>NC_090936.1:1121997826-1122302600 GCF_040938575.1 Ambystoma mexicanum | reverse complement strand
GTGTATAAGCAGAGTAATATCCTCCATTTTGACACATCACTCTTTGACCATCAATACTCACCATTTACTCCTTGCAAATTTCAATAATACTTTTCAAGAAAAATAAAACAATATGAGCGTGCACCAATTGTCGCAGGCTCCAAACCCTCTCTATCATGTTTTTTACTTTAATCTGCTAAAAATATAATTAATTCAAGCTCATTAAATACATGCTTAATTCTTTAACTATAGCATTTCTCCTCTTTACGTTTATCAGTTTTGTCTATTATTTCGTCATCATTACACAGTCACATAAAACAGACAGACAGACAAACAGACGTACATACTCGGCCAGCCACATGTATTTTAGTCGTTTTCCTCAAGACTTCTCCTGCCTCTAAAAATACTACTACAGAACCCGTCTTTAACCGGGTTTGTTTCCTACTTCATGTGCTACGGGACTCTAGGCAGTGTTCCTTCTGTCACATTCATTAAAACACAGGTATCTAGGCATACTCTTTTATCGCGGCCTCTCTTCACGATACTTCTTAATTGCTTAGCATCTCCTCAAGTCAATTTACTCAATATTCAGAACAAATTTTTCTCAAGTTACTTTACCCCAGCCTCCCCTCTGTTACTCGTTTCCCTTTATCACTTTCTCCACTCACTGCCCATATACAATTTCGCCACCTCACTCTGTTTTACTCACCATTCATGTGTTCAACTTCCGACTCGCGGGATCACCCGCCTCGTTATCGCATCTTCAACTTTTCATTCGTTCAGCTTCCTGTAGATGCCAGGAGGGGATTCCGTGGAAACCGGGGAACCCGTCTCACCCTAGCTTGCAAGCTTAAAGTTTTTAACTAATACTGCTATCTACAGGGAGCTTCACGTCCTTTCAGCCGAATGGCAGAGGTCATGCGATATTGCCGGGACCCCAAAGCATACTTATCTCAATGGATTTTTTAAACCATACTCTGCTCCTATGTGAACTGGGTGATCTCCACCCCTTTAAGCTGAGCAGCAATACCCTTGAGATGGATGGTGATGAAGAAATTATTCAAACATCAATAATCGAAATGACTCAGGTAGTTCGTAAAAAGGATAACTGTTTTAATATCAATTATCTAAAACAGGGAGTACAACGGACATCAACGGACGTCTCAGCGCAAATTGTCTCGATGCATCCTAAAAAAAGCATTCTTATATATCAAAAAATTGTCATTGATGACGTTAACCTATGTATTACTATCATCATCCTGTGTGGCAAACTACAAAAACCTATTGAAGAAAGTGATAGAGTCTAAGGGAATATCTAAGTATACATTCTATGCTAGTATGGGACAGTGAGTGAAAGTAATTGGTTTCTTAAAATCAAGTGGGGCAGCTAAGACCTCCCTTCAAAATGGCCACTATGAATGTCACTATATACGTCCCATTGGTTCTACACACTATAGGACCCTTAATTACGCGCTCCCCTACAATTTGTTGGCACTCTAACCTCCGTCAGTACTTTTCCACCTACATCAAGAAGCACACAGAATGGACCTCCAGGTGCTGGTGAACTTGTCTCAAACAGAGCTTCCCACCAATTAACATAAACATCTATCATCACCTCAGTGGTCTACTGGCAATTAAGACTTTGAACTGGTCCTTGGAAGTGTTCTTTGCTCTGGAGAATTCAGGGGAGTGAAGGCACGCTCTGCCCTCATGCGTAGGTGTGAAAGTCCTGTTCGTCCAACTTCATCCATCCATGTGACTGAAGACCATGATTTCAAGCTTCCAGTGTATTAAAACATACTATTTTCTTATAGGCCTCGGATATCTTCCTTGTTTTATTCATGCCTTTTGCACAGGAGCTGTTCTTTCACACGATCTGTATCCAATGTCAGCCCACCCCAAACTGATAAGACCATGGCTCCTTGGCTTGGCTTCATGGCTCATCCAGCCTCGCCTTTCTGAGATTCACTTTGTAATTCATTTATTTTCTTACTGTGACACACTGGAAAAGAGTCCTTCCTTTTCTAGACCAGCTCTGCTATATCACGTAGTAGAAACATCCATCCTTTACCCATTTTATGCATAGATGTATATGTTGGTGCATGCCACAATCTATTCACTATAAAGTTAGCCTCAAGAATACTTTGTCTGATTGCGTTTCTCTGCATCTGTACACGTGTAAAACAGCTTGACATCTTCATTATTTCTGTGACATAAGCTTCTTCATCTTGGTCCCAAGATGTCACTTATCCTTGATACTTTCTTTATGCCTTATAGAATAGCTGCATTCTCTTGTCTCTGCATCTCTTCTATGCATGTCACAATTCATTTTGGTCATTCATTTGCTCTGCTCCTTCCGGGATTTGATTCAAATGGCCATCATATTTTCTTGTATGCAGGTATGGTTTTCTCAACGGGAACCTTGCCGCCAGGATTCTCTTTGGTACCGGTATTCTTATTGGTACGACACGTGTCTCACCCTCTGGCTCCCAACATATAGGCAATATGGGTGACGTGGTTGAGGTGGGGGCACTTGGCTCCTTCTCTACAAATGTTTTATTGGAATATGGCATACCATATCCATATTTGTAGTGTATCATTTGTAGAAGTTTTTAGGAACTAAATACAACTATAACAATAAATAAATATATACATATCTAAAGTTTTAAAACTGTAAATATATTTTGGAAATTATTTTTATATAATTCTTTTTTCATTTGCAATGTCTTGTTTTATATGTGAAATGTTTGTTTTAAATCGCAACACAATAAAAAATAAATAAAGAAATAAGATGACTGTGCTAAATAGATGGGAGGTAGCATGGGCCAGCATGGGAATTCAGTGCTTCATCCATGTCACTGGCAAGTTAAATGTCCTAATTGAGCCCTACGACCAGGCACTGAGGACAATACTCAGAGTTATGAGCTTGGTCCCCTCACCTCTGGTACCAAGTCAAAGGCGAATATGCAGAAGAGGATATCAGGGGTCATGAATTCTGATTTTGCTCCAAAATGTGGAATTTAAATGTAAGGCTACCAGCATCCCATGGACTCTGTGATGAGCATGATGGAGAGCGAGGTTAAATGATAATATAAAAACTGTTCAGGATTACTGTAAGTGAATGACACTGGCCTGTTGTGTAAGCAGAGCCAGGTCTCATAGTTGTTGGAGTGCTAGTCGTGTTGCAGTCGATGCAGAGGGAATGAAGAAGACTGGCCTAGCCCAAACATATGGGGCAAGGTGAGAGGGAGGACATGGAGCAGCGCAGGTTTCACCTTCAGAGACAGCAGAGTGCCTGAAATATTGCCTAAGACTGATTATTTCATTGACACCCTGGATTCGACTGACTATCACGATTGCAGGGTTCCACAATAGGTGGTCATTTTATTTTTTTTCTTTATTTCTCGGTTAGAGGTCTTGGGTTTTATGGTGGTGAAGAAGGCCTCGCCTTGCAGCATCTACTGCGGCAAAAAGTCTTCTCCCATTGAGAGGGGCAGTGGTGGTCTTACCATTTCTCTAAACGAACCCATATTCAAGTCTGCAGACAAACATTTTTGGACCAAGAATGATGCCAACCCATGACTCACAATATAGCACCCTTTTGTTCAGTGTCAAGTTTAGATAACAACAGAAAAAGGAACTAAGTTCCCACCCACTTTGACATCTTTCTGGCAAAGTAGAGGGAATGACGTGGTGAGTTCCAGTTTCAGATCCCATTCATGCGGCACTGTTCACAAGCCCTACGTTATTGAACTAATCTCACATGGGCCTAGTAAATTGTCTTTCAGTGCTTGCTATAAATCAAGCCCTGCTCGCTTAGAAACCCAAAAAGAGATTGAGGCTTCAATTCCGCAATTGGAGGTCTCCCCTTGCAGCAAAAGGCACTACACCTGATAACGAAGGACATTTAACATGCAGTCCCTTATGAACTTTAAAAATTGATAGCCTAGCCTGAAATTGAAAACATTATCAGGCTGTCATGCAGCTCGAGTCTAGCCCACAAGGGTCAATCAATCACCCATTAACATATGTATGCAGGTCCTTAATGTGGAAGCCTAGCCATGCCCTCACAGAAAAGCAAGGGCGGATGCCTTCAATTGCATTCATTTAGTTTCTCCAGCTATCCTTCGCAATGGAAGCTGTGCACCCTAAGGAGCCACATATTCCATGCTCATGCGGTGCTGGCCAGTGGTGTGCAAACCAGCGAAGAGGATTTCTAGATGAACTTTCCAAAGGTTAAATTGTGAAAATCATGCAATTAGAAAGTTCAATGTCAAATAATAGAATTGCCATTGAAAAATGTAAAATGAAATGCTTTAACGCAATGAAAGTACTCTTGTTCTAAGATATATTGCCCTAGATTCTCAGAAAATGAGACATCTAAAAATTGTGCACATCACCTTATTCTCAAAGATCGACCTGTGTGTTTCCCGGGGCCTGCCCTGCACCCCAAAGGATGCACTGGCCAGCAAGCCACTTGTTTGCATTAGTGTCTGGGGCATGCGCCTGACACTAACGTACAGCTGACTCCCAGAGACCACGTGAGAGCTGCACGTGCATTTCACAGTAATGTGCTATAAAAGGGCCTGTCGTTGTGAAATGTAAATTAACACATAACAATGCACACCAGAAGTGTCTGAAAGTGTCTCAGACTGTTCGGCTGGTGATTCTGCTGTCTCCACTGGCTTTACTCTGCTGCTTTTGAGGGCAAGCAGAAGCTTTCTGTGCTCACACTCTGCTGCACTCATGCTCATACTTGGACTCTAACAAGAAAATAGGGACTACACGTCTTTGGGAATTATCCTCCCTCTTGTCTTGTGATTGTGACTAGGTGCTTGTACTTACGCTGTACTTACGTTACGTTATGACATCTTATTACTAATTTCTTTTCGTTTACAGCCATAACTCTCCATGCTGCCGAGAACCCGCCCCCGTCTCGCATTCATTGCGATTGGACTTCCATCATTACAAATACGCCGGTCACGCGCACCGGAAGTGTCTGAAAGTGTCTCAGACTGTTTGGCTGTTCTGGTGGCGGAGAGACGGAGAGGCAAATGTATACCCTGATCTGTATGCTGTTACTTGCATTGTTTATTAATCTGATGGTCTAAACTGGCAGAGCAGCTTAATGACCTGTCTCTGAAGGAGTGATTTGAGTAGTGATATATTTCACTGGAAGCTGAACATCTACGTATACTATTATTGTAACATTGTAGACCAGTGTAAATCTATGTATTGGAGTGAGGTTGTCGCGGCTGTTATGAGGCATGTAAAATATACTTATAAAAGGACTGTGCCGCTAACCCGAAGAGAAACAGTGACAGAGGTGCGTGCATTTGATGATATTTTGTCCGCTCCATTGGGGTTTACCCCCCGTGAAGGGAACTATAAAAATGGCAAAGGAGATGCCATTACCTCCTTCTCCTCCTAATGATGATGGGTTGCAAGCGTTCAAAATGAAAGTAGGGGGTGAATCTGCACTCCTGATTGAATCTGGACAGAATAAGGGGCATGAGATCAATAATGAGAATGTGCTAGAGCCCACAAAATTGAATGTTGAAGATGCATCTTTGCTTTTGATTGATTCAGGTGTGAGTAACAGGGGAGAAATCAATAATTCCCCTATATACATATCATTACTTGCTTTATCCCAATACCCTCTAAGTCAGGAGGTTGAGTGGGAAGTAATGTCTGCCGAAAAAGAAAGTAGACCCCAAGGTGGTACTTGGGGGGAGATGAATGAGGGATGGCATAACGCGCAAATAGTAGCCGAATTACAGCTCCACACCCTGCTAATTGGAAATGTAAGGCTGTAGAAATGCAGAAATGCTGCGATACAATGACAGAGGGGAAAGCGGTAGTCAATATAGGGATGAATACAGAATCCATACAGGATAATGGGGGGGTCAGGATTACTGAAAAAAGACCCGGGCCCCCTCTGCATGCGCACATACCAAGGATCTTCCCCTGTGCTGAGGACGGCGTAAGCAAGGGGAGTGTCATCAAGGTGCTTATTGAGAAAGAAGTAAGTGCCTCCTTGCCTAAAAACCAGGAGCGACCGCAAAAAAGAACAACTAACAAAACAAATCAGAAACCCGGGAAAGGTCAGGACAGAGCGTCAACAGAAAATTGGCAAAATCTGATCAGAGAAGAGGTAAATGATATTGATATGGCAACACATTTGGATGTGTCAGGGGAGGAGGATGTGATTTGCAATAGGGAGGGAGGTACCCTGGTGGTGGGCACGCTAACTGAAACCATGAAAAAAAGGGAAAAATAAAAAACAAGGAGGAAGACCAAATGTGATTAGTGGTCCACAGAAAGAGAGCCCGAGTAAGACCTGTCTACTAAACGTTTTCCCCCAAAATATTGCTAATGATATAGTGGGGAATGAGATGGAATCCTCGGCCCAAACTGAAGTTGTCACCATTAGTGACTCCATCAAACCCCAATTAGAAATTAGAGAATCCGAAGAAATTAGACACCCTGGTAACTTTGTAGGTGGTGGCGGGATGAATGAGAGAGGGGATACTGCAACAAATTCAGGTATACCGATGTTTAAGTCAGCAATTGCCCCTACGGATTATAGGAAGTTGTTGCCTTTATCCTATTCTAGGATATTTTGAGCTAAATCTAGTCTAATGGTCCAGGGATGGTAAAACATATTGGAGAGCATCATGGGGTGTGGAGGGAAAGTCCTGTTGAGGCACAGGGAAATGTAGTGGATAGCGTGGATAAGGGACTAGTTGCAAATGATAAAGAGTCTCTGACTGAAAGAATGGTATGGAGAGTGATGAAGCGAATGATGGATGGTGTATGGATGGGGGAATGCACCAGACAATGAAAATAAGGGACTGGTTCTAGATTGCAAAGAGGGAGAACAACCCTTGACTGAAATAATTGTGCAGACCGTGATGAGGATAATGATAGATGAGTTGCACCAACAGCAACTGAGACTTTAGGACAAGTTCCTATCGAAGAAGTTGAGGAAAGTAATGTGGAAAGGAGGGGCGGTAAGATTGAGATTGGGAAATCCCAAATGGAGAGTGGAGTGCAGAACGAACAAGACCTGCAGCATGGAAATAGAGATATTAACATAAACTCACTTGTATGCAATGAAATACAGCTGAGGCATCCCCACTTTCCAGAATTCCCCAGTGTTTTAATGTATTACTTGTTTTTGCAAGGTGGGCCTGCCTCATTGAACAGCAGGAGAATGTTGGCTGTGTTTGATATTAAACTGGTTTATTGTGTGCATCCGGAGAGATATGAATGAAATTAGGCACGCAAGGGAAATGGGTACGCCTTCGGGGGGGTCTGATTATCACCATACTTGTGGATTGGAGACCCAGAATCATAAAAATCTTTTGACTACCATAATGGTGCCTACCTGTGTTATTTAAGCTAACAAATTGTATTGGTTCCAGTTACTATCTGGTTGTAGACATGAATTGGAACTAAAAAATAATTTTAAGGACTCCTTTGAATTACTTAGGCAATCATAGAAGAAGCTTATGAACTTCACTCAGATGTGATGATAGTTGTGGGTGGTGATTTTAATGTTGAAATTCCTAGAGATAATGAGGGTAGACGTACCTTAGGATCAGTATATCGCCTTTTAAGGGGAGATCATATTAACAAATCTTTGCAGGGACAACTGTGGTGTACATTCTTTGAAGAATGGGGATTAATCAATACAGGAGAGTTACTGGGTGACTCGGTGGACACAGCTACATGGTTTAATGGCACGTTCTCTACAAAAATTGACTATATCTATCGGGCAACACCTCTATTTGGCCTGGCAAGTACATTGTGCTTAAGGAAAACTACCTGCAACAATCACAAGTTCTGCAGTAAGGGTCTCCACTGCAAGATCTTTTTGGACCCTAATAAGTAATCGAAAAGTGAACCAGGCTCAAGTTCAAACCTGTGCAATATCGGAACAGCAGTGGAGGGGTCATTTTGGTACTGTTTATGCCCACTCTAAGATCGATAATCCTTTGCCTAACTCTGTTATACAACATGCATGGGATTTTCCAATTGTTCATGAGGATATTAAATTGCTGATATGCAAGGCATCATCTTTCAGGGCGGCCAGGCCTATTGGGTTAGCGAATATTATCTTTAAGGGCAACACTAATGTCTGGGCAAAAATATTATTTATGCTCTATACTTACAAGGCTAAGGTGCGAGAAATCCCGAAAACATGGTGCATATCCTACATAGTGCCAGTGTATTTTTTATTTTATTTTTTTTTTTTTTTATTATTTGTTTTAGCTGGTAAACCAACTTTTCAAATATTTACACTCATTATCATTTTTGTAGTTACATATCCATACTTACAACGTTAAAAGAAAGTAAATAATTCTTTGTATCTCATTACAAATCATTACAAGACAGCATAAAACAGCAAAATGTATAATGTTATGACTACCAGATTGCCATTCACTTCACATAGATACAAGCAGTCTTCGTGTCAGGAAATATTTGATTAAGAAATTGCACAATTGCAAGCTGTATTGTTAATCTTGGGTTAGAAAATAAAAGATTCCATAGCTGTCTGTGACTAGTACCACTCTGGACCAACAATTTATTTCCAAAGCATTTTGCTCTTATGTTATATAGGGCGGGGCATTCAGTTATAAGATGTTGCAATGTTTCACATTGTCCTTTGTCCTTACAGTGCCGACAGAAATTCTGATCCTTTGATATTACTCTCCTTCTATATAAAATCTCATTAGTTTCATATTGATTTAGTCTGAATCTTAGATATTTCTGACGGCATGTAGGTGATGGATATTTTAGTAGATACTCTGATATTACCCCATGTCTTTTAACACCAAATGCTTCGGGGTTAAAATCCTTAAGTTTTGAGCAGATTGTCATGTTGAATATCCAGTCTGCTTGGTGAATTTTGTTTTTGGCACGATCAGGATTTGTCAATAGAAGCTCGATCGTTACTGAAGCATCAGAAATCGCATTTAGCGTATGATTTCTCCACTTCAAAGACATACCAATTTTGGTGGTTAATAGATTTTGAGCCAATACATGTAGAAGGCTGCGTTTCCCCATACCATCCAACATTTTTTCGGAGAAGAGCACATTGCTTCCATAATACATGGGTATATAGGGAGATCAGACCCAATTCATGTCGCAATATGGCCAAAGGTGTTCCTGGCGAAAGTGTTAAAACTTTTTTCCAAAATCTAGCTTCTATGCTATCCCAAAATTTACGATTTTGTGAGCCAGGGCCTCAACACCATATAGCAGAATTGGAATTGCTTTGGCCTTATAAAAGTGCACAACATGTTTCACTGTGAATTTCCCATATCTTCTAAGAATGATTTTCGATTGTGAAATCAAGGAGTTTAACTTCACCCTAGTTTCAGTTGTCGTGGTACTTAGGGTTTTTTTATGTTCAATATAAACTCCAAGATATTTATATTTGGCGACTTTGGTTAATACACAGTTTTGAAGAGACCACTCAAGGTGATATTTTTTTGTGAAGTTGTTCTTGCACACTAATATTTGGGATTTAACTGTGTTGATCACAAGGTTGTTTGATGTTGCATATGTGCCTAGTTGATTTAACATGTTTTGTAAGCCTATAGGTGTACAGGATAATAGTACCAGATCATCTGCGTATAGTAGATAGGGAACCCTTTGAGAGCCTATACGAGGCGCATCTGTTACACAGTTCATTAGTACAGGGCCTATATCCAGAATGTAGAAGTTGAATACGAAAGAGGCAAGAGCACAACCCTGCTTCACTCCTCTGTGGGTCTGGATGGCAGGTGATAGTCTTCCTCCCATGTTTAATTTAACTCGCATAGATGTAGAGGTGTGTAGTAATGCCACTAGATTTGTGAGAGAAGTTGGACACCGATGTTGTCTAAGTTTGGTTATTAACATGTTTCTGTCAATATAGTCGAAGGCAGATTTGAAATCAATGAACCCCAGATATAAGGGGAGTCCACCATCTGCTTGCTCCGATTGAATCATCGAAAGTGCTAAAATGTTCGGTATTGTGCCCATGCCTTTAACAAAGCCTGACTGAAATAAGTCTCTTAGACTGTTTTGATCTACCCACTCATTAAGCTCTTTTAGTATTATTCTACAAAATATTTTCGCCGGAGCGTCCAATAAAGAGATTGGGCGATAACTCGTTGGTAACTGGCGGTCGCCTTTTTTGTAGATCGGAACTGTAACGGCTTCCGTCCAAGTTTTGGGTAATTTCTGATATTTATTTATTGTGGCGAATATCTTGTAGAGAATTGAGCTCCAAACTTCAGGATGTTTTTTCATTAGGGCATTTGAAATCCCATCGGGGCCTGCTGCGCGCGAGTTGCTAGAGGTCATAATTAGGTGTTTAATTTCCTTCTGATCAATATTCAACCAAAACCTCATCACTTCTTGTTCATTTAGTGTCGAGATCGTGTTTATAGGTAAGGCATATAGGGATTGGAAATGATCTACCCACTGATGTGCCTCAACTACTGTGGATTGCAGATCTAACTGTCGGGTATTAATGGTTTGATTTAATATTGCCCACATTTTTGAGATGTTTTTATCAGCCAGAGTCGACAACATAATGGCTCCATCTTTTTGATAAAGATTTGCTCGATGTCCTTTGACCCAGTTGTTATAACTCAAACGTGCTTTTTTAGTTAGATCCAGTCTAATGTCGAGAGGAAGCCTTGCTAAACTTCTTACCTCGGCACGATAAGCCCTTTTCCTAGTGAGTATAAAACTGTCAAAAACATGGATATGGCTCTCTCTTTTGGAATGACCCGCCTTCTGTTGGCTGAATAGTTGCATTGTGTTGCTATATGTCAATCCTATGTCTGAGGTTTGCCAATTAATGGAGTTAGTTGAATCATGTAGAATTTGATTGAAGTGCCATAAGGCGTTCTCTGACCATCAGAGTCGATTCTTACCACCATTTACCACAAAGCAACCGCCACCTATTGGCTCTGGTTTACTAACCTTAGTTTTGGCCCTGGCCTGCCAACTAGCACACAACATATTATGGTCACTTAACGCAGATGAGGACACACTAAAGGAGCACATTGCTGACCATAGGGCACAATTTACATATATATAATCAATTGTAGATGTAGAGTTTCCTCTCTTCCAAGTTGGTGCGGGGGGCATGTCAGTGTTAAATGCACCATTCAGCATTTGCAGATTTCTGTGAGTAACCATTGTGTTCCATTGTAACAGTTTCTCACTCTTATGTGTCCCATTTGCTGCCAAGCAGTTCATATTCAAATCCCCTGCTAAGATGAAGTACATAATCTTATCATCCGCAGATACAATGTCAAATATCAAATTCAGGTCCCTAAAGAAGCACTCCGTAGTAATAGCTGCTGGATTCCAATATATGTTCAGAATTGCATAGGTGTCATTGTTGATCACCGCCCTTATAAGAAGCATATGAGTATTCGGCATAGCCCACATCTGTGACAATGTTCCCGGTTCATCCTTTACCGCCACCAGCAGGCCCGCAGTGGGTCTGCCTATAATGGGCTTCCTAGCTGGGTTCAAGTGTGTTTGATATCCTGACCAGAGTATGGGACTTAGTAACCAGGTTTCTTGCAGCAAAATTATGTCGAATTTGCTTAGGCCACTCTCATTGTTATTCAGCAAATGTTTGAATCCCCGCGAGTTCCAGCTCACCAAAGTAAGGGGGGATAACTTTGTCAAATTAGATAGCTAATTTGAGTTACTATTACAATTGCATACACACATATTCCTGTCATTTGACAATTGATTTGAATTTTGCAACGCCAGTTTTTACCCATGGCATGAGTTCTGCAATGCTTGACGTATTAGGTTCTAATGTGTCATCCATTTCTGCATCCAGCTGAAAACCTAGGTCGAATAATGAGTTCTTCGCCTGCCATACCAGATTACGAATTGCTCTGGATTGAAACCACACTCGAACTGCATTTAAGTTCTGATTTGATATAAATTCCACCAAGGTTAAATCAGCTGAGTTTATGTCTTCGAGCAGCGGTATGTCTGAGAAGATTGCTAGTATCGCTCTTCTGTTCAGGTCATATTGCGTGCATGGTGCTGGTCTACATTTCACAATCATAGAACACAGTGCCACTCGAGGAGTGACTTTTCCCATTCCCAACATATCTTGTGTTTTAACAGTTTTTGTAGGGATCACATTGTTCGTTTTCTCTTTTGTGTTCGCAGCCAAGTCCCCTAGTGCATTTTTAATCAGCGTTAATACATCTTTTGAAAAGTCTGTAGGTAAGCCCAATGATGAAAGGGAAGTTAAGTCAGAATCGGGTGTAGGAATGGGGATCCTTAAAGTATTTGCATTTAAGTTTGTGGCGCTGGTCACTGATATTGCTGCTCCTTGGATCATTGGGACAGACCCTCCAATTTCAATTCCCTTCCTTTTTCGACTGAAACCTGTGCAGCAACTTGGTTGGAGTCCTACCTCTCTGTTTACCACTACTGGCTGTGCAGGAGTTAAAAACTCCCAGGACCGCGAAGCGGAGCGAAGTGGTGTGTAAGTGGAAGCAGTCACTGCAGTCTCCAGCCTTTTTCGACTGAAACCTGTGCAGCAACTTGGTTGGAGTCGTACCACTCTGTTTACCACTACTGGCTGTGCAGGAGTTAAAAACTCCCAGGACTGCGAAGCGGAGCGAAGTGGTGTGTAAGTGGAAGCAGTCACTGCAGTCTCCAGCCTTTTTCCACTGAAACCTGTGCAGCAACTTGGTTGGAGTCCTACCTCTCTGTTTACCACTACTGGCTGTGCAGGAGTTAAAAACTCCCAGGACCGCGAAGCGGAGCGAAGTGGTGTGTAAGTGGAAGCAGTCACTGCAGTCTCCAGCCTTTTTCGACTGAAACCTGTGCAGCAACTTGGTTGGAGTCCTACCTCTCTGTTTACCACTACTGGCTGTGCAGGAGTTAAAAACTCCCAGGACCGCGGAGCGAAGTGGTGTGTAAGTGGAAGCAGTCACTGCAGTCTCCAGCCTTTTTCGACTGAAACCTGTGCAGCAACTTGGTTGGAGTCCTACCTCTCTGTTTACCACTACTGGCTGTGCAGGAGTTAAAAACTCCCAGGACCGCGAAGCAGAGCGAAGTGGTGTGTAAGTGGAAGCAGTCACTGCAGTCTCCAGCCTTTTTCGACTGAAACCTGTGCAGCAACTTGGTTGGAGTCCTACCTCTCTGTTTACCACTACTGGCTGTGCAGGAGTTAAAAACTCCCAGGACCGCGAAGCGGAGCGAAGTGGTGTGTAAGTGGAAGCAGTCACTGCAGTCTCCAGCCTTTTTCGACTGAAACCTGTGCAGCAACTTGGTTGGAGTCCTACCTCTCTGTTTACCACTACTGGCTGTGCAGGAGTTAAAAACTCCCAGGACCGCGAAGCGGAGCGAAGTGGTGTGTAAGTGGAAGCAGTCACTGCAGTCTCCAGCCTTTTTCGACTGAAACCTGTGCAGCAACTTGGTTGGAGTCCTACCTCTCTGTTTACCACTACTGGCTGTGCAGGAGTTAAAAACTCCCAGGACCGCGAAGCGGAGCGAAGTGGTGTGTAAGTGGAAGCAGTCACTGCAGTCTCCAGCCTTTTTCGACTGAAACCTGTGCAGCAACTTGGTTGGAGTCCTACCTCTCTGTTTACCACTACTGGCTGTGCAGGAGTTAAAAACTCCCAGGACCGTGAAGCGGAGCGAAGTGGTGTGTAAGTGGAAGCAGTCACTGGAGTCTGTGCAGTCGGCTGAGGCAAGGCGGGGAACTCCGTTGGACTATCCACCCATCCAAACTACCAGGTAAAATCTGCATTGCCTTGAATTAGGACTGCCCTATTGACATTTTCGCGATATCTACGAATTAGTGCAGTGGAACTGGTGGATTTCGTTATTGTCCGTCTTTTTAACTCAGCGAGTGTCCACTGTAATTGTTTGAGTAATTGAAACGTGTCGGTGTTCCCTCTACACGTTCAAAATATATGAAAGAGCCGGCGTGTGTGAGGAGTTAGAGGTACCTTGTAGAACGATTACGGGATACATTTCCGTTCGAACACAACCTCCATTTCATCTCAGCGTGGGACGCAGGAGAGGGGCTGAGCGGCGACTGCAAGCTTTGAAGCCTTTGAGCCGCCAGCTGTAGTATTGCGATTTCTCTCCGTGCAGGCAGTGGGAGGAGCGCCATTCGGCGTCTGCTGGGTCCTCTAACAACTGAGCCGATCGGCTCCATTGCGGTTTGTTCCTTAACTGATAAAGCGGGGGTGGAGTAGAGCGGCGCCTCTAAACATTGCAGCCTTAGAAGTGTGCTCTCACAGTTTTACTGTGCTCCGCGTCCACGCGTGGGCTTTGTTCTAACACACGCAAAAGACGCAGCTGCTCTGTGCCTTACAAGTCACTCCTCGAGTGGCACTGTGTTCTATGATTGTGAAATGTAGACCAGCACCATGCACGCAATATGACCTGAACAGAAGAGCGATACTAGCAATCTTCTCAGACATACCGCTGCTCGAAGACATAAACTCAGCTGATTTAACCTTGGTGGAATTTATCTCAAATCAGAACTTAAATGCAGTTCGAGTGTGGTTTCAATCCAGAGCAATTCGTAATCTGGTATGGCAGGCGAAGAACTCATTATTCGACCTAGGTTTTCAGCTGGATACAGAAATGGATGACACATTAGAACCTAATACGTCAAGCATTGCAGAACTCATGCCAAGGGTAAAAACTGGCGTTGCAAATGGCCAAGATTCAAATCAATTGTCAAATGACAGGAATATGTGTGTATGCAATTGTAATAGTAACTCAAATTAGCTATCTAATTTGACAAAGTTATCCCCCCTTACTTTGGTGAGCTGGAACTCGCGGGGATTCAAACATTTGCTGAATAACAATGAGAGTGGCCTAAGCAAATTCGACATAATTTTGCTGCAAGAAACCTGGTTACTAAGTCCCATACTCTGGTCAGGATATCAAACACACTTGAACCCAGCTAGGAAGCCCATTATAGGCAGACCCACTGCGGGCCTGCTGGTGGCGGTAAAGGATGAACCGGGAACATTGTCACAGATGTGGGCTATGCCGAATACTCATATGCTTCTTATAAGGGCGGTGATCAACGATGACACCTACGCAATTCTGAACATATATTGGAATCCAGCAGCTATTACTACGGAGTGCTTCTTTAGGGACCTGAATTTTATATTTGACATTGTATCTGCGGATGATAAGATTATAGTGCCAGTGTATAAAAAGCCAGTATATAAAAAAGGTGACAGGTTGTCCCCAGAAAACTATAGACCACTCTTGGATGCGGAGCCAAGATATTTTAGGATTGGTATTGAAACATATCCAAGAGTGGGCAGAGGTAAATAGGATTTTATCTCGGTTGCAATTTGGTTTTCGTAAAAATGTAGTCACTGTGCAGGGGGCTACTAATGAACATTTTGCATTGGAAAGATTGAAAACAGGGAAGTGCCCCAGTCTATGTAGCATCAATAGACTTGACCATGGCGTTTGACATGGTGGATAGGAGTATTCACTGGGGGAAGTTATATTGAATGGGATTACCATCCTCCCTACTCTCAATGCTGTACCATTTGCATGAAAGCTCCAATTTACAGGTGTGCTTAAGTAATTCAGGAACACTGACGCAGCCGATAATTGCTACAAATGGTCTGCGACAGGGTTGTGTTTTTGCACCGACAATATTCAATTTATATGTCTCCGATGGAGGTGATTTATTAGAGGCGGCTGCCTTTGCACCAGTTACAGTTGAGGGAGTTAAGGTGTCTTGGGCTGCGTATGCAGATGATTTTATGCTATTTGACCACACCGCATCGAGGACTGCACCACCTATTAAGAGTATTTAGAGACTATACACTTGCAAACTCGCTCCTGATCAATGAAAAAAAAATTGTAATTTTACGGCGCCATTACAAAGCTAGTAGGGGAAATCCAGTATGGTTTTTGAATCATGAAAAGTTTATTTTGAAACCACACCTGCGCTATCTGGGTTATCAAATTATTGGAAATAAAAGGAAGTCGCATTAATGGCAATGTATGGATGGAAAGGTAAACGTGGAAATAATTCATTTAAAAAAAATTGATGCGAAATACGGGAAATTGTCATTTGTATTGACCCTGCGATACTATAAATGTAAACTGATCCCTCAATTCTGCTATGGTCTAGAACTTTTTCCAAGATGGGCCATTGAGGGATTACATAAATATGAGGCAAGGATACTAAGATCTGTGTTTAGATGTCTACCTAAGTGTGTACCATTGGAAATGCTGCGCTATGAGTTGGGACTGTGTTCTATTAGAAGTATGGTTATGTGGCACAGGGTGTGCCCATTTAGAAAATTGATTATCAGCTCTAAAGATACCCTTAATGATCTGTTGGGTAATGGGATACGTAGTGGAACATGTGTCTCTGGTTATTTAAAGGAATTAACAATGGAGTCCTTAGCCTACTTAGCTGCATCTGGGGTAACGTGTGAGATGCTTATATTCAACCCAAATAAGGTTAAAAAAAATACTCTGAATAACTGGACTGGAATATTACCAGTATTAAAGTTCTTGGAACTAAAATATACAAACAGCTGATATCTGGTTTTAAAAGAGGAGGTAGTATGGAGCCATACCTGACCAAATTCCTAGATAAAAGAACGCAAAATGATCGTATGCGTTTCAAATGTAATGTGTTGTTGACTAGGGAAATCACAGATCTGAGTGAAAAGAGGAAAGAAATACCATTGGTGTGTCAGTTCTGTGGCATCTCTGGGTTGACGGAGACATTGCCACATTAATTAATTTATTGCAATTCATTGAGAAATGATCGCATACATTACTTTTTAAAATTTGTGAATGGAGATAATGTGGATCTTGAAAGATTATGGTGCGAAATGTTATATGGGAAAGACATCTTGCTGCAGCTTGCTGTAGTTAGATATCTGAGAAATATCTGTAAATTAGTATCAAAAATACATGATGAGTAAATGAAGTTCAGGCTGAACGAAGGATGCATTTCTAGTGAATATCTTTGTTTAGTTTGGATAGGATGATATAGGCCTTTTATATGCATTACTTATGAATTGTTATGGGCATAAAGAGATATTCTGTGTCAGTACTAAATGCAATAATGAAGTTATATCTGCAGGCATTGAGTGCATTTGTATACATAATTTTAATGAAATATTTGACTCAATCTATATTTTTTTTTAGATCAATTGTACTACTTATACTGTTCTTAGTATTGTACGATGCATTTTTTTATCCTTAGTTTGCAAAAAAAATCTATTATGTCTTTTTTATATATATATAGTGAATTGTTTTATAAAGGTTATGTATAATCCATACAAATAAATAAATAATAATAATAATGTATCTCCCTGGTTGTGGGATAGTAATGCACGTGCTATAGCAGCCTTTTATATTGCTGATATTGCTGATGTCAAACCTCTGTCAAAATGTATGACAGTTTCAGAAACGACCCTGTCATTCAGTTTGTCTCCCCCCTACGCCTGTACCAAACAGGTGCAGGTGAAGAGCCTGTGTTCTGCAATGTGCATTCCCCTTGTGGATTTGGAATACACACAGACATGCAAAGAATTGTCCCCTTACTTACTTGCGAAAATCCACAAAGGAAGTCTAAAAGGGTGTAGGAATGTGCACATGTGCAATAGTGTATTCAGATGCCCTCGGCGAATTGGGTTTCAAATTTTTTTGCTGCTGGCTTGAGTTGTGCTAGCACATATTGCTCGCTACCTCTACTCTAAGGGCCTGATTCATTGAAGTGTTTTATAATGGCGCAATCCCATAGGAAAACATTCTGTGAATCAGGCCCTAAGGGTGGCCGAACTCAATCGATTCCGTATCATGAGCCGAATATGGTCATCAATATTTGCAATTCCTGTGAGATTCATCAGGGCCCTCTGACTACCCAAAGCAGCGCCTAAAATCAAGCGATAGATTTGATGTGTTCAAAGTGCTTTGGCAGGCCAACCGTAATCATCGATCAACCCTCCGAGGTTCAGCATTTTGGCAAAAGGCCCAGCTTACTTACCGGTTCCCCAAGATGCACATTGAGTTGTTCAGGGAGGAATAGGGGAGTTTATGCTATAGCCAACTAGTCACTGAGAGTATATTTTGTGGGTATTTGTTGTCTCTGTTGGTGTAATATGATTTTATATTGCACCTCCCCTTCCTACATACCCCGAAACAAAACAAAAAACAAATACGTCATTTGTCAAATCCTCTTGTGAATTGAATGTTCTTTAATCCCTTAATCCCTCCTCACCACACATGGAAAAAGAGTAATCCAGTGTGAAACCTTCTGTACTAGAAGAACCCCTTTGCAAAATAATGTGCTTTAGTGTCTTCCCAATTATTATGGAACAGGTGGATCACTTTGGGAATGTCAGACCTTTGGGTGAGGTGGAGGGTCTACAGCAAGAGGTGGAACTTGAACAACTGGATGAAGTGAAGCAGGAGGTAGAAGAGGAGGAGTCAGGGGTAGTGGGGACATGGGGAGATGGATAAGGGACATCAGGTGATACATGAGGTTGCAAAAGAAGGAGGCAGTTGGAAGGCATGAGGAGATGGATGAGGTTCAGGTGGAGGAAGCGTGAGGGTGAAGGAGGAGACTGACTGTTCTTGCTTGTGGCTCCCATCCTGTGGACTACTTAAGGCAGGCCAGAGGAGAGGGCAAAATAATGGATACTGTCCCAACGCTTTCTAGTGGAGGCCCAACCTTGGCATGACAATGCATCACACATGTCCTGAAGGGAAGTTATAAGGAGAGGGATGTGCAGTTGTGTGCAAGTCCTTCAATAGGTCAGTGCACTGATGAAAGAATAGTGGCCAGTATTCATTGGACACATTTGCAAAACATAATCACATTGAACAGGTGTATAAGTTGCCATACTATAGGCATGTGCCCTTTTCTGCACCTGATGAGATAACCTCAGGCAGTGGTGCAGAAGAAGAATCTGACAGCACCTATGGAGATGTGGGACATTCACCACCAAGATGTGGAGCATGCAGCATTGGAAATATGCCAAACAACTGTCAGTGACACAGGCTGCAGACATCAAGCACATGTTGCCTTAGTTGACTCCCTGCTGCGCTTTGGAGGAAAGGTGGTGGGATATGGGAATAGTTGGCATGATCATTGGTTCCAGCAAGCATACATTTCTTGCATTGTGGGGTGGAGTCATCTGGGGGAGATAGGAGGCACTACCATTCAAGATGCTCTGTATGTGCATTCATTGGTGTGCCCACAAGCCCAACATCCCCCAACTCAGTTGAGCGAGGGAGGATCAAAAAAAGTGGTGTGTTCAATATATGTACATTACTAGCATCCCCCACACCTAGCACAACCTATATCTCATTGATCTTCCCTGGCATTCTACCATCTTTCACCCACCTAAAACACTATGGGCCTCATTATAAGTGAGGTGGTAAGAGGTTAACGGCGCTGGTAAAGGTGCCGGCGCCGTTAACCCCGTATTGCCTCATTACGAGGTCCCCTCGCAGGACCCGCTCTGCACGTCTGGGGGAGGAGGGAGCAAACAACGGGCCACTCATAATCAGCCCGTTGTTAGCTCCCTCCCCCATTCCCATTAGCCCTATGGGGGCTGAAATGGGAATGGGAAAGGTCCGGGAGTGAGGAATTATCGGGCCCTCTGAACTCGGAATGGCCCAATGTTTCTCTTTCACACTTTTTCACACTTCTGCTCTTTCTCCTATTTGCCTCTGCCTCCCTTGAAAACATATTCCCTACCCCTTGACAACAATATCACCATTTGCATATTTTATTTCAATTTGACACTCTTGCTCCATCTCATACACAAGGGTGACCTATATTTCCATACAAATATTAACCCCCTTCCTGAACTCTCCACAAATGCCACATTCGTTATGCTTGCTGACCTCTCCATGAAAATACTCCTGGTTCCTCCATTTATATGAACTCTGTCCCCAGTTTATGTCCTACCCTTTCCACGCTATTAACATGAGACCCTGAGAAATGGGAAACATCTGAGTTTCACTCATTTTATGTAGTGTGAGAGGAACCCAACAAGTTCTTATGTTAGTGCCTATCTTATTGCAGCGAGAACCCAGCATGCTCTTATATTGGCAAGCCTAGGACAGTGAGGAGAACCCAAAACATTCACATGTAGGCAGTATTGAGAACCCAAATGAGTATCTTATTAACTACACTGAGGGTTAGAGCCCTATCTTGGAACTCGAGGGGCACTAACTCGCTCTGTAATGATATTACGAGATCATACATCTTTCTTTTGCACAATTTGATCTTTATCCAAGAAACATGGCTTCTCAAATCGTTTGACGTAGAAGGTTTTGCCTCTTTCCATCAGTTGTCAACGAATGGGGCGGTGGGACACCCGATGGGGGGTTTAGCGATCTTCTGCAGGAATAGGATCTTCGGGAGTTGCTAATGATGATTCAGGGATTATTATTTTAAGAGCGGTACTGAAGGACAAAAATGGAGATAGGGGATGGATATTGGTAAATGTGTACTGGAACCCTGTCCAATACGCAGTTATACATTTTGTACAGAAACTTTAGGACCTGTTGACCTTATTTACTATGCAATTTCCAAATTATAATATATTATTGATGGGCGATCTCAACTCATATTGTTTGAAAGAGAATATGTCTGTTATGGATCAAAGAAATCAGAGGAGATCAGATGGGAGAGTCTGGGCTGAATTTATGAAAGATTTGGAATTACAGGCCTTCAATGGTAATTTGGAAATGAATAATGAGATTGCCCCGACCTGGAGAAGTGGGTTGTCATATTCAACCATTGACTATATTTTTGCCTCTCAGAACTTGTTTGATGCCTGTAGTCAATTTAAGATCGCGGGAGAAATGATGAGTGATCATGGTATGTTGGCTGCTATTTTTTGTATTCCCTTGACTCAAAGGGTGTCACATATGAAACAAATGCTGTCACTTAATACGGCAGGGAACATGCTAGTCAAAATTAAAAAGGGGGGGTCAAATATTGAATGACAGACTAGAGGCAATGATCTTGGATCATAATGATCAGGATCTTTTGTGTCAATTTGAACCAAATAACTTTGTAAATCTTCTGTGGAACCTGGCCCCCCCAAAAATAGGTTTGAGAAAGAAGAATCCAAACCCCACGCATTGCTTTGATAGTGGTATTCTAGAAAAGAAAGAGGAGAAGGGTGCTCTATCTTTTAAACCTTGCAGAAAAGGATAAGGCTTAGTACTCCTTGCAGGTTAGACAAATAAACAACAAATTTAGGAACTGGTTGAGATCGCATTGTGCAATAAGACTACAGAAAGAGGGTATTGTATTTATTTATTTATTTGCATATTTAAAGCGCACAGCTGCCCTCGGACATCGTGGCCCTGTTACAGGAAGGTTGACTTAAACATAGGTGCATAATACAAGAACAGTGGGTGCACAGTTACAACATGGCAACAGTTCTGTTGTTACATAGGAACAGTAAGCATAGGTACAGTTGTGTGTTCTAGCTAAAGTTCCTTGAGGTGGTGATTAAGTAGGAGTCACTTAAATAAGATGGTTTTCAGTGCTTTTCTGAAGGCCATGAGGGATGGCTCAGCTCTCAGTTTGGGAGGTAGAGAGTTCCAGTATTTTGGGGCTAGGACTAGAGCTCGAGCCACCTGCTTTAGCTCTGTTGAATTTGGGGACTGAGAGTTGGTTTGCGTACAGGTCCCTTTTGGGTCTAAGTGTCTGAACTGGTTGCATACGTTCGATGAGGTAGCTAGGGGCGGATTGGGATATGCATCTGTGGGTGATGGTAAGAGTCTTGAAATTGATGCGCTCTTTGACTGGGAGCCAGTGAGCATTTTGTCTTGCTTAGGAGATGTGTTCCTTCCTGGCAATATTGAGGGCAGCTCTCAGGGCATTATTCTGAATGATTTGAAGTTTATTAATGTTTTTGGCCGAGGTGCCTAGTAGGAGGGCGTTGCAGTAATGCAATTTGGTGCCTATGGTGGCTCTGGCGATGTTGAGGCAGTTCATAGTTGATAGACACGGTTTTTCTGCATTGATTATCTTAGTTGTTAGTGCTGCTGAGGAGGAGATGTGATTAACATGTCTGTCCATGGACAGGGTTGAGTCTAGATATACTCCCAAAGTTTTCACAGCGAAGAGACAGGGATTACAGAGTTCTCAATTAGAAAGTTACTGTATTTGTTGTCTAGTTTGCTGAGGGATTCTTTAGGTCCTACCAGTAGGATCTCTGTCTTATCTCCTTTCAGACAGAGGCTGTTTGCTGCCATCCAAGCCTGGATGATGGCATATGTGTTTTGCAGAGTTTTTCGGTCTTGCTCGTAGTCACCAGATAATGGGAGAAGAATTTGTGTATCGTCCGCATAATTGGTGAAAGTAATGCGGAATTCTTCTTGGTCGTTGAATAAGGGGAGGGTGAACAAGTTGTATAGTGTGGTGGAGGTGCAGGAACCTTGTGGTACTCCGCAATTAATAGGGCAGGGAGTGGCTGACGCTTGGTCTGAGTAGACCCTCATGACTCTGCCCTCAAGGAAGGATGTGATCCAGGTTGTGGCCTCAGTGGAGAAGTGAGCCGTGTTGTTGAGGTGTGTCTTCAAGATTTTATGGTTGACTAAATCGAGCGCGGCCGATAGGTCGAGGAGTAGGAGGATGGCACATTTGCCTTTATCCATGTTTATTAGAAGTTGGTTTTTAAGGTCGAGTAGCGCTGACTCTGTGCCATGGCGTTGACGGAAACCGGACTGTCTTTTGCCTAGGATGCTGTGTAGGTCGAGGTAGGCTTGTAGCTGTAGATAAGCCGCCTTGTCCAGGATTTTCAACAAGAATGGCACGGTTGTGATTGTCCTGTAGATATTAGGTGAGTCTGGGTCTAGGGTTGGCTTTTTTAGCAGTGGGCGAACCCAGGCTTCCTTGAGGGTGGAGGATACGGAGCTGGTGGCAGATGATGCGTTGATGAAGGTTACAATGAATGGCGCTAGGGGCTCGGCACAGTCTTTGATTATGTTTGCTGGGCAGATGTCCCCTTTGCAGAGTGAGGGTTTTATTTGTTTCATGATGAGTAAGACCTCAGGAATGGTTACCTTTCTAAAGGTAAATGTTGGTGGTGAGTTGCTATCATGTTGGATAGGGTTCTTGGGGTTGGGCGAGGATTGCGCTTTGTGGGGAGACTTGGGTAGATCTAATTTGTCAAGCCTTACTTTCTGAATATCATTGCACCATTTCTCGTCTTTGTCCATTTGGTGTTTGGATGTGGGAGGTTTGACTAGCTCATTGAAGATAGCAAATAGTTCTTTTGAGTGTGTTAAGTATGAGTCACGCAGAGAGGTGGAGGGGCAGGATTGCCATTTTTTTTAGCGTGTCTTTTGAGTGTTTTTAGGTCTCGGAAGTCTTGGGTGAACCATGAATTGGCGTGGAAACATTTCTTTTTGCTTTTTTGCTCTCTAGAGGGGCAAATGTGTCAATGACCTCTTTGATAGTGATGTTGTAAAGTTCAACGAGATCATTAGGGTTATCTGAGATAGGAGATGCTAGTGCTGAGGTTTCTAGGAGAGGGCCGATTCTCTCTTTGGTGAGCAGTTTTTTGGATCTGGCAAGGGCAGCTGGTATGGGAGGGTTTTGAGTGATTGCGGCATTTGTTGGAATTTGAAAGTGGATGAGGTGGTGATCGGTCCAAGGTTGTGAAGTGTTTGAGCTGATATCTACCTTACAATTGTGGTCAGCTAACGAGTCTAATATGCAGCCTTTAGAGTGGGTGGCAAAGTCAACTCTCTGGATGAATTGGAGATCCAGAAGGGCTTTAGCAAAGAGTATGGCTCTAGAATTGGGTTTGAGGTTGTTACCTAAGAGGTGTAGAATGTCAGCTTGGAAGTTCAGGAGTGGGCCTGGAGGTCGGTAGATGAGGTGCATTGTCATGGTGTTGTTAGGTGTGAGGGAGATTTTTACTGATAAGGCATCGAAGTTCTCGGATGTGGTAGATTTAATTTTTCTGGCCTTCAGTGTTTCTTTGACTATTAGGGCCACACCTCCGCCTTTGTCTGTTGGTCTATCTTGGCAGAGGATGATGTACCTAGGGGGGAGGGATTGGCATATTACTGGTCCAGAAGCTTCATGGAGCCAAGTTTCTGTAATGGCTACTGCGTCTAGCTCGAGGTTGGAGACTATGCTGAAAACCATCTGTCTCAGAAACTCCCGCAGCTTTTGGTCTTTAATTAACAAAACCAATGTACAGGGTCAAGAAATGATTATCCATGAGCATTCTTGGGTGGAGCACGTTACTAAGATCTATGCCGTAAAAGAGTGCAAACCACTGATTAATACTCCTCAGTGTAATTGGGCCCTGTCTTATACTGTGGAGGAGATTAGATCGGTAATAACTAAAGCATCAGTTTCCTGTGCTGCAGGGCCAAATGGACTGACTATCTAATGCTCTCTTGAAATCCAACCCAGATGCTTGGTCCAGGGTCCTAAAGGCTTTACTTGATAACATCATTGCAACAACTAACATACCTAATTCCTGGAAAAGCTGTATAATAATACCAATTTTTAAGCATGGTGACCTGCTAGCTGTGGGTAATTATTGTCCAATATCCCTTCTGGATGCAGACAGCAAAATATTTGCGGGCCTGGTCCTTAGAGATCTTGAAGAGTGGGCATTGGCAAATAAAATTATATCTAAATTTCAGACTGGAATCCACAGTGGCCTCTCCACTTCACTCAATAATCTTATTCTAACATGTGTAAATTCTGGGAGTACAGTCAAGGGGGGGAGACCACTCTTTGGGGCATGGTAGGATCTATCCCAGGCCTTTGACATCATAAATAGGGAGTGCCTGTGGTGGAAGATGAAGAATTGGGGGATTCCAGAACCACTGTTGGCAATTCTTATTGAATTACATCATAATTCTACACTAAGAGTCAGACTATCGACTGTGGGTGATCTATCACAGTTGGTTCGAATTCAGAGAGGGCTTCGACAGGGTTGCTTGGTGGCCCCCTTCTTATACAATCTTTATATCTCAGATATATTAAAGTCCTCTTGACTCTTCTGTTGGCCAGCCCTAAATTGGCGAGAACAAGCTATAATTTTTAGTCTATGCGGACGATATCATGGTTTTGGATTATACGCAAATTGGCCTATAAAGGCTAATGAAGGCACTGGGAGACTATGCATCAGTTAACGATCTGAAAATCAACCCTGCTAAATCCAAGGTGATGATCTTTAAGTGCCCGCTGACAGAAACAAAGCAATTTTCTTGGAAATTGAATGGCACGGTTGTACTGGTGGTGGGGGAACTCACTTATCTTGGCTCGAAGATTACCCCGTGCTCCACTAAATCAGATCTGACAAGCATTTTAGACCTGAATGTAGCACAATTGGGTTCACATATGATAAAGATATATCTAAAATATTGTAAATTCTCACTTACCCTCTTGATAAAGTACTATGTGGGTAAGGTTATACCAATGCTGCTTTTTGGTCTTGAGTGCAATATTGAAGGTTCCCTTATCAACTGGGAACGTATTGAGGCGAAGATATGGAAAAGAGTTATCAGCCTCCCAAATTCTGGTCCAATGGCTTTGGTTCGCTATGAGATTGGTCTTCTTTCCCTCCTATTTTCCATGGAACTAAGATGGGTCTCATTGTTTAAACTGATAAAGGATCCCCAACGTGACACTCTCTATGGGGATGTTCACTGCCAAATGATTAAGGGGGAATAATACTTTTTTGGAAATGCTTAAATCAAAATGTCTTGATATCATCACTACAGCAGATTCGTATATCGATACCCTGAGTTCTAACCCCCTAAAATCAAAGGAATTTATCAAGAGAAGGGACTGGTCCAGGACTATTGAGGGGGTACGGGCAGGTAAAATATCTAACTTCTCCTTATATGATAGACCCCGAGCTGCCTCTCCTACCTACCTGAGACAGTTTCCGGACCCTAAGGCTAGGATGACATTTTATCAATTTAAATTAAAGATTTTACCAACGTTGGAAATACTACACATTTGTGATAAGCATGTCTATCCATCTAAAGTTTTTCAAGAATGTGATGGGAATGTTAAACATACTATGAAACATCTAATCCTATCCTGTTTGGGAACATGGGAACTGATTCAGAGGAGATTACAAAGGTTTTTTGACAGAGGGAGATGGCCCAACCCGAATGACATTTGGGAAAGAATAATTGCTGGCAATGAAGTATTTTTGTCAATGGAAGTAGTGAAACTACTTAAAGTTTTAACATTGGTTGATTATGTGATTGTATAATTTTGTAACAATTACATGTTTTATTTTTTTGATACACTGTAAAAAATCAAAATTTGTTTGGCTAATATGCACAATATAAAAATAAAATGTTTTAAAAAGTATCTTATTAACAATTCTCAGCCTTGTTGAAAGGTGCTTAAATGACAGGGTTTAGATTTGCAGGAGCAGGACCCAGGAAAAAGGCTTACAAATGGAATAGCAATAGCAATTCCTACATGTGGTGCTGGCCAGACAGCTTGCTCTTCGGATGAAAGCTATAGTAGACCATCCATGTGAGCTCACCAAGATTTGCAGTATGTTTATTTAAGCCAATCTGAATTGAAGACTCTCAATTGAGTAAGAAGTGTATCGCACGGTCTCTCCATCTCCAGTCAATGGGCCTCATTACGAGTTTGGAAGTAGCCATGGCTGCGTCCAAACCGGGCTCCTTTACCAGGTTCCTGCAATGAGGAATAACGGGTCATTCCGACATAGGAGGACCCGGTAATTCCTCCTTTCAGGAACCATTCCCCATTCCCATTTGAGCCCCCATAGTGCTCAATGGGAATGGGGATGGAGGTGACAACGGGCACATTACATGTGTCCCATTGTTACCTCCCTCTTCCCCTCTCGGGACCGATCAGGTTCAGCAAAGGGAAGCTCGTAATCGGTGCTCCCGTAATGAAGGGGCCGGTTCCGTACCGGCCCCCTTCATTCCGGGAGCACCAGGGTCCTAATGAGGCCCAATGACTACTGTCTGAAGTGTTCACAGAAGATGGGTCAAGTTATATAGGTGATATAGGTAATTCCTCCTTGCAGGAACCATTCCCCATTCCCATTTGAGCCCCCAAAGTGCTCAATGGGAATGGGGATGGAGGTGACAACGGGCACATTACATGTGTCCCATTGTTACCTCCCTCTTCCCCTCTCGGGACCGATCCGGGTCCAGCAAAGGGAAGCTCGTAATCGGCGCTCCCGTAATGAAGGGGTCGGTTCCGTACCGGCCCCCTTCATTCCGGGAGCGCCAGGGTCCTAATGAGGCCCAATGACTACTGTCTGAAGTGTTCACAGAAGATGGGTCAAGTTATATAGGTGACAAGAACAATGTACCTGTGTGAGCATATTTTCAATCGAGCCACCCCAGCACAATGCACCAATGACTCTACCACCGTGTGAGTGCATTCTGCAAATAATGATTTTTGACAGCATGCTCCAAACACTTTTCTACTTCCTGTAATGTGTGCTAATAGGCTTTGAAGAAGTTCCTGTGCTGTGGCATCTTTCGTACTCAACCAGGTCATGTGTGAGTGCATGTTCATTCAAGCATCCCCTGTAGAGATCCTCTTTGATCCAAGTGGTGTGTTGCATCACACATCCTATTGGACACTAACTCTGCTAACTGAGTGATCAGCAAGACCATGCAGACAATTATATGTCCTGTGTTCACCAGGCACATGTATCCTTACCTCAAAGTGTGCTAGTATACTTTATAGTAAAGTAAGTGCTCCTGTAAGATATTGGATTTTACTAAGTCATGCAATGGAATATTCAAGCGAGCCTCTTCAGCACAACTTCCCCCTCGATCCTGATCCAGGCAAGTAATGTGTTGTGTTACAAACACAAACACCTTGCCACTAATTCAACTGTCTGAGTGATCAGGAGGACCCTGCAAAGTTTTTCTCAGCACGCCCTATTTCCAGTCTCTCCTCCTCTCAATGTGTACTAATGCATTTCTATTCAAATTCAAGTGCTCTATCAGCTATTGCAATAAACCAATCCTGCAGGTGAGAGCACCTTCATAATGCTGCCACGGTGAATATTTCCCCTCCATCACATACCCATTTGCACAGCCTCTACTTCCACTTCCTGATTGAGCAGCAATACCCTGCAAAGTATTTTTACAGGCATGTCCCTAAATCTTTTCTACTTCCCTCAAATGCATGCTAACACAATTTTAAGAATTACAAATACTCATATCATCCTTTTTTGTGCAAAAACAAGCCGTCCCAGTGCAAGTTCATCCTCTGTCCAGCTAGGAAGTGAGTTTCATCACAAACCCCATCGCTATGGCCCCTAATACCACTGCCTTGCTAATCAGCAAAACCATGCAAACAATTTCCCCCTGCATTTTCAAATCGCTGTTTACATTCCATCGATGTGTGCTATGACATTTAAAAGAAATGCAAGTGCCTATTTCAGTTATTGTCCTCATCGAAGTTGTATGTAAGCAAGTGAGTAACAGGCCTGCTAGATAAAATGCGAACTGCCTCAAGCAAAATCCCAAAGCTGTAGCGAGGATTGCCTTGCCTGCCTGTTCTAAGAACTGAATATATTTACTTTCAAAGATATTCGCAAATAAATAAATACAATTATATCCTTTTCATCACTGACAAAATGCAACTCTTAATGCAATGCATACAGTGACATGTGCAGGCTCATCAACAGCAATGGGCATCACACTCCTTCATCTCTGAAATATATCAGTGACTTCTGAAGGGCTCCAAAACAAATTTCATATAAAGACAGGTGAATATGCCTGCCCAAACTTGATTACCGGAATCGCTCAAAAGTTCGAAAAGTCTGTCAACTCCCAAATGCAGTGGAAATGTGGATAGTTTGATGACTGTATTCACCCATGCTTAAACATTAGTTACAAATAATGGACTAATCTATTTCACATTTCTACATCTACCTCAACTTAGTCTCCTCTTAATGTTCTACCCCTCCTTTAACCGAGCCTTTTTTCACCTTTTATCTCTGTCTCAATGAACTCCTGTCAATTGTTTGCATCCTCCTCAACTAAATCCCATTAATTGTCTACCTATTCTTCAGCTACAGTCTATTCTCTCAAGGGTTGTGCACCCTCCTGCATCTATCTGCCTCTGCCAATGCAAGACTCATTCTGAAATAGAAACATACACTTCTGTTATGCTATGTATCCCTAACTACGCACATCGTTCTGCTCGAACAAGTCGCATACTTTGGAACAGTCAGTTTCAGGAAAAAGTGGCTGAATACATTTTCTTACCCACGTTCCTCTTGAAGAGTTAAGTGCCCTTCTCTCCATTAATTCCTTAGCCTCACCTAACACCTATCCAATAATACTGTTTCTGGCTTTGTTTTTGGAACTTTCATGTTGTATAGTTACGAAATTCAAGTTTCATTTTTTATCACAATTTTGAAATTCGATATTTTTGATTCGACATTTGGAATGTTGGTTCCTTTTAATATTTTGAGCTGAAGAGCAAGCGCCTCTGAGAACAACCAACCTTTGGGTGGCTTATCACATAGCAGGAAGACGGAACTGCCGTTGTTTTGCTGCACAATTTAGTTTGATTCAGGCATAACAATAGTCATTCCGAGAGACTCACTTTGTAGAGAAAGAGTGCAATCCTTTAAAAGTGGAAAGGTTGCAATGATATTCTTCCAAGAAGTTGGCAAGTTGCAATCAAAACATATCACTCAATCTGTGGTCCTTTGTGACTTTAAGTTTTAACAGTGCCCCCTCCACGGATGTTTTGTCAGCTTCGCACTTAGCTTGATGTAAGAGCGTGTCTTTGTTCGTCTTACTCCTCCCATCCTCCCCCTCTCTTTACTGTTGTTTCTTTGTGTGAAGGTGCAATCATTTGTGATTGACTGGCTGTGCCTTTGTGTGTTCAGTTTTGTGTGGGAGGGGGGTTAATCTGTTGGAAGGAAGGATTAGAGACAGGTCTCTGGTTTGCCACGGAACATCTAAGTGTATGAAAGAATCATGATTGCATAGTGTTCCGGAATGATATGCCATGGTGAGTTGATAAGCCCTCACTCTAAGCATAAGATCCTTCATCAGTTCTTTTCCAACAATGAGCTCCGCGGCGCTTCTCCATAGTGAGTGCTGCACAAAGGCCATTGACCTCTTGCGTGATTACAGTGACAGCAACGATGTTCAGTTTCCTAATATCCTTTAATTTATAGATAAACTACACTCTTGCTTCTCTCAAATAATGATGCAGTTTAGTGTACTGTGTGCACCAGTGGTGAATTAACATATAAAGGAAATTGTGCCTTAGCGCTATTCAACACGGCATTGGGCCTCATTATGCGTTTGGTGGTAATTATCAGTAAATCTGTCGAAATCCTGCCCAACTTGTTTACCGCCTCTCAGACCCATGGTTTTACGACAGTATTAAAAGTGGTCGAATATCCGTGTTAATCCCCACTTTTGGAGTCCACATGACTCAATGGGGATTTTGATGGAATTACATCGAGCAGCAATTCTGCCGCTGTAACTCCAATGATGTCTTTACCTTAAAGTGAAGGATTTACCTGTAGCATGATACTGGAGATACATTCTCCACTTCAAGCTCAAACACGTAATTTGGTGGTATGGTAAAGCATGGCGGTAAGGCAGTTACCACCAGGAAAATTGGTAGATGTTCAGTTATTGCCACATTGCCAAACTTGTAATGAGGCTCATGTGTTTCATGTTATTTCCATCTAGGATATGGAGCTGTTTAATACCGAAATACATTTGGCACGTTGGTATTCCCAGTGCAAACCGATTTATACATATCAAGCATAGCAAGAGCAGTGAACCACTTCTCCTAATACAGTCCCATTGCGGCAACCTGTAACTTGTTCTTCTCTTCTGGCGCTATGTTTCTATTACGTGCCACTCTTGCACACCATGGACGATGCTCCCTTTGTTAGCTGCAATCTTACAACTGGCTGCACATTACAAACCCGCCTTCTCGTGTCTCCCCTTAACAGATGATGCATTTCATTATTAGGCTGTACACAAACTGAAGGATTGTGATAACATTACTACTGCCAAGCAGTGGTACAAGGGTGAGTAGTGGCTACACCGCATTGTCAGCCCTAACATTTCTACAGAACAATAGGGATTCCAATCATAAAGATGAAACAGGAACCACCAAGCTATACACCTCCTTCACGTTTGTGGTAACGTGGGCCAAAGCCAGGCTACTCTCTTAAAAGGTTTGTGAATGTGGTGATAGTATCGGTATATAGTCTTTCCGCTGAAAAATGTTTCTGTGAAAGATGTTTCATCGAAAATGTTTAATTGAAAACTTTTTTCATAGAAAAAATATTTCAGATAATGTTTTTTTCTTTTCTAAAATATATTTATCTATGTTTGGGTGGGGTAAAGGGTTACATTTGGAAAACAGGGGTTAGGGGTGCCCAATTAAAATAAATAATAATATTTGGGAATGTTTGGGGTGTTTTAAAGGGCATAAAACAGGGGTTTGGGGTACCACCAATTACATTTGTTTTAAAAAAATCGGTAAATTCGGTATACAGATTTTCGATGAAAAGTGTCATTAATCTACATTAGGTGAAAACGTTTTAAATGAAACATTTTTTGATGAAACATCTTTCAGTGAAACATTTTTCAATGAATGTACATGTAACCGATAGTAGCACCCAAACAGCAATAATACAACAGTACAAAATAAAGGTACGTCCAATCAAGAATCTATAAATATGCATATATTTGTTTTTAAAACACACACCAATATGCAGTAATAGTAGTATACAAGCATTAACAAAACAGCACCACTCTGGAAAGAATACAGCATATGCAGAATGTAAATGAAGCAAGCATTATGGGTAATGTAGCAGGGTTGAAAGGCAATAAATCACCAACAGTGTTACCAAAAAAGATATGTCATTGTTAAAATATAGGTTCAAGTGGGTGACAAAGCGGTCTCCAGGATCCCAAAAGGGGACTGAGGGGGCTGGGTCTCTTCAACAGTGCCTTTCTCAGATCTTGGTGGTTTGATGGTGTTCAATCAAGCATTGAGATGCTGTCTTCGCTCATCAACCCAGGTTACAGTTGTGCTGGAAAAAACAGCGGGATTGTGTCGAGTGAGTTTGAAGCAGTTGCTCTGCGTGGTCAAATGCAGTGTTCGAATGATGCAGTTTCTGTGGGTCCTGTGTGTCGGTTCTAAGATCTAGTCGATTTGAATCATTGGTAACAGTTGGTTCAGGTCGATGAGGGACGAGACGCTTCCAGTGGTGCTCATTTGAAGTCATCAGCAGCAGTGAGTTGGTTGTTCACTGGTTGATCAGATGATGGGTTCTGCTGGGTATAATGCAATGGATTTTGAAGGAAAAAGTGCCAAAATCAGCACCTCTCATCCTGGTGGTTCAAAGGCATTCAAGCATGACTGAATCATCGGTCAATGCTGGCTTGAAGTTGTAGAATGCAGGATACCAGCTGTTTTACTTTTCCTGATGCTGTGAGTCCCAATCCAGGGGCTCAGGGACAGGATGGATCTGGGTTTTCTTTAAGCCACCCAGTTGAGGCTATCTTGCACTTACAGGAGTCCTTCTCCTCCAGTGAGGGGCTTTGGTACCAGTGCAGCTGGCAGAGAGACAGGTCTTGCTCTAACAGCAGATCTCCCCCAATATGCCCAGTGGCTGAGTAGGGAGCAGGGCTAGTCTCTGCCTTGGAGAACCTGTGTTCACCTTTGGAAGAGGGCTTTGGGGAGGACTCCTCTCCCAAAATGATCCAGACGAATGCTCTCTGATGTCCTTGAAGATGCAAAAGTGAATCAAAGAAGGAATGGGTGACCCCTTCCACATGAAGACAACAAGCCACATGGTATTCAATAAAAGCATGGCTTATTTAAGGGTCCAATCTCTGTTAAGGTAGCATGTGACTCGTGCCTTCTTGCATTATACCAACAGTACATTGCTGTGCAGAAAGCAGGGGAGACAGGAAGGAAAGAGAAGCCAACAGGAAACCAAGATGGAGAAACCCTTCCTCAATGTGTTCCTGTTCTGTCTGACTGTCTAATTCTGCCCCTATAGCTTCAAAGGCTCTTTGTTATGCAAGACACTGATATGAGGCTGGCACTTTTGTTTAGGTTATACCGGTTCAAATGCAGTTCCCAAGTGTTCCCTTCTGGATTCTTGGGCTGGAGAGAGTTGATAAGAATCCCACAATGGAACAAAGAGAGGCATAATCTTCTTTCTCATTGCTCTGTTTGTTGAGCAGAGACAGCAGTCTGACTAGACTACACACAAGACCTCCAAAGCTGGCTTGGGCTCACAGTTTTGACATATGTATGATTCAGATCTGCTCTGGCGTCAATCAATATGTGAACTATCAGCCACCATACCAGAATGCAGGTATGGCTTACATTACCAGATTACCCTGCCACCAGGACATTTAAATGGAACCATTGCACTGCTGTGACCTTGCTGTGACCTTGAGGTAAAAGCAGCTGTCAAACAGGGAATCGGTGAAGTCAGTAATGTCTATGTGATACTGACGATTAGTGGCTGATCCAGAGACTAAAAGAGCAGGGCATAGGTGTTCATTTCACTTTTGACATAGAGTTTCCTGAAAGCCGGGTCTGCCTCCCATTAATATAAAAGCTCACAATAAAGTCACTTTAGCTTTAATGTGTGTTTTCCATACGTATAAGAGATGTATATGACTGAAAAATTACATCAAAGTAAGCCCTGACTTAATGCCAGTTTTCAAAAAATATTATTTGCATTTAGTATGAAAAATATATATACATATATTACATGGCCTGCGGTAGCGGCCATGTATTTATGGTCAAGTTGCTCATCTCATAGAAAGAGCTCTTTTTGGGTGGCTTTTAACTTCGCTCCCCCTGGACGAATCCTCACCAAACTTTGCAAAATAAGTATATGGCCCGCTCTCTTGCAAAGTTTGGTGAGGTTTGGTCCGGTGGGGGGGGGCAAAGTTATAGGGAGGGTCCTGAAATTTCTTTTTTTCCCATAGACATAATGGGAAAAAACTTTGCTCATGCCTACAGCCCAAACCGCTGGACGGATTTCCACCAAATTTGCGGCAGGAGCGACGGCTTGGTCCCAAAAGCTCGCTTTTGTTAATCTGGTGTAAGTCTGTCCAGTAGTATTTTTTAAATGACCAAAACGTAAGGCAAAAACTTTTGTGATATCTATGTCCGGTGCGTGGATACATTTCCCTATTCGCTCCAAGGACAGGACACCAATTGGTTGATCGGCTTGCATCATGCCCACGGACACGCAACATGTTTGCTGATTGGCTGGAGTGAGGCATGAGTTGCGTCACATTGTTTCGATGCAACCGCCATCTTGGTTCCGCGGACAGCATGGCGGCGAACAGAGGTAAAATGCAGTTTTAGGGAGTGTGTTGGTGTTTAGGCTTGCTTGGAGAGGGTTGGGGAGTAAGAGATGGCTCAAATATTGTATTTGTTTAGGTGGCAGGTGCCCCTGATGTGTTCGCCTTGTCCGTGGTCATCGAGGCTGTCCGCGGACATGATAAATGTACTACTAGCTATTTTACTTTAGTATGATGTTGGTTTTGGGTTGTTAGAAGAGCATTGATTGTAATTAATATCCCCTATAAGCAGCCCACATACCACAGTCAAAATGTTTGGTAGCTTGGGTGTGTTATGCTGCGGTGCTTGTGGCCAGGGCGTAGAGTCTTGGGTGCATGGCCGAAGGCATGCACCCAAGACTCTAGGCCCTGGCCACAACCACCGCAACATACCACACCCATAGAATCAAAAACCCATCAAATATCCACAACTGAAAAGTTTGTGTACTGTTTCATTTGTAGAGTTTGTATGTGAAGTTTTGGCTAGGCTATGCAGTTTAGATGGTAGAGTTTGCAACAAGGTCCGCGGCATAAGATACCCATGGAAGTAAACATTTTGGATTGTGGTGTATGGTTAGATGTTTGCTTGAATGGGTGTCGTATGCAGTGGTGTTTGTGAGTCCATTTATTGTATACTTACTGGTTGACTTTTTTGTGGTTGTATGCAGTTTTTTCATGACATGGGTAATTGGATCACCCACTCTTTTTCGATCTCTGTGATAAAAGAAAAGATCATATGTTAGTGTAGGTAGTTCAAAATGAGTTATTGCATTGCATAATAGACATTTCTGTATTTTACAAGTACTATAGTTCAAACCAGTGTACTGTACAATTTGCTTAGTTTCTGTTTTTGTTTTATTGGGTCTGTGGGAAAAAAAATATCCATTCTGGATTTAAAGAAAAACCTTCTATGTTCTGTACAATATATTTCTTTCATTGTTTTACTGTTTATTTCTTATTTCTTGCTAATCTTCTATCTGTTGGCTTGTTGCATTAGGGACTTGTTCCTGTGCCACATAGCTGCAGAGAAAGCATGTATGTTTCCACAGGTATGAAATCTGGAAGATTTCATTTATTGGTATGTTTTTGTTTTTCAGTACTTGTGGTAAGTACATTAGAAATTCTTGTGGATCTTCTCGTGAGTTTAGTGCAAATTTGACCATTCGAGCACAGTAGTCCAATTCTTGTCTTATTCCATGAACACTGTAAGTGTTGTCAGGATTGTTTGTTGCATTTCTATGAAGGAATAACATTTGTAAGCACAATTGGTCTGTACTGTGTAAATAAATGCTGTCAATAATTGGTGGAAATTGGAATAGAATATGTATTGCTACATTTGCTTAGCAATTTACACCAGTTGTATTTGAACATTTGAATGGACCTGTCAGTTCTGTGTTGAAGTCATTTGTTCGGATTGTGTGTTGCTTATTTGAAGAAGTAGTTGAGTTACCTTGAGCAGTAGATTCATTTTTGGTTCTGGTACTTGATGAAATATTAGCTTCTTTTGCTTTCTTTGGAGGAATTGCAGTGAGATCCTGTATCGTTTCAGTATGAAGTCATTTTCTTTTACAACGTTTTGCTATTTGTGGAACATGATAGGTTTTTAGATGGGGTGTAGATTGAATGCAGTCTATTGTATTCTAGAATGCAAGGAATATCAGCATTTACTTTACTTGCATCAAAGTTGATTAGAAATATCCCGTCAAGTGTCGTAAGCATGGTAGTGCTACATAGCTCATGCCTTCTTTAAAGACTGTGCTACCAATATCTATCAATGCTTTATCTAGGGTGATACCTTGTGATTTGTGAATGGTAACTGCGTATGATAGAGTTAATGAAAATTGTTCTCTGGGTACATACATGTCTTTGAGAAGAAGGAAGCGGGCTGTTGAGTGTCCTATTCTTTTAACTTTGAGAGTTTGTCAAAGAGAATATTGACAAACTGAATGTTGTTGTCACGTGGGTATGTTTGAAAGCCACCAACTGTTCAAGTGCTCCATTAACTAGTCCTTGCTCCACGTCAAGGTTACGTTTAAGCATTACTCTACAGGTTAAAGATAATTTTAATATTTTCTCCAAACCATCTGTGTTGGAGATAGAGTTTTCTAATGTATTTAGTCTTTTTGTGGCTTGTTGACACATGGGTAGTGTCATTTCATGTACGTCCAGTTTATCTGTGGAGCAAATTTCAATTATTGGTTGCATTTCTTTTTTCAACATTGTTTCATTGAATTTTGAACAGCTTGCAAGAGTTGGCATCAAGGACATACAATTGACATTTGTGTGTGCTAATTGTTCCATGACATCAGTAGCACATGAGTTATGGCCATAAAGTGCATGGATGTGCCTGTTTTTTAATATTGATTGTGCTTCTTGAGATAGTACAGCAACTCTAATACTTTTCAAAATTTTGGCGTATGCAGACTGGCACAAGTTTTCTGTTAATTCTCTGCATTGGAAATGTTACAAAGGTTGAACTTTCCTATGCTGCCAAGAGTTTTATGGCACAGTTTGTGCCCTAAGGTTTTAAAAATAGCTTCACTTTTCACTGGTATCAATTGAAATAGATCTCCGAAAACAATAATGTGTTTTCATCCAAAGTGCTCTTTTTAGTCTGTTTTGAGTACCTCTTGTAATCAGAGGTGAATCAAAGCCAACATTAGGTTGGAGACCATGCTCACCTCATTTATTAGTAGCATTTTCATTTGTTTCAAAATTCTATGTAGTTCTATTGCAGCTTCTGTAGAAAGTTTGTAATAGTCTAATTTGTTTTGGTGTTCTACTGGAAGAAGTAGTAATTGGTGTAAAGTGACACTGCCTATGTTGTAGGCAGCTAAACCTATGGGGGCAGTTACAACAGCTGACAGTTTGTTGTTTGTCAATTGTTGGAGGAACTTGCTGATGATTTTGATTAAGCATGTTTGTAGTCTTGGCAGGTACAGTTTTTATTGTCATGTTGCACACCATGTTTAATTTGTTTTGTTACTTCTTGGAAAATGCTACGCTGTTCATTGTTCAGTTGTAATTTCAGTACAGCAAAGTCTTCTGTAGCTTGTTCATACTGACACATGGCGTTTTCTACTTTTGTCATGGCTAATTCTGCCTCATTTGTTATTAGTGGCTGTCAAAGTGATTCTAGGCTTCCTGTTACAGAAGGTTGACTACTATCGGCAGGGTCCACTTCTAGTTGGGCCTGGAGTACTTCTTTGTGTTGCCGTTCATTGTGCAACTTTGTTTAGTACTGTGTAAAGTTTACATCTGTTATAGTGCTTTCATTTGCTTTGAAAGCATCTTCATAGGAGTCTTATATATCCAGTAACTCTTCTTCTTTTCTCCATGCTTTAAAAAGTTGTAGCAGGGACATGTAATACAGTTCTTTATGTTGAGGAGTTTTTAATGACAATTTTATATGATTAATTAAGCTGCGATTGGTAAGTTTCACTAAGCTGCCTTCACAATTTACAACTCTTTATCTACCTTTCTTTTCATCTGTTTTAATATTATTTTTGTATGTAAAGGTTTGGGCTACGTGTTAGAGACACATGGTTTCCAAAGTGGTACTCCTGTTTAGGTAGTATGTGTCTAGCAAATTGTTTTTCAAAATGTCTTGGCTGTTGGGATAATTTTTGGCTATTGTTTCTATGTCCTCATATGATTTGAGAACTATTTTTCTAGATTTAGCAGGACCAAGACTTAGCCATAATATATTATCAGATTTTCCATACAAGGCAGTACCGGTTAAACGGTCAGCAGCTTCATTGCAGCCACATTCTCTATGAGAGAGCATTTTTATGTCTAAGCTGTACAATTTCTCTGATAGTGTCTTGTCAGATGATATGTAATACCAGAGGTGCTGAAGCTCTGTTTTCGCTGCTTTGGTTAAGTAGGCTGTGAAATATCGTGCAACTGCAGTGGAACTGTCTATAATGTACTGCACATCTATGTTTGCATTCCATAGGAGGGCAATGATTCGATTGTAATCATTGACATATTTTGATTCTTCTGTTCTTTTTATGTAATAAGTGTTCTTAGGTAGTTCACCTTTGACAGTATGCCTGACTGAAGACATGAAGTTGTTTACTCGACCTGTTGCTGAAACTGGTCTAGGCAAACCTAAGCAGCATTTGGTGTAGTATTTGCCTTTTTTTTTATATTTGCGACAACAATATTTCTCAGATTTGTGTCTCTGAAATTGTACAATTTGTGCATGAAGGTCACTGTTTTGTTTGTGAAGGGATTTCACAAGTGGCATATTTTTTGATAGTGGCTTCACTGTCCTGAACAAATTTAGGAGCATCTTTAATCCATAATAGCATGTGAATGTGTGGTGCTCCTCTGGCTTGGTATTCTTTTCTCCAAAAGAAGGGTTGAACTTCTCTGAGGGAGGAACAGTCTTATTACAAATAAAGTGTAGCATAGCAATGAAGCGGCGATGGAAATGTCTTGATACTTTTACAGGATCTAGAGAGCAGAGTACACATGGTGTTTTTATATCTATGTTTGTTTTGTTTTTGTTTGCTATACGTAGGAAATTGTGTAAATCTTCCCATGCATATTCTGCACAACTTAATGTAACAAACCAAGTGGGTGGGCCAAGGTTTCTTATCATACAGCATACATCTCTGTTACATCGGAACCAGTATTCTTTTGTACCACGCATGTTTGCTAAAAGATTTGTAATACTTGACTGTAAAACCTCATATTTTTCTTGCAATTCTTGTAATAATTGCATAGCTGACATATTTTGAAAATGGGTACCTGATTTTAATATGTGTGCAACTCCGTAGCATAGAGTTGCTAGTTCACTTTCAAAGAGAAGGTGGAATATGTACTCCACATTTTGTCTGAATCTGGGGTCGTCACAATACATTCGTAAAGAGTGATATTCTGATGCTGTATCTGTGTAGGTCTATCATTGTACCTTCCTCCTTTTTCAGTAGGAAAGAGTAGAGGAATTGCCCGTGTTTCTACACTTTTTTCCCATATGTTGAATAGAGATCCTTTGGCTTGTCACATGTGGTACGTTTCCAGTGCATCATCTATAGTGTCTTTAGAGTGTAAAGGATTAATTGTATAATGGTCTAAAATATTGGATTCTGTAGCAGGATTTAGAAGTTGAAATTGACCAGTTTCTGGTGACTCTTGAATTATTTCAATGGTTGCTCTCAGCTTTTCTTCAATATTAATTTCTTTGTAGTATTCATTGTTGTTTTTTAGATATTGCAGGGCTTGTCTAACTTTATGCAAGTCCACGAGTTGTTGTCATTTTATTTTTGTCTTTTGTAGGTACGCCATTTACTTAGAGAATTAAATATTGATCTATTGGCCGTTGCACTCTTAGAGTGTGTACATTATCTTTGAGATCTAATGGTAAATAAACTACTTTGCCACGAATGCCTTTCACTAATTCAGAGTGAGGTAATTTTGCTGTTTCTGGTTGAAGGCATGTTATTGCTTGATATGGGTGCACTGTTTGAAATTATTATGCTCTCATATCAATTTAGTTGTTGCAGGGGTATTGGTAGTGGGAATAATTCCACGTTATTTGTGATAGTTGTCAAGTTTTGCAGTGCAGTAATTGCAAATCATTAAGGGGTTGGTCATTTCATATTTGTTTTCTGCTATAAGGTGGAGAGCTAATTGGAACCATTTGGAATCTTCATTGTCTTCTATTTTGTACGTTATGTCTACAGTTGTTGTGCTACTTTTATAAAAAGTCCTGTGGCAACACACACACATGGGTTGGTACTTCAGCGGTGGTACTTTTAAACTTTAGTATTTCTTTTTTGTATGTGTTTAAAAGAAGGATGCTATTTGTACAGTAGTTGCTAGTGTGTTGTAAAGCTATTGCATTTTGTAAGTGGCTTTCACTTCCAAAATATTTTCTCTGGATATGCTCTATTTCTTTGAGTACTTGTTTTGTTGTACCATGTAGAATAATTGTTATTTAAATTGGCTAGTGCTAAAGCAGGACTTTTAGCATAGTTGAGTTTATGGACTGATTTCTTATAGTTGAATGATGTGTTGATATCATTTTGATAAGATGGAAGGTGCTTTTGCAAATAGGTCCTGAAATGCAGGCTAATGAATGTCCTTGTAGTTCTGTGTATTTGCGCGCTGGACAGGCATCCATATTTTGCGGTAGTTTCATTTTGAATTTGTCTTTGCTTTTTACATACTGATTGAAGAACTGGCGTAAAGATTTGAAAGATTTTTTGGCAATGTTACACATTGATGTGCACAGCCATTTGTAGACTGGACGTTTTGGTTCAGTAGAATGGAGAGTTGATAGAGTGTTCTGGGGATACTTTTGTGAGCAGAGTTTCTTGTTCCATAATGGTGTTATTAAGTTTTTCATGCCCTCGTCCACCGCTATGTATGGCAATTGGGTTTGTGTGCTTTTGTTTATATGCTTCTTCATTAAAATGTGCTTCTGTGCTTGTGGTATGACTCCATTCACCTCCACCGATGTTTAAGAAGCTATTTTTGTTGATATTCCATTCATTAAGAAGTATATTTTGTAGTTTAGTAGTTATTTTTTTTAGTGGTTTCATTCTGTTTAAAACTAAAATAAATAACTTCCTTTTGAGAACGATTGCACTGTCTATGAGAGCTTCTAGGATTCATTTTCTACGGTAGGTTAAGGGTTGTACATGATTTCTCTCCTGTTTATATAAGGTTCTGAAGGACTCTGTGGCAGAACATTTTTTGTAAAATATTTTTTTTGGTATGGTTACTTGCCACTACATCAAGATTTATAGGTGCAGCATTAGCAGTAGTGGTAGCTGAAGTCTTGTTAATCGCTTTCTGTTTCGTTTTACATTTTGAGAGAGGAGGCAAAGTTTCTGTACCGGAATCTTGTTTTGTTTCGCTTAATGATTGTATTAGCTTTTTTGTGTGGACTTTTTGTACAAAATCTGCTAGAGATGGATGCTTATTTTGGACACCTTTATTTTGATTTACTCTACTTCTGCGTTGAGTTGCTTTTTGGTAGGCATTGTGGGTTGGTCTGTTGTGCAGTGTGTGCATGTTTAGTGCATGAGTGTCTGAATATGATGGCAAGGATATTTGTGTAGGTGTGTGATTGTGCAATGGGCAGCTACATCAAGTTGGGAAGGCTATTCTTGTATTTGTGTGTTACTATACTGGGTTTCAGATGACAACATAAAGTATGCAGCTGGTAAGGGGAAGCACTAAAACTACATCTAATGGTAGAGGGTTCATACACTTGTTTGTTTTACAATACTAAAATGTTAGTGTGTTTGAGTAAACAGTTAGACTATTATGTTAGTATTGTACTTACTTTTTGTATGGAAAGAGTAGGTTTCTTGTAAGTTCTTGTTCGTACTTCAGACGCTGCTGCTTTTCAGGAGAGCGGTCTTCACTGCAATTCTAAAAGAAAGAAGTTAGTGAGTATGTGTGTTTATAGCACTTTTGTTAATGTAGACATTGATTTTTTTGGTTTTTGTAGTAGTAGTGTTTTCTTATAACTGAGCATAGTATGCACATTCACTTTCCTTTGCCTATGTACATCCTGTATATTTTACTTTGGATCTGTTAGTTGAATATGTTTTACAAATGAGTATAATAGCAAATGTATAGAGCACACTTGTTTTTTTAAGGAAATGATCATATGCATTTTTTGCTATTTTTACAGGGTAAATGGCAGAGATTGTACATGTACAGAAAAGCATGCAATGCATGCATTTGTGAAGGTTTCGGAAATAAAGCAGAAGGATTTGATACAGAGGCAGTGGTGATGTTTAGGCTGGGAGCCTTTCTAATGATATTGTCTGTGTGTGTGCATGAATGAAGATGCATGTACTCATCCTGGCTGCGTGTAATTTTATAACACTAGACAGCCTTTTTCATAATTATACTGTTATTTCTCCCATCTTTTAATTAAGCCATATAACCGTCGCGGCGGGGGCATTACCGACTCAGGTAATGCCCCACGGCCCATAGGTAAGGCCGCAAGGGTTATATTGCTATTAGTACCCCGGCCCGCATTATGTGTGTGACCGGGGCACTAAAAGCATTCTTTTTGTCCCGAAACGCTGCAGCATTTCGGAACAGAAAAAAAACAAAAAACGACCAAGAAAATGGCCGCTGCCATGGAAAGGGAAAACAAAGTCCGTTTTCCCTTTCCATGGCGGCGGCCATCGGGAGTGGACGCGCTGGGAACACTTATTCCCAGCACGTCCTCTCCCGAAAAAAGATCAAAAAGAAGGTAAGTGGGGTTGCGAGTGCGGGAGTGGGAGCTCTGAGTCTCCACACGGCTGGAGGCTTCCCTCGTCCCCCGTCGGGCACGCAGGAAGAAGAAGGTAAGTTGGGGGACGGGTGGGAGGAAGGGAAGGGAATTAAAAAAAAAAAGACTTACCCGAGTCCCCGGCGAGGGGCAAAGGCAGCCTCTAAGCCGCGGGGAGGCTCGGACCGGGGATGAACCCGCTTCGAGCCTCGTCATTGTCTGATGGGCTGCCATGCCCCCCGCCGGAGACAAAGGCTGTGGAATCCGGATGGAGGGATTCCCGGCCAGGTAAGGACCTGGCGAGAGCCAATCAGAATGCGTGTTGCATTCTGCTTGACTCTCGCCGGGTACTTATATGAAATAAAAAATGTTTAGATAGCTGTATGTGCAAACAAAAATGTGGAGAGCAGACAGGTTTGCAAGTGACACTTCACCATAGCAGATGGGAGAAATTACAGTAAGTTCATTTTACAGTTTATACAGGGTAAGTGGAAGTTACTCTGTTTATATGTATTCCTAGAAGAGCTGTACATGTACCGTGTAGAAAATATTCATACCTGTAGTCTGTGTTCATACATGTGGACGTGCATGAAACTGCAAGTAAAAATCTTGGGGAATTTTATAGTAGTTGTTGCTGTAGGTCCTTTGCAGTCACAGCCCAATTGTACTGAGAGTGATCAATAGTACATCTAAAGTGCTGATCTATGATGATAGAATTAGATGTAGAGTTCTTGGATGTGATTGGTGGATGATTGTGTGACTGCTTAACAGAAGCCAATGAGGAAATGGTGCAGAGAGTGAAGTGGAAAGGGTAGAAGGGCTGCCGCAGTGTTATGCACTCTGCGGTACCGTGGCTGTCCGCAGACATGGCGTGCCACATCCGGGGTTTCTCAGCAAATCCAGCATGGAAAGGGGGATGTAGGGATCAGCCAATCAGATGTTGTGGTTGTGGTTTGTTTTGAAAGAGGCTATGTGTAGTGATGATGGCAGAGATGGAGAAAGTCAGGGTGTTGGTGGTTCGAGATATGTTTGTGCATGGTTTGGAGCAGTATGCTAAATGCAGGAATGTGGCAAACAATTTTAATGCTAAAGGAGTGGAGTTGGTGTGGAGCACTGTGCCTGGTTTCAATGTGCAGGGAATTGTACAAGTTTTCAGAGATATGGGCAGGGTTAACAGTCCACATGTAGTTGTCTTGCACTGTGGGGCTTTGTATTTGGGCTATGTCAGTGCTCCTACTTTGTTGGCAGATTTGGAACACTTTATTCAGGCAGTAATGAAAATACTTTCAAATGCCAAGGTTATTTTTTCTGGTTTAGTACCTAGGGCAATATGGGACAATAGTTCTGTTTTTTGTCCTCAGCAACATATTGCTAGGTGTGCAATTAACCTAGGCATGTTTGCTTTCATGCTTAGAGTTGGTATGTTCTTTTGTAATAATGAGAACCTTGATTCTGGTAATGATGTTTATTTTAAAGAAGATGGCATGTCTTTATCTTTTATGGGAAATGCCATGCTGTTTTGGAAAAGGGGTTGCTTTGGAGAAGCTAATGTGAAGATTTTTGGAGGCAAATAAGAAAAGAAATACAAACAATTATGAAATAAAAGGTGTTTCTGAAGCATCTGCAAAAAAAACAAAAAAGGCTCTTTTCAGAGCCAACCTCAAAGGGGAAATGGGGCACACTATTTAAATTTTCATTCCACACGCTCAGATTTTTCGATTTGTCCGCAGACAGCATGGTTGTCCGCGGACAGAGTGTATTACGTACAGGGAATTTGGGGTTGAGAGGCATGCAAATGAGACTGATCAGAGCAAGGGATTGGTCAATAAGGTTTACTTGGTGTGTTGTGTAAGGAGGAGTTTGTCAGAAAGTCTATTTCCTGAGAGGAGAGTAGATAGCTATGGCTGTGTGTTTCAGAAAGCAGATTGTTTGGATTTTGGGAGATACGTGGATACATTGGTTGGAGGTGCATGCAGATCACTGTAGAGTGGCTGCACATCTTGGATTATCTCATGTGGAAGTGCACTGGCATGGAGTGCATGGAATGAAATTGCTGGATTTGGTACCTCTCTGTGCTACTTTGGTGACACAGTGTCATCCAGACATTATTATTAACCATTGTGGAGGGAACAGTTTAGGACATGTGTCTGGAATCTCTTTGCAATTTGCAATGAAAGAAGGACTTGGGAAAGTCATGGACATGTATCCAAACTCCAGAGTAATTTTTCCCATATTGCGCACAGACAAATGTGGCTGCGTTCTTTTTCATTTGGTCCACAAATGGAGAAAGCAAGAAGCAATGTTAACAAGGCTGTCTGTACCTTTTTGAGAGATGTTGGTATGTCCTCTTTTCTGAATGAAAACATTCTGTTTCGTAGTACACACATTTTTCGGAGAGATGGAGTACATCTTACTTTTGCCGGCAATCAGATTTTTATGCGAAATATACAAAATGCATTGCAACCTTATTTGGAATTACAGCAATCCATTTTGTAGTAGGTGTTGACCATTTCCGAAACACAAAAAAACACCACAAAAGGCTCTTTTCAGAGTCACCACTTCCTCCCAGGGAAAAGTACAATGGTTCTGACAGGGCAGCATCCCAAAGTTTTAGATGTCTGCGGAATGTCCGCGGACATCTAAAAAATGCATAGGGCCCTGCACTATTTATTTGCCACTTTTATTTTTAAACTGTGAAAGGCGGCTCTGAAAAGAGCCTTTTTTATTTTTGTTTTTTGTTGTTTTATATTTTTTTAGTTTTTAAACATGACACACAAGGAAAGGAGGGGGAAGGAGGGTAAGGAACGGATACCAACCACAGGGATAAGAAAGAGCAGGTGGAGAGAGTAAGATGTAGGGTGGGCCTTACTCAGTCAGGTTGCAGTTCTTCTGATGCCCCTTGACCTCAGTCTCGAAAGCATTCCGAAAGTTATCCCCGCTGAAGAGTACTGTGTCGCAATACATGCACAATATTGTAACCCTCGAATGGTAATGTTCAACGGCATCATGAATGGCCTGTGAGGCAGCTGGAGGGATGCACTGTCCCACAGGAGTGTCTCTTGTGGTGGCAGGAGCAGAAACGGAGGATGCTGTAGAGGAACTCAACCTACTACGTTTATCGCAAGCCCCATCGAGGAACGACTTTAGGTGTCACTTCATTGATGTTGTACCATAGCTATACGAACCAGACTTTCCATGACTCAGTACCATCTTGCACTGAGTGCAGATCAGCTTGTTCGTACAAGCTTTTGGCACTTCATCAAGAGTGGTAAATAACTGCCACACCCAAGACTCACGACGAGTGCTGGTAATAGGGACTTTCACTACCGCATCCGCTTCATCCTCATCATCCGTCTCCTCTGCATCCTCATGCCTGTTCCCCTCTGCAGGCCCTTGGGGACGTGGTGGTAGTGGACGGAGTGGGGGTGCTGATGCCTAGGCAGTAGCAGCAGAAGCAATTTGGGATGCCACCTGGAAGGTAATAACAAAAAACCAGGAACCAGGAACCAAGAACAGCAACCTGCCCAATAGTCCTGTTGTAAATCTTCGAAATCCAAAAGCAGAATGAGGAGCAGCTCTGGGGTGTGGCCTTTTAAAGGGGTGCAGGTGCACGCTTCGCGGACCCCTGTGCTTTCCGCAGACAGATCAAACACTAAGAAAGGGCTCAAAAAGTTCCAAAAAGTATGTAGATCGGCAGGTACATTGTCTGGGACATGTGCAATGGTGAACCTCTACTGTAAAATACCTTGGATTGCTGAAAAAAGCACTTTTTAAATGTTTGGTGCTGGAACAGTGTCCGCAAATAAGGACACACGCACAGCGTGGGTGCGGTCACACGTTTGCATAGGACGGCTGTCCTTAGGACACCAAATGCGCGGGGACGGGTGAGCGCATGCGCAAGGGTATTCTACGGACAGTGTTTGGGTCCCTGAACTAATTAAAAGTGTGACACACGTGTGGCAGACAGTAACGGACAGGCGCAATGTTCTAGGACTCAAGGGTGTGTGTCAAGATGCCCGCTCCCGGGGAGCCGGCTCAGGCCCTGCGTCCCCGAAAGCGGACATCAAGTCCCCGGGGAAGGTCTCAGCAACCCCTTATAGGGGCTCTTTGGACAGCATCCTGGCACCTATGGCGCCAGGCTCATTATGAAAGTGTTTGGGTGCACTTACCTGATGCAGACCATGCTGCAGAACCCCGGCCTCCTTGAGGCCTGAAAGGAACTACTTTACCTGTGGGACTCATTTACCATCCGGGCGTGGTCGGGGAAGGATACATACCTGATTGGAGGAAGGACACATTCTAGGAACTTCTTCCAAGGCTATTTAAACCACACCCGATCAGCCACACGTGCATCGCGTTGTTCTGCATCTAGCAGCTGGACGCTCACCGTGTCTGCTCCTGCATCTTGACTTCTGCCACACCTGCCAGCATCCTGAATCACCTGCAAAGGAAGGGAACAAGAGAACAGAAGAAAGAAAAGGCCTCACCTGCTTAATCTGCATCCCAGAGACATTTCGCCGACAATCCTGAAAAGGAAGACATTTATTTTTAAAAGCACATCGCATCGATCGCTGCAGCGCCGCATTCTACTCACCTTTACATGGCGCCTCCATGTTCAGCAGCGACCATCCGGATTCGCAGTCGCGCCCCCGCGCCTAGGGAGAAAAAGACAAGAACAAAGGTCAGAGAAAGAAGGGAAAAGGGAAGCTAAAACTCCATGTCAAGACTTACCTGTTGGGTCATTCCCTTTTCATTTCGGGTCCGCGCCGCATCCAGGCATTTTCGGACCCCGGCCCCTAAGGGGAAAAAGACATCAGCTTTAATGAGTGAATGAAAAGACATTATCAAAACACTCATTAAAGACTTACCTGATTTCCACAAGGATTTCACCGCTCACCTCGGGTCAGTGCCTGTTCCCCGGCATTCCGTACCCCGGCCCCTATGGGGAAAAAAGATACTAGCATTAGAACATTAATGCATGGACACAAGGGGAACCACTTATAGAAAAACTTACCTGGAAGCCAAGCAAGTTTGGTTCTCACCCATCCGAAAATCCAGTGACGTAACTGGATACCAACGTGCCCCTGCATCAGAAGCAGGATGGAGAGCTCGTCCTTCCAGACCCTAAGGTGAGACGCTACGGGGAAGCACAGAAGTGTTTTGAGCAGGGTGAGAGGGGTAAGTGGGAGGCCGATTGCATTACCCCACAGACAGTTAACCCCCTATTCTCACCTACAGAAGGATACTTCTGCGAGTCAGACAAGCCAGATCTGGGGCCCGGTCCAGTCCGTCTTCCGAACCGTGCGCATCACTTTAGACGAGGTCACAGCAGCGCGAACCAGGCCCGCGCCCCCGTGGGAGTCAGGTGAGCATTACAGTGTGGTGCGCATGTGTGCAGGTGTTCTGCGAACAGTGTTGAAATTCCCTAATAAAATAAATGTTCATCGAAACTTTGCGGACATGATGACGGGATATGTGTTCTACGGATATATACATTCTGGTTGCGGACATTACGAACAGGGGGGGCGTTCTTAGGACACCCTAATTTGAATAGTTACGGACATGCAGATGGATTTGGAGTCCTGCGGACACCCTCATTTAAGTATGAACAGTACAAAGAGGTGTAGTGTCCTTAGGACACCCCTATTTTGGTTAATTGCGGACAGACAGGCATTTTGTGTGTTCTAAGGACACCTCCATTTTAATTACAAACAGTACGAACAGGTATAGTGTCTTTAGGACACCCCCATTTGGGTTAATTGTGGACAGGCGGACGTCTTGTGTGTTCTAAGGACACCTCCATTTTAATTACAAACAGTACGAACAGGTATAGTGTCCTTAGGACACCCCATTTTGGTTAATTGCAGACTTAACGGACACCCGCGCTGTCCGCGGACACCATAACTGCCTTTAAAAAAAAAATAAATAAGAAACAGGCATATACTAAGAACTATTGTATAACAGTATACAAGTTATGAAAGAGAGGGGGAAGCAGAAACTGAAACAAATACAGAGGAATTAGGGGTGTGGACATGATGTATGGGAGGGGATGGGAAGGGATGGAAGTCTCATTGTAACATTTTTCTTGCTTGGGGAGGGTTTGGGGATAGTTGGCTGAGACATGGCGAGAGTCAACAGGTACATGTGGGAAAGTGATATTTAATGTTTTCTTTAATGTGGTCCACAACAAACTGTTTTAGAAGATTGACATTTTTCATTAACATATCCATGTTTAGTTCCATTAGTTTTTGGAGGATCTTCTAATGTCTCTCTTGGTATATTATATATATTGTCTGTATGGTCTGTTAAATAAAATGTGTTAAGCACACATAAAGTAATTATTAATTGGCTTATATAGTGAAACGTTGTGTCTACCATTAGTATCACTGTATTCACTCATTTCATCTCGTGGGAAATTTTCTTCCAGCCATCCAAAGTACTGGACATTTCTGTGTAAAAAAAAAAAAAACATATTAATTTTAGTGTACCTAATACAGAAAATGTATAAATGTATGAAATAAATGTAGTGTACTTACTAGTTTCGTACACACTTTTGATGTTACTGCTGTGTAGGTATGCTCTTGCTTTTTGCTGTGCAGTTTCTTTGAGGTAATTCTGTTGGAGGCATTTTTTTTTGTTGGTATATTTCATTATATTGCAAACACTATTTCAGTGGATGGTTGGTGTCTTACATATACAGCTTCCACTTCTTATTTATTATTAAATGGAATGTATTTATGTGGTGATTTTTTAACATGTTCTGTGTTTTTATTATATGATACAATAATGTAAGATACCCCCTGAGTTTTTACATAGCGTTGATGGTGACCGCATCCGTCCGCGGACATGCGCACAGTCCGCAGACATCAAAATCACTAGCGGAGGAAGGAAGTTCAGTGTTTTCTATGTTATATGTATGTAAGCTAAAGGAATCCTACTAAACATTTATCAAATCTTTGATGTCCTGGGTGTTAGTCTTAGCAGTGCACGGTGGTGGCGCGATTTTTGGTTGCTTAGCTTACCATAACTGTCGAATTTTAGGGGTTTTTCGATTTTACTTGTAACCATAACGTCCTTTTAACAACATTTTTTTAATGAATTTCATAGATTTTTATTAGTGCAACTTAACCATAACATCCCTTTAACAAAGTTTTTTTCACTGAATATATATATAAGACGAAAAAGAGGGGAGGGGCACACTCCAGTTCCCTGCACAGTAAACCTACTCAGCCACTGGTGTTCTCCTCCTTCCGGTTTCTGTGCTCTTCACATAATCAGGGAGGCAGTCTTAGCTTGCAGATAACAGCAAGTGCAGGTGTTAACAATTTAAGATGATTCGGCTGCAAGGACTTCTGGAGGGTGTGGTCATCAGGTTTGCAAGGAACAAGCTCACACCTAATTCCACGGCGAGGAAAGGGGGGGAGTAGCCTACAGTGAGGCACTCCAAAGCAGAGCATGTGTCTCCCCGGTGCAGGACCCTATTAGATTCGGAAGATTCCACCCTTCCGAAATCCTGGAAATATGATGAAAAAGAGGAGAGGGGTGAACTCCAGTTCCCTGCACAGTAAACTTACTCAGCCACTGGTGTTCTCCTCCTATCGGTTTCTGTAATCTTCAAATCATCAGAGAGGCAGTCTTAGCTTGCAGCTCACAGCAAGTGCAGGTGTTAACAATCAATGATGATTCTGCTGCAAGGATTTGTGGTATCTGTAGTCATCAGGTTTGCAAGGAACAAGCTCACACCGAATCCCACGGTGGGGAAAGCGGGGGAGTAGCCTACAGTGAGGCACTCCAAAGCAGCGCATGTGTCACCCTGGTGCAACACCCTATTCGATTCTGAAGATTCCCCCCTTGAAAAATCCTGGAAATATGAAAAAGAGGAGATGGGTGCACTCCAGTTCCCTGCACAGTAAACCTACTCAGCCACTGGTGTTCTCCTCCTACCGGTTTCAGTGCTTTTCACATCATTAGGGAGGCAGTCTTAGCTTGCTCATCACAGCAAGTGCAGGTGTTAACCATCAAAGATGATTTGGCTGCAAGGACCTCTGGAGGGTGTAGTCATCAGGTTTGAAAGGAACAAGCTCACACCTAATCCCACAGCGAAGAAAGGGGGGGGGGAGTAGCCTACAGTGAGGCACTCCAAAGCAGGGCATATGTCACCCCGGTGCAGGACCCTATTAGATTCTGAAGATTCCACCCTTCCAAAATCCTGGAAATATGACGAAAAAGTGGAGAGGGGTGCACTCCAGTTCCCTGCACAGTAAACTTACTCAGCCACTTACTCACCCACTGGTGTTCTCCTCCTACCGGTTTTTGTGCTCTTCAAATCATCAGGGAGGCAGTCTTAGCTTGCAGCTCACAGCAAGTGCAGGTGTTAATAATTAATGATGATTCTGCTGCAAGGATTTCTGGTAGCTGTAGTCATCAGGTTTACAAGGAACAAGCTCACACCCAATGCCACGGTAGGGAAAGGGGGGGAGTAGCCTACAGTGAGGCAATCCAAAGCAGGGCATCTGTCACCCCAGTGCAGCACCCATTTAAATTCAGAAGATTCCACCCTTCAAAAATATATTACATGAAAATTAGCCCTCACTGATGTGAGTTTTTATATGTAAACTGTGTACTGTATGAATTATGAAACTCATATGCGTACTTGGTGTAGTTAATATGACAAGTGTACATTTATTCTGTCTCCTTAAAACTTACATCAAGTTTAGCCCGGTCTTGACTTTGATGTGAGTGTTCAGGAGATGTTAATTTTTTTTTTTTAAATATTTGTTTATTGACAACATACATAACAGGGAGGGCCGTGCGGCCTGTCCAATTAGCAATAAAGAAGTTAAACAAGAAGAAGAGCATATTGTCAGTAACATTTTCCGATTGGTTTCCCCCCCCCCTCCCGCTGCCCAAACTCCCAACCCCTCTTCCCCCCGACCGGCCCCCCCCCAACAATTAACCTGCCAAGTTCGGAGAAAGTGCTAATACTATGAGCTTAACGGAGTACACTTGCTTAGCTTACATTAGTAATGAATGATCCTTGAAACAGTGGGGATAGACCCCTAAGCGGTTGGGCCGAGGTAGGACCAAACCTCTGAGGAATGAGTGGGCCCATGCCATGCAAACCTTTGTACCGTTGCCCCATTATAATCGCATTGAGATACAATCGTCGTGCAGCAGCACTGCTGTCCATTCTTGGGTAAAGTCTGACATAGCATCGTTTGCTATTGCGGTGAGTTTATCGTAGTTGAAAATCACCCTAAGTTTGCAGAGCCATTCCTCTTTAGAGGGAGCCAGGGCACTCTTCCATTTTTGCGCGAGCGCCACCCTCCCTGCCCGCAACATGGCGCCAATGACCTTGGGGAAGGCATTCACCTCGGACTCGGGCAAGGGGGAGCCCAATAGAATTTCCAACGGGTGCAGCGCTGGAGCGTAACCCTCTATATCTTTGATCCAGCTAAGTAGTTCCGCCCAATAAACTTGTATGAGCGGGCAGTCCCACCACATGTGAAACCAAGTCCCCCGTTGGTGACACCCTCTAGGGCAGAAAGGGGAGATGTCCCGGAACATTTTGGACAACAAGGCCGGGGGGCGATGCCATGAGTGAAGGATTTTAAAGTTATGTTCCATAGCTGCTGTGTATAAGGAGCCCGAGAAGATGCACTTAAAGACCGCCCTCCAAGTGTGATCATCCAGTGACATTCCCGTCCTCTCTTCCCATATGTGTTTGAAGGGTTGTCTGCCCTCCAGGTCCGATGTAACCAGTACTTTATAGAACCTGGACAGAGAGCCTTTTCGTGATGTACTTTTGGCCAAAATGAGTTCCAATGGGGTGAGGGGGCGGCTGAGCTGCTCGGACCACCTTGGTTGAGTCAGTATCCCCTTCAATCGCAGGAATTCGAAGACCGTGGGGGGCCTATCCACCAGAGCCTTTGCCAAGTCGGCGTGTTCAATGAAGCCCTCTTCTTGTAAAAGCTGGGAGACTCTTTCCAGGCCCATGTCAGACCAGGCCTGGGTAACCGGGAAGCCCCTCATGTCTAAGTTGATGGGCGGGCCCCAGAGCGATGACAGCGGAGAAGGCCAAGTGGTAAGCGTTTTGTTGGCCCTGTTGGGTCTCCACAGCACCCAGAGAGCAGCTAAGGTGGGATGTGTCCTGAGCTGTGGGGGGAGGGACCTGGGGGAGGCCCAGAGGTAGTCTCTGACTTTTTTTGGGTGAGCGTGGGTATCTTCGATATACGCCCAATACGTACGCATGTCGTCCCGCATGTGCTCCAGTAATACCCTGAGCTGGGCTGCTTTATAGTAAAGCCTGAAATCGGGGAGTCCAAAGCCTCCATGGGATTTCGGGAGAGTAAGGGTGGATGTTTTGATCCTGGGTCTTTTGCCATTCCAGATGAAGTGGGAAATACGGGACTGAAGCACCTCGAAAAAGGTCTCGGGAACCACAGTGGGGAGAGCAGAAAAGAGATAAAGGAGGCGAGGTAGAATATTCATTTTAACCGTTACCATGCGTCCGAGCCAGGAGAGAGTGAGGGGAGCCCATCTTTTAAGATCGCTGCTGACCTGGGCGAGAATTCCAGGGAAATTACACTGGTATAGTTTTGTCAGGTCTCTGGGGATGGTAGTGCCCAAGTATCTTGTGGATTCTCGCTCGATTCTAACCCCCAGAATGTCGGAATTGTTCCCGATGTCTTGTTCCCCCGGGCCCATGGGCATGATGCTTGATTTGGATGTATTTATTCTAAGCCCCGAAAAGGAGCCAAAAGAGTGTATGAGATCGAACAGTCTCGGGAGGGACTGTTGAATGTTGGTCAGGTAACCTAGTATGTCGTCTGCGAATAGGGAGAGCTTAAATTCACACTCCTCACACCGTATTCCCATGATTACCGGGTCGTTCCTGACTGCTATGGCGAGGGGCTCCATGGCTAGGGCATATAGGAGGGGCGATAAGGGACATCCTTGCCGGGTGCCCCTGGAGAGGGAAAAAGGCTCAGATGTACCCCCATTAACCAGTACTCTCGCCGAGGGCGAGTTGTACAGTGCTGCGACCCACCCGCAGAAATTAACTCCCAATCCCATCTTACGGAGAACCTTGATCATGTAAGGCCATTCGACGCGGTCGAAGGCCTTTTCTGAGTCGAGTGAGAGGAGGTATCCCTCCACTCCCTGCTCGGACGCCTGATGCATAAGGTCGAGGGTTTTTCTTATGTTGTCTGACCCTTGGCGCCCCGGGATGAAGCCCACTTGATCCCCATGTACCAGGGTAGGGAGGAGTTTGGCCAATCTATTCACCAGTAGCTTGGCCAGAATTTTAACATCGGTGTTTAGGAGCGAAATGGGGCGATATGATTGGCATAGAGCGGGGTCCTTGCCTTCTTTAGGTAAGACCACTATGAGGGCCGACATCATCGTGGGCGGGAGGGACCCGTGGCTAAGTGCGATGTTGAACATCTTGGCCAGAAAGGGGGCTAGCGTGGATCTATAGGTCTTATAAAATTTGACTGAGAAGCCGTCGTCCCCCGGGGCAGTGCCGCTCTTTAGAGAGGTGATTGTATCGATTACTTCTTCTGGGGAGATGGGAGCTTCCAGGGTGTCGGCTGTGTCGGGTAGCAGGCCCGGGACAGGGAGGGAATCCAGAAACCTGTCAATGTCCACCCCCTTTCCCTTGTATTCTGAACTGTATAGTTTTTCATAATGAAGCCTAAATTTCTCCGCTATCTTGGAGTCCCTTGCAGTCGAGGTGCCGTCCGCAGTGCGGACTGAGTTCACTCTCCTGCTATTCCTAAGTTCGCAGAGTCTCCAGGCCAGAATCTTATCGGCTTTTTCCCCTTTTTCCATGTATTTTTGTTTCAAAAATGAAAGTTTCCTTTCCATCTGCCCTATTTGCAGGTCGGATAGCCTAGCGCGCAGCCTCTGCAGCTCCTCCCACTGCCCCGGGAACATCTGTGTTTTCAGTTTTCCACCCGGTTGTATGGCCTCTATCTTGGATTTCAGATCTTTCTCTTCCCGTTCCCTCTCCCTTTTCTTTCCCGCCCCAATGCCAATCAGGGTACCTCTGATAGTTGCTTTAAACGCCTCCCACACTCCCATGGTGCCCACTTCTCCGTTGTCATTGAGGGAGAAGTAGTCTTCTATGGCCTTCAGGAGGGTTTGGCGAGTCTCCTTGTCATGCAGAAGGAGGTCGTTACAACTCCAACGGGAACAGACCGCCGGGGCAGGGGGGAGGCCAATCCTAATCTTAACCATGTCGTGGTCCGTCCAGGGGACGGTTTCCACCCCTGCGCCGGCGACCTCCCTCTGCATGGGCGAGTCCACTAAAATGTAGTCTATTCGTGAGAAAACATCGTGGGGTTTTGAGTAAAAAGTAAAGCCGGGGTTTAGGCCTTCCTTGGGTGTACTCGAGTCGCACAACCCCAATTCCTCATTCACTTTCTGAAAGGTTGATGCCATTTTTTTGTAAAGACGGAGGTTAGGGCAAGGGTTCACGGATTTCCTATCCCTTTCGGGGCACAGCACCATATTAAAGTCCCCACCCACCAGGAGAGAGCCTTCCGTAAATGCGACTATTGTCGCCTTCATGTTTTCCCAGAAAGTGTCCTGTGACTCGTTTGGGGCATATATGCAGACCAAGGTAAACAGACTTCCCCGTACATCCCCCTTTACCATGAGGTACCGGCCTTCAGGGTCAGCTTTAGACGCTTTGAACCCAAAATGAGCCCTGGGAGAAACCAGTAAAGCCACACCCCTCTTCTTAGTCTGGGCAGAGGCAAAGAGCACCCGTTCTATGCTTTTGGCCCTGAGTTTGGGCTCCTTCCCCCGGACCCAGTGGGTCTCCTGCACAAAGAGGAATTGTAGATTCATCCTCTTAAACTCACGCAAAAGGAGCGACCTCTTGGTGGGTGAGTTGAGCCCACGCACATTTAAAGTCCCCACTGACAAGGATAGGAGCGAGTCATCCATTGGGGCGCAGTTTGATGCTCGTAGCTCCAATTTCGAGGATGCAAGTGCCGTAGATAACAAATTGTGTGGTCAAGTCTCCGAGCCTTGGCGTAATATAACTATTCCCCCAACAACCCAACTTCCCCCCCTCTCTCCCCCCACTCACCTCCCCCCAGATCGCCTGGTTGTGTTGAGGCATCGTCCCAAAGTCACACAACCGGCCAACCATGTCTCCCTCCTCCGGGCTCATTACCTCTTCATAAGCACCCTTATGAGCCCCCCCCTTCATCGGGGTCCATACACATCGAAAAATCATATCAACCACCCCCCTTGAAACGTTTTTTGAAAGAGTTGACCGTCGGCCTCCAATGGTTCGTTTCAGCCATTCTGGATGTCCGGAGACGTTGGGGCCACTCTCCTGAATTTCCTTTGGCCTCGTACTCTGCGCCTTTCCTTCGGAGCATTGTTCCCTTTTGGGCCCTTTGGGGCTCGCTCCCGATCGTGGTCGCCTGGTTCCAATCCCGAGCCCTCTAGGAGCTCCCCCGTCACCCTATGGATGTCGTCCTCAGTGACCAGGGCATATTTATAACCCTCGAATTCAAAAGAAAGAGAAAAAGGATACCCCCACCTGTATCAGACCCCCTTGGCCTGGAGCATTTTTGTCAGAGGGGAACAAAGGCGGCGTCTCGCCAGAGTGAAGGCCGATAAGTCTTGATAAACGGAGATCTGGGCCCCCTCCCAGTCCACCGGGCCTTTCTTGCGAGCGAGCTCGAGGATCCTGCTTTTCTCTGAGAAATAATGGAAGCGGACTAAGACGGACCTGGGGCCTCTGGAGGCTGCCCCCGCTCTGTGGGCTCTGTCAACAGTGGGCTCATTGGTGTTGACCCCATCAAAGAGCACTCGCACCACCGCGTTTACGGCCTTGACGATGTCCGCCTGGGTTTCGCCATCGTGCTCCGGGAAACCCAAGAAGCGTAAGTTGCAGCGCCGTTCCCTATTTTCCAAGTCGTCCATTTTTAGAGAACATTTCTCCTCTCTTCTCTCCAGTTCCGATAGGCGCATGTCAAATTGCGTCTCGAAGATGCCATTCGAGGTAGTGTTATTTTCCAATGCCTGCACCCTGTCGTCTAGATTGTCCACCTTTTTGTCTAGGGAGTCCAGCCTATGGGTAATGTCTGCGCGGAATCCTCTAATTTCCTCGAGAAGGGCCGCCATTCCCCTGGAGACCACGTTTGCATCTGTTGCTTCTTGCTGCGTTTGGGCCGCCATTCCAGGGGCTGTGGGGGGTTCTAGAAGCGGACACCGGAATCTCTGTAGCGATTCCCTCCAGGACATAGGCCTACTTCGGGCCCGCCTGCTCCACCTCCGGGAGACCGTAGTGGATGGGGGCCTCCACCTCTCGGGTTTTCGCCTTGTAGTTCACTGCTGTTGGGGCCGTGGCCTGGGGTGGTGGAGCTAGGAGGGGGCGGGGAGGGGAGCCCCGGACCCCCCGGGGCGACTTTATGTTGCACTTGCGGGGGGTAGATGCTCCCAGGTGGGCCCGGCGCCCCAAGCCGTCTCCGGGTGCTTGTGTGGGCTACACAGGGTTCTTCTCCTTCCCCCCCCGACGGGCCTTGTTACCCCCGGCGGGTGCCCAGTTCCGGGTTGGGCCTCCTTACCTCGGGGGGTCTCTCCTGCGCCGATCGGGGGGCTCCGCGCGCTTCTGGGGTGCACGATCACGCCTCCCCGTTGGGAGTGCTTCGCGGCCTGCCGCCGCGTCCTCTTCTCGGGCTTCCGGGATCCCCTCTCGGGCCGTTGCTCCGCCGCCGAGGCGAAAGTCTGTGGCCTCGGTCGCCTGGATCTCTGTGGGCCTTCCCTGGGCCCGGGCTCGGCGCTGCGTGCCGCGGAGCCTCTAGAGCCGCAGGGGGGAGGGACTTCGCGCCCTCCGGACTCGCGGGGCTGTAACTCCGGCTCCTTTGCACCCCCGAGGCTCGGGCTTGAGCCAGGGGTGCCCTGCACCTTTGTACTGGGGGGGGGGTGTATGTCTCGCTCCGGGGGTGTCGGGGGGGGCTCAGGTCCCTCGATTAGCGCCCAGTTGGGGAGACGAGCGGAGATGCTTCAGAACATCTCGGCGCCCCCTGGTGGATCCGAGATGTTAATTTTGTAATATTTAAACTGTAAAATGTATATGCGTACTTGTTTGCAATGCATGTTGTAGGCACCTGTATGGTAAGTAGTAAGTGTTGTAAGAGTATGATTGTTGTAAGAGGACCACGTGTTGTAGGAGCCCATGTAATAGGAGGGCATGTTGCTGGGACATGTGTCATGTGTGTAGTAGGAGCACGTGTAGCAGCTGCATGTGTCATAGGATGGGTGCTGTAGCAGTGTGTGTTGTATGAGTGTGTGTCATAAGGCTCTGTTTTGAAAGAGTGCATGTTTTAAGCTTGTGTGTGGTTGGAACATTTGCCATAGGAACATGTGTCATATGTCCACATATTATGTGTAGTAGGCACATGTGTAGTAGGTGTGATTGTCATAGGAACATGTATCATAGGAGTATATCATAGGAGTGTGTTGTAAGAATGTGTTATTAGAGTGTTTGGTAAGAGTGTGTGCTAAGTATGTGTCATGTTCTGCTCATACATTGTATGCTCACTAAACATATGAAAGTTCATAGAAAAGTGAACATTTACTTATATGGGCATTTTTTTTACATTTATGTGTGTCATCTATAACTTTTCCATTCCTTAATTGTATGTATCTACAGCTCCTGTTAGTTCTCAAAGGTGTTAAATTGAGTAATATTCAAACTGTGAAAATCATATGCCCCTTGATAAAGTTCATATGAAAAAAGTACATTTATTACATTCCCTGAGAAGTAACATCAAAATCAGCCCTGACTGATGTAAACTGCTTAACTCATACTCCTCTTTGCACAGTTTGGGTGAAAATTGTACATTTATTCCATCACCTTATAGCTGACATCAAAGTATTGATCATCAGTCTAGTGTGCAGTACGGTTGTCTCATAAGAGTGTGTGTACTAGGTGTGTATTCTGTAGGAGAATGTGTTGTGTGTGTAAATGTTGTAGGTGCATGTGCCCTAGGTTTTTGTGAGACCAGGTGTCAAATGTCTACATGTTGTGTGTAGTAGGTGTGCGTGTCATAGAAACATGTATCATAGGGGTGTGTGCTTTAGGAGCGCTTGTCCCAGCAGCGCACGTCATAGGAGCACATGAGGTAACAGCATGTGTGGTAGGAGTGTGTCTCTTTAGAGTATGTCATAAGAGTGTCTGCTAAGTGTATGTTGTAAGATTGTGTGTGGTAGTAGCTGTGTCACATATGTAAAATCAGCCCTGACCTTGATGTGTTTTCAAATGTAAACTGTGTAATATACAAACTGTGAAACTAATATACCTCTTGCTACAGTTCATGTGAAAAGTATATGTTCCTTCCATCACCTTAAAACTGACATCAAAGTCAGCTGTGACTTGACTTTGATTTGAGATTTAGGAGATATACAATGGGTAATGTGTGAGCTGTAAAACATATGCTCTTTGTGTGCAGTTTATATGATAAGTGTCAATTTATTGCATCACCTGAAAACTCACACCACAGTCAGCAGCAATTTGCCTTTGAATAATGTATGAACTGTAAAATGCATTAGCTCTGTGGACAGTACATTGAAAAGGGTATATTTTCATATGAAACGTGTACATTTATCCCATCCCTTTAAAACTGACATCAAAGTCACCTGTAACTTGCCTTTGATATGAGTTTTTAAAAGATGCTAATTGTGTAATGTATGATCTCCAACAATCATATGCTGTGTTCAGTTTGTACAACTTGCCTTTTATGTGAGCTAAGAGTGTGTGGTAAGTGTGCATCATAACAGTGTGCATCGTAAGAGTGTGTATGTCGTAAGAGTGTGTGTGTGTGGAAGATGTGTCATAGGAGCAGGTGTTGTGCCTCCACATGCTATGTGTAGTAAACCTGTGTGTAGTAGGTGAGCATGTCATAGGAACATGTGTTATTGGAGTTTGTGTTAAAGGAGCACCTTTTATAGCATCACGTGTCATAGGAGCATGCGTCTTAGGTGTGTGTTTCAAGTAAAGTGTTTGTCATAAGAGTTTGCAGTAAGTGTGTGTGTCATAAGATGGTGTGTGGTTAGAGCATGTGTCATAGGTGCATGTGTCATAAGTGCATATGTTCTAGGTGTATGTGAGTTTAGCAAATCTAAAAGGCGATGGTTGGAATGTTTTGAATAACTGATATCCATGGGCAGGGCATGCGCAACCCTATAGACCATCGTTTTTTTCAAGATGCCAAACCATTACAGACAGGGAAAGACCTTATGTAAATCAGGCTTGGTCTCACCCAAAAAGAGGCAGTCCAGCCCAAACTGATAGGTCATATTCCTTCTGCACAAGACTACAATCAAAGAATCAAGAATCCCTAGATATGTTTCTGCCTCATTGGGAATCAGAAAGCATGGGACCCACGTCTGGGCATACCCGTACTAGTCGGTTCAAAGGTTTTAGAGAAATGTTCATTGTTTGAAACACCATAGAGGCTCTGTCTTAACCTTAACTATGCTATGCACTAGCGCAAAGGCATAATACATTTATAATAATGGTAGATAAAGCATAAGCTTTGCATGACGTCTGTTGAGACAAAGTCATTTTATTTAGATGGACAACACTATTTTTAATTTCCATGTAAATATTTACATAGACAGTCCATGAGATTACCCTGTGTTAAGATAGCCGCCATGGTGCTATGTTAAGATATCTGTTCTTATGCTAGATCACGTGATCGTAAAGAATACACTTGATTGCTTTGCTAAAAATAAAAGAAAGCCTGGATTTGTTTAATGCAAAATTCTTTGCAGAGAGAATGGACAATGTTTTGTTTAGTTTGACTCAAATACGATCATTCTGTATGTCCATGTTTTCTGCACTAGCTTTATGAAAACATTTTATTTTAGAGTGCATAAAATGTTTGCACTGAGATTATGTGCCCAGGAAATCTTTTTGTCTTTGACTGCTGGTTTCTACGTGGATGTGCAGCAGGGATAGGGTCATAGAGTTCCATGCATCTCTTTGCATCATTGAGACCAGCTAAAGTTCTGTTCAGGGTAAGTGTTGTGAAACAATACATGAGCACCAAGCCCAGTGTGCACTATGTACTGATTCCAGCCCACAATCCATTTATCATGGGAATATCTGTCACATATAAGGTGATTCCATGTCCCCATACTGCTGTTTGGTTTTATGCAAAGCAAGCTGAAACCCACAACCATCTTATGTGCCTCCTTTCCCCTCCTCATGGGGGTATATCTAGGGAGTACAATATGAGTGAACAAGACTGTCCATCTTGAAATCATAGCCTAGCGGTATGTCATGTTAACGTCTGAAACCCCCATAGGGAGATGGAGGGATTATTGATGTGGCAGTGCCATAAAACCAACATATATTGTACAGTTTGTGTTGGCAGAGGATTGTGTTGGAAGAGGATGATGTTAGGATGGAAATACTTGTTCATTTACGGACCACCTTATATTGGATATCTGAATAATCTGTAAAACATTATATAATTCTGAGCGTTAATTATTTTTCTTTCTGTTCTAGCGGACAGTGATAGGGTAATCGCTACCTATGGACTTTGGACCATGCTTGCACCTGAGGACTCTCTGATAAGCATGTGCATGTGCTCTTTAATTGCTGAGGCAGCTCTTCACAGAGCTCTCGGGTGCACTGGGTGAAGGCAAGTCAGCCAGCATTTTTGGATTGTGTTAATTCATTCTGGTTAGGACAATGGAGCTGTATTCCCGACAGGAAGTGTATCAAGAGATGGTGGCTTAATGTCCCTAGCCTTGTGCAAATTCAGCTCCAACGTACTGAAAGGGGGTAGCATGTACCATCTAAGGAAGTAGTGTGGCAAGACCTGAGGCCCAGGAAATGATGGGTAGTGAAACTGGGCAAAGCGCAGTGGTGATGTCACTGTATATATACAAAACACATAGTGGTGCAACGCATTATGGAGTTGGAGCCGCGCCGAAGAACGCATGCGCAAAACGATAAGTTGCACAGGTATTTAGGCAAGCATATGGACAGTGTCAGGTATTTGGTAGGTGGGTGGAGGGAATAGTGTTATGATGTAGCTTAAGCTTTAGTAAACATATAGTTGTTACAGGTTGTAGTGAGCAAGACAGAGGTCATGTTTTAACTGCCCCAGGCATATACTAATGATGACATGCTTAATTTTTAATCATCACAGTTTATTTCTGCTCCTGGGCGGAATAGCACAACAGCGAAGGCCAAGTGGAGAAGGGATGCCAAACAGGCCCACATTTTTTGTTGTGTGGGAAGCTTATCTCAGGGGATTTAAGATACACTCCAGTTGACTGGTGCATTTCCAGCAGATACAGTTATGAATACACAATGATTGTGAACGACACAGTGCAGGGGGCGAACAGGCCCAGGTAGTTGTATTGCCAAAAATATATAACGAGGTTGGGTACAAAGCAGACCCAATTGCCACATGCCAGATGGTCTGGAAATAAAAGTGATATAGCAGGACAAATAATTATCGGGAATTAATTTCCAGCAGCAGGGGATCTCAGTTTTTACAAAACAAATTGGCAGCATGGCGTGAGAAGGTAACTGGGGAGGTAGGGGCCGAGCAGGTGCAGACGGGTGAGGGAGCAGAGAAACCAATCATGGGAATGGGTGTTCCTGGGGATGCAGCATTGTTTTGACCTTGCCTATGCCCACTCATAGTTTCATTGGTCGAGATTGGTGAAATGTTACTGCCTGCACTGTCTCCAAACAACAGTTCAATTGGCATCAGGGGTTTTTATCAAAATGAACTATGTGAGGTGCCAACCAATAAGGAACACACAGTTTATTTTGATCATTTGCTCCAGTTTTATTTATTGTGAATTTTATTATCTATGCATTTTGCACTTTATGATATTGTTGTGGCACATTGCACTTTATAGGGTTACTAACTAGCACATTAGTGGATTCAGTACTATTCATTGATGTTTTGTGTTGTAGCAAAAGCTATGAATACATTTGCTCTATGTTCTTTAACATACCTGCATTTTCCAATGTTTTCTGAGCTTGAATGCAGAACAAATGCCTAAACTGAGCTACCACTGGGTACCAGGCACGGTGCTGCATGTACTGGGCTCGGTCACCTTACTCTCTCTCTTTTTAGAGTCTCTTCAATTGATGGTGACAGCGAACTGGTCTGTGCACAATGCTAGGATCCACCGGATCCTGAGGACCCCCTCCTGGACACTGTAAGAGTATTTAGCATTATTTGTATGAAGCACCACTGCATGGGTTTGGTGCATTGCTATAATACGGTACAGCAAGGCATGTGTTGCCAGTGTGACATGGACATGTAAATGAAAACAGGCTATTCAGTCAAAAACGATTTCTACATTTAAAATGCAAATAATTTTTTCACAGTTAAAAGCATATTTTTTTCTCCACCTGAAATTCCTCTGTTGCAGGAGACACCTTTGAGGATTAATGAACTAACCTTATTAACAATAATAATGATTCTAACTCATTAATAATATAATGTGTTCTCCAGTGCAAAATAAGATGGAAAATGACAGGCTCTGAAAGTCATTTTAAACGTGCATCCAGATTTTTTTTCTTTGCTTCTATCTGCACTCTGTCCACAGTATTTGCAGGAAGCAAAGACTCGAATAAGCAGGAAATCAGTTTGGTTACAGTTGCAGCTGTATAAGCCAAGCCATTGTTAATGAGAAGGAGGGTAGGACATGATAGAATTTCATTGGTTGAACTTGTTTGGCAGGCTGTTACAGAGCTTTGCTAATGAATCTCGGGGAAAAAGGACAGCAGAAGACTTTTTACACAGCTGGGAGAAAGACCTGGCTGGTGGCTGGGTATTTTCCTGATTGAAAAAGCAGATCCCAGTGCACTGCTCCAGAGACTGGGAATTCCAGTCAATAAGCCTGGGTTGGAGTGACGGAAGATGCTCGTCCTTGCTGGGGTGATTTAAGAAGAATTCATTGAACCACTTCCAGAAGGCGACCAGCCGACGAACTTCACATGCTGGACAGGCCTGGTAATTATATTACAGAGTGTGGGGGCAGTGTGTATGTGTGCGAAACTATTCAGTCAGCGTGGAAGAGGGAATTACAGTGTTTTATCAACAGGTTTAATGTTGCGAATTGAAAATGTTCTTGCCGCTCTCTTTTCATTTTGTTACAGATAAGGTTGTTACTGTGCAATTTCCATTTATTTCTGTAAAAAGAGTAAGATCGTGTTGAAATGCAATTTTTATAATACACAAAAAATATCTGAAAGCAGATGGATAGTGTGTTTTATTTTTCTCTTTTATTTGTGCATCTACCATTACAGTACTGATAATATGGGGAGAGGTTTAGACAGTGCAATTGTCATTTTTAAGCTAGCTAAAAATAAGACTTAGCGGTAGCTGTGTGCATGATTCCATTCAGTATATAAGTGTATGTTTTCTGAACGGAACATAATAATAATATAATAAAATAGACTACTGCTGGAGGTACATGAGTCAGCAGAAAGAGAGGCCCTGGACATAGTTCACTGTTGTAGATAAGTTGGTGATAAATACCGCATGTTAGCTCGCTGCCGTAGATAAGACAGCGAGGACAGCCCATGGTGGCACTCCAATTGAAAATGTGGTGTTCCTGAAATGTAAGCCTGAGGCCTCTCTAGTGATCACACGAAAAAACTAAGCAAAAATAAGGGGTTCTGGATATTGGGGCCACATATAAAACAAAGGAATTATGCTCACCAGAAATACCACCAATAACGCATACCAACATAATGTATACCACTAAATGTATCAGTGTGCTGAAATAATGTAGGTATACTGTAGTACTATATACCAAATCTAATCTGAATTCAAAGAGTGATTATCACTGAAATATTTTCATTTTGGCGGAAGAAAATACCGCTAGTCCCCAAATCTATACAAAATACCCTACAACACTCCCACAAGTGCTCAAGACAAAAAGGTAGGAGACCTATGTTTAAAACATCACAAAAGGGGGTTTTGAGAGGAGAATACCGATGAGCAAGCTTGCTGGGTCGCACATGGAACCAATAGCACATTTGGCACCAGGGCACGGACAATTCGGGGTCGGATCTTTATAGGAGTACACAAACATGGGTTGTAGTTTTTGGGCTTGGAAGGTAATTTTTGCCTGTTTAATAACTTTGATTTTTTGTTCTATGAAGAATTGCTGACTTTATTTTGCTAACCCACACTGTTACCAAATTCTATTTTGCAGACTTTTCCACCTCTTTTCTGCAAAAATGCAGGGATCCCCTCACCTTACTACTCCCCCAACCAAAACCCCCACCCACCTACATACATACCTTTGTATTGGTGCAGCAAAAAAAGTGGAAAAAAGTCAGCAAAAAAAATTTGGTGAAAGTGCATGTATGCGAATGTGGGTTAACCTGATTTTTTTAGTTCTGCCTTTCTTTTAACCAGGAACTAACTTGGCAAAATATCAAGGGTATGGATGGAGTACGGCTAGGAGAATACTCAATAGAGTATGGGACACCAGAATTCATATAATGCATGGGTACTGGTCAGAATAACAACTTGGGAATAGGCTGAAGCCATATGTGGGAGCGGTGAGTGATTGTATGGTGAGAGTCCTTCCTCTCTAGTTGTTAAAAGTGAACCCCTCCCCTCTCAGGGCCATGAAGGAGTGGAGTCAAATAATGTGTGAAGCACAGGGACCTAGGTAATGGGGAAAGTGATGAGTACATTTTGAATTAAATAGTTAAAGGCAAGTGGGCAAACAGCAATCGAAACAGGTGGAAGAGCCCACAAAGGGGTCACCCGGGTCACCCGCTGACTATATTTCTAGGTAGTTTAGTAGTTCTTCATGTAACTTTCTGGATTTGTGGCATCATTTGACTTTACGCAATAGGCATACTCAATTTCCCGATCAAAAGGACTTTTAATTCAGATAAACAAGGAGTCCTTAGCAGGGCTCTGGAGGCAGAAGGTACTACAATACCTGCAGTGCAGCAGTGAGCATTTGACACATGGTTGCAGGAAGCAGCAACTAGAAGCAATGGCAGGAGAATTAGAGGGCTCAGGGAGATTAAGGATCGACTGAGGGGAAAGAGAAAATTCCTAAGAGGTAGGAGGGCGACAGATGAAGTTTGCATTTGCGCCTAATAACTCAAGTGTGGACGGTGGACAAAGACAAGGGGGAAGAGGACCAAGAAGATCAGGATAGTGAAACACCAGGATATACTGTCAAACTTTTCACTAGTATGAGTCCTCTGATGGTAGCAACACAGGAACAGACACACCAAGACTTGCCTCTGGTAGAGATGTCACCTTTGGTGCCCTCTGTTCTTAGGATACCAGTGGAGATACAGTGTATGGAAGCGATCCACACCATTTGCAAGCTCCCCTCAGACAGGTTCCACCTGATCATGAGGATGGAGAACATCACGGTGTTGTCATGATCCATATCCCCTGGGCACCCTGGACCAGAGTTGCCTAATATCAGGGAAGAACCACACATGATTTGTAGAGAAATTGCAGTGTTAGAACCCATTGAGGGCTGATTTGAACCAACTTGTAAGAATTGTGATGCCACCGGAAGTGAGACAGTAATAGGTAGATTGGGTGACTTTCGAGTCACTGATCCAGGCATATTGGACACCCTGGGGAAGGCAAGGGAGATAATAGTGATGATGGTTGCAGTGGTATGCCCTAGAATGACCTATTGGGCTGGAATATCAAATTGTAAACAGCATAAGGGTGAATCTCCCACCAATTACTTTGAGAGATTGAAGGTGGGTTTCACTCAGCATTCTAGCATAACAAAACTAGAGGAAGCAGCAGAGGAGACCATAGCAAACTCATTTCTTTCTGGCCTATTACCAAAGGTACAGGGACCACTTAAGAATATGTCCATAGGATGGCAGACTAAGCCGTCATCGGAGCTGGTGGCGGATCATTGCAACACTTGCCAGGAACAAAAGTAGGAGACGTCCGAGAATAAACTCATGATGTTAAAAAATGCAGAGACTTCAGGGACAGGTGCAGAGACAACTAGCTTCAAGGAATGGTACAACAATCTGCAAATCAGGTCCAAAGGGAGGGCTGATAATAAGTCAGGGGCCAAATGTCCATCAGGTACATCAAAACTAACAAGAATGGTATATGGGACAGCCACACCAACAATAACTGTGAGGTCAGTTTGACCAACAGTGGGTGTGGGGAGCACAGAATCAGAAGGGGCAGGGAGGCTGGCTAAACCAGCAGGCTTCGAGACCTGTAGTGCCAAATCCTTTAACCTGAAATTACTGTAAACAGGAGGGCCATTACAAGAACAAATGTCCATTTAGGCCACACACACCATTTCAGCCATGCAATGTGATTCCCAATAATGCTCAGATACCACTAAAAGGTGGACAGGTTCAGATACAGACATCACCTCTGGGAGTTATGCCTTTGTGTCAAAATTCAAGTGCTAACCCTTTCATCTGAGGGGCCACCGTAAACTGAGGGGGGATCTGAACAGGTTCTGACAACCAAGAGTGAAGGCATTGTGGAAGCTCTTATGATTCCGGTTGATCAGGAGGGACCACATGTCCAATACTAGATGCAAACGACACTAGTGCAATGTTTAGTAATGATCTGGGCTCTAGATGGGCTCTGCAAATGAATACATTCCCATCCGTGCCTATATAAGGGAAGACATAGAGGACGGGAGGCATATCTAACACTTGTGTCCATCAGATTTCTGAACCCCATAAAATCACACTGAGACCCATCACCGCCTGATACAGCCAGCCAGATAGTACAGGGTGTTGAGCGGCCATTCTGACATGTAGCCTGCTGATGCAGGTTCAAATCCCAGCAGCGTCAACTCAGCCTTTCATTCTTCAGAGGCCGATAAATTGAGTACCACGCAGTGGGATAATAATAACAACTGTTATTGCAGTGCTCAGATACTTGCAGGTTTGTAGCACTATATAAAAACTAGTTATCACGGACCACTATTCATTTCCTTTAAATGTGTTATGGAGGGATCTGTTGTGTAACATGAGGTACACTATATATTACAGTATATATTTGGACCACAGATGGATTGGTTCTGAATGTACCCTCCCATAACGCTGTAGCAATAATGGCAACTCTGAAAAAAAATCAAGAAGGGAACGATGGAGAGATGGATTGGCACTGATCTGAAGATTTACATGAGCTAATTCATTATGTACCAGATTGGTTGTGATACAGTCACACTGCTGAGCCAGTAAAAATCACCACACCACACTCCCCAATACCCTTTGAAGCCTGAGGCCGAGGCATGTACCCCACCCCGGAAGGTTTTTAAGGCTGGCAACCTTCTACATCTTGCCACTCTCAACTCTCGCTCTGCTGTCAAACACCCCTCTGACATCTGTCACCTCCTAGAAGAACTTGACCTTGATGTCCTTGGTGTTACCAAGACTTGGTTCACGGCCAGCTCTGTCACAAGTTTTGAAACTCTCCTCCCTGACGGCTATAAGATCCTCTCTGCCCCCAGCTCCAACTGGCCTGGAGGGAAAGTAGCCCTGATCTTCCCTGAGTGGATTCCTGCCTCTATCATCCCCATTCAAACATATTTGTCTTTTGAATGCCTTGTCTGCAGGCTCTCTCTTTCTCCTGGACACACCATCACCATTGCTCCTCTATACCGGCCCCATGGGCAAATTACTTCTTTTCTCTCCAAATGGGCAGACCTTGCCTCCTCCCTCCTGGCCTCAACCACTCAACTCCTCCTTCTTGGTGATCACAACATGCATCTGGATTCTCACTGTTCTTCATTTGCACTCTTTCGTGACCTCTGCAAATCACTTTTCCTCTCTATCTTCCCCTCTGGCCTGACTCACTCTGCTGGTCACATACTTGATGTCTTGATCTCCTCTGGCCTCCCCCTCGCCACTCCCCTCACCACACCTCTATCCTGGAGTGATCATTGCCTCCTCTCCTCCCATCTGTCCTCCTCCGCCCAAGCCAAGCCTCCCACAAGATTACCACCCACCTTCTCGGACATCCAGCCCATGAAGCGCGTGTCAATTGAGGCTTTCACTGCCACCTTCTCCCCTCCTCCCCCTCCCCAGGCTAACTCACACCTTGACACAGCCCTGTCCCTGCTCTACTCCTCTATGTCTTCTACTCTTGATGTTCTTGCCCCTGTCATTAGGATCCGTTTGAAGTCCAAAGCCAAGTTTAATTCCTGGTATGACTCCGACCTATCTACACTCAAATGCAAGTGTAGGGCGGCTGAGAGGAAAGGGAGGGCGTCCTGCTCATCCTCTGACAAACTGGCCTGCCGCCTGCTCCAAAGGCAATACCGCCTCTCTATCCGCTCCAAGAAGAGAGCTCACATTCAAGCCCGCATCTCTGCATCATCTAACTCGGCCAAACTCTTTAAAATCTGCAATGACCTGGCCAGCCCTGCTGCAGTCTCCACCCCCCCTCTTGCTTCCCAGGCTCTTTGCAATGCCCTTGCCTCTCACTTTCATTCCAAAACCCAAGACATCTTATCCACCCTCTCCTCCACCTCGCCTCCTCTCCCCTCTCCCTTCCGGCTTGCTGACCCTCCTTCAGCCATCTCCCCTCCCTCTTTCTCCTCCTTTCCTCTTTTCTCCCCGGATGAGGTTGCTAGACAAGTCTGATCTATGAAAGCCTCATCAAAACAGGTCCACCCCTGTTCCTCTAAAACCATTAAGGACCACATTGGTACCCTTGCAATGGCCCTTGCCAATTTCTGCAACCATTCCTTTGCCTGTGGATCTTTCCCTTCACGCCTCAAGCACTCCCTTGTGCATCCCCTCTTCAAGAAACCCACAGCTGATCCCTCTTGTCTGGCTAACTACCACCCAATTTCCATTATTCCCTTTTTGGGGAAGCTGCTGGAAAAATTGGCCATCTCCCAGCTTAACCTTCTTTCTGACTTTGTTGGCTCTCTCCATGACCACCAATCTGGATTCACAGCTGCCAGAAGAACGGAAACTGCTCTCCTGAACATCCGTGATTACCTGCTCTCTTACCTTGACTCTAACATTCCCTTTGTCCTCATCCTTCTTGATCTCTCCTCTGCTTTTGACACGGTCAACCATACCATCCTGCTCAATCGTCTCTGTGACAACCTGGGTATCACCGATCAGGCTCTGGCCTGGCTGACCTTGTTCCTTTTTGATCGACCCTCCCAGGTAACACTCGGGTCCGTCCTATCCACTATCTCCCTCTCTACCTGTGGTGTTCCCCTGGGGTCTAACCTCTCGTCTAGGCTTTTCAACCAATACCTGGAAACTCTCACCTACTGCATTTGCATTTTCTGCTAAAATTTCCAGTGCTATGCTGATGACACCCAACTAATTTTCAGGCTTCCTTCAGCCACCTCCTCACCTTCCCTCATCTATGATTGCCTATGTGCCATTCAAAATTGGTGTGCTGCCAACAATCTTTGTCTAAATGCCAACACAACTGAGATCCTCCTCATTGGGACACCTTCACCATCCTTTCCCCTCACTCTCTGACCGGCCTCCCTTGGCCATCCCCCTACCCCTACTTGTGAGGCTAAGAACCTCAGGGTCATCTTTGAATCCACACTCTCCTTCTCCGCACACATCTCTGATGTCTCTAAAAAGTCATATTTCTTATTGCACCTCCTTAGAGCTACTCTGCCTTTCCTCTCCTTCCCCCAGAAGGTCGCAGTCTCCCAAACGCTAGTTCTCTCCAGGTTGGACTATTGTGACAGCCTCTTTCTAAATCTACCTTCCTCCAACCTCCGCCCTTTACAACTAATCCAGAACAAGACTGGGAGACTTGTCCTTGGCCTCAAGCCCTGGGATCGTATCTCTCCAGCTCTGAAGTCCCTTCATTGGCTCCCAATGGATGCAAGGATTACATTTAAAACCCTCTGCATTGTCCACAAGGATTTCTGGGGTCTGGGACCGAAATACCTTCAACTATCCCTTCGTAAATACCTCCCTTCTCAAGCCCTTCTCTCCGCTATGTCTAATTCCCTCAGGGCTTGGCGTTTCTCAAAGAAACGAGCTGTGGACGGATCTCTGTCTTCAGCTTGGGCCTCCCTTTGGAACAGCCTCCAACCACCCTGAAACTTGAGCAGAACCATCTCTGGTTCTGGAAAAACCTCAAGACCTTCCTCTTAACTTCTGCTTTTGCCCCTCTTCTCCCCAGCTAATCTGTTTCTCTCACTCGGCATCGTGCACCTGGCCACCCTCTGTCCTTCGGGCCCGGGTACCTGCACACCCTGACCCCCTCCTGAACTGCCTCCGGGCCACCTCTGGTACTGGGATCTATATCTGTACCCATAAATTCCCCCACTCTTCCTCTGCACTTATCTGATATTCCCTATATGACTAATCATGCACTTGCCATGTGTCTGGCTGCACTACCTTTTTATCTTCATTTATTTATGTATTTATCCCACATATTATTTATTCCGTTCTCTCTTCTTTCTGCAATTTCCACTTCTACCCCTCAATGCACTTTCCCCCTTTCTCCCTTGTCCTTGCACTTGCGTGTTCTTAATGTCACTGAGCCTAGTAAGATCATATTTTTGTTCTCCCCTCTTCCCCTCCCTTTGATTGGTCGTGCTCTGAAACACTTGTGTATGAGCACGATATAAATAAAATATCATATCATATCGTATCATTGAATCATTGCTGAGCCTATGGATTGGAGTTCCAACACGTAGCCTGTGTAACACACCGGTTTAACCAGTGAAAAAGCCAGGAAAGGAGATTTATCATTTTGTTCAAGATTTGAGGGCTGTCAATGTAGTAGTGATAACTTCCTTCCCAGTTGTGCCACATCTGGCTACCATACTGTCCTGTATTGCAGCAGAAGCCATACATTACAGAGTGGTTTATCTGTTTTCAGATTTTTTTCTCAGTCCACATACACAAAGACAACTGATATCTCTTTGCATTTTCTCATAGGGGGTACAATACACATGGACCCATTTTCCCCAGGGGTATACATAAACTCAAGCCCTCTTTTCACAACAGCTAAAAGACATATCTGAATGATACAAGTTTGCCAGGGATATCAGGACTGGCACAATATTTTGATGATGATTTACGGAGAGACGGGCAGTAAAGGTGTATGTTGAGTTTTTTAAAGGGTGGGATATTATTGAGGAGTTTACAGGCCCTGGAAACTGTGTATAATGAGGATACACATGCATTTGATGTGGCTCACCATACTATATGTGCTCCTGGAGATTTTGTATGTGCTATGAATCAAGAAGGGCCTGAGCACCCTTATATTTCCACCACTGTTCTTCTAATAGTCTTTTCTCTTCTTTTGGCAGGGGTAATATGAAGCTGCAGACAGTGCTGTCATTGACAAGGACCCGTGGTAATTAATAAGGGACCCTCCAGCTCACCTCACCTTCAGTTGGCCCCTGCCCAATGTGCTTCATTCGCCCTACTAGAAATTCAGCAGGAAACCCAATTGTTACAGCTAGGATTGGAGCAATTGCTAGAGCATGATAAAAAAATGTGTGTTTATATTATGCAAAATGAATGGTTTCACCACTGATTAAGGAAGAGCTGGATGGTTCACTGACACAAATGAGCAGTTTGATTGAGCCATAGATAAGGGACTGGTGGCGGAATTCCCAGTGGAAAGGAAAAACAGGTGAATTTAGATATAGTGAATATTGTGTCAGCAAGGATAGGTTAGTTGAGCAGTACGTGCAAAAGAGGGGTCTCTTAACATCTGTGAACCCCTGAGGGAGGGGGAAGGACAGTAACTTGGCGGGGCCATAAAAGCACCATATTGTTAGGGCCAGGGTCAGTAAATCCAAGGCCAGGTGTACAATAATTAATGGATTTCTAGAAATTCACAGACACTTCTCCAGGTTTTTCCTAGATCCCTCTTGCACAGGCACACTGCACCAAGGAGCTCGGTCAGGGTCACCTCGCCCGACTTAACGTTTCCCACTCAATCCCTATTAACCAGTGGCACATAAAGGGGTTTCTTTAACAAAGCATTATACGTAACACCTCTACCAAACTGAACTTAAACATTTTTGTAGTTAAAAGCAAAAAGTCGGTTTGTCCACATCTCTTTCCTCATAGTGCACATCAAGGGAAGCTCCCTGGCCAGGGACTAGCCTCCATTTGCCAACCTTTGGCCAATGAACAGGATTCAGAGAAAATAATACAACCATCAATCAAAAAATGGAGGGGCAACAAGGAAATTATTTAAGCTGTAGCTTCAATTGTTCATCGCCGCAACGGTAACAGTTGACTTTGCTTGTCTTGCTACAGTTGATGGCTACGTGACCAATTTCTCCACATCTGTAGCATTTCACTTTGATGCAATCTTTTTGAATATGTCCAAACTCTCCACAATACTAACATTTTTTCTCATCTGCGTGGTCAATCACGAGCCAGATGGCCTAAGCTTTCGATGGTTGTAGCAGCACTGCTCCTTTTACATTTTGGGCTCTTTGCAGTCCTTGTCGATGTGGCCACTCCGTCCACAGATGTTGCAGGCTACAAAAAAGACATATTCCTGAAGTACACAATCTTTGGCAAGATGGCCAGACTCTCCGCAATGGTAACATGTCCCTCTGGAGGACATAAAACCACCTCTACCATGGCCCCACCCTCCTCATCCCCGACCACCTCCAGTGGGGCACTCACACACCCAATTGCCCGAATGTCTGGACTTGAAACCTTCCTTGCTGCTCATGGTGTTAGTTAGAACATCTGCTTCATAGTCCTTCTCCAGCCGCCTCCTCCTTTAGGTCTCCCCCCTGTTTATTTTCGGTTCCTCCTCCTCTGCTGCACCACACACGGGTTTGCACACAACAGTTTGGCTCCCACAACCTCCTCCCTTCTCTTCTCACCCCCACACTTTTCCCCCTTGATCCCCCTCTCTTCTGCATACGACTCCAATTGCCATAGCCGGACCAATAAATGCACAAATAGAGTAGATGTTGCCTATTTCCCAATTGACCAATCAGAGAAGCACTTCTCCCAACTTCTCCATCCACTTCCACCAATGCTTAAACATGATTGTAGAGCATGGTTAGTAGCCACCTCCCCAGAGAACAGCATCTTTAATGCGTGTTTGTTGTCAGTAGAGGAGCTTCCACATGTTTAGTTCATTTACCCTTTACATGTAGCATATGGTGATGCACTTTAAGGCACCCTCCACGACCTTGCGTCAGAGCACTGAATGTGAGAGTAAGAAAGCTCTGCCCATGGTAGAATGCCACGATACATCAGCTCAGCAAGACACTCTTCGCTCCATGGGCAACAGCATAAACCAAAAGAATTAGGGAAGTCCTCCAGAAAACGTGGCACACCCCGGAGCAGGTCTGCACGCTTTAATGCAATGACGGAATATTCAGTGCAAAAGGTAGGTATAGTAGTCCCCACTGAGGGACCAGAGGAAAGTGCTGGATGGGACATGGACACTATTGGTGACATCGGTTCTATGTAATTTTAAAAAATAAATTAATAAAGAATGAATTTATACTGAACCCAAAACAACGAAAATAATACCAATTTTCTTTTGGGGTGGAGTTTCCTCCAAGCCCTCAGTGTCCCCATGTTTAAAGCCCCAATCCCCTGCCCATCAGATTTAACACCTTACTCCATCCCCAAATATATTTGTTTTAAAAAATGAGTATTTTTTCATTACCAGTGACATCCCCAGTGCTCAGTCCCTACTCGTGCCCACAGAGGGAAAGACACCAAATGACAAGCATTTTCCAAAGCTGCCTCTTTTGAACTGCAGCAGGCAACAGTTGTACTTACCTCTACGGCGGAGTGCCTGAAATTATACAGGACAGTGCAAGGTAAGACTGCGATTCAAAGCAGGGTTTGCACACAATGCTTAGAGCAAAGAAGCACAGCTTGCTCAGCAGTACAACTGATCAAGGTTAATCATGGAACTTGAGGTGACTTTGCTGTGCCAACAAACACGTTGAACCAGGCTTAATTCACAGAGCGGTGCAAAGGGTATTTTTGCAGCGCAAAGTCACTTTGCAGTGCAAAATTACTCTTTGCACTGTACTATAATGGGTCTAATTGCTTAGTTCTATTTTTGTGAATTGGGCCCATTTAGTGCTGTAGTGGTGGAGCCAAGTACCCCCACTCAAAGCTCCTCCCCCATGCTACCTATAAGTTGGGAGCCAGAGTGTGAGTCACGTGCAGTACCAGTGAAAATACCTATACCAAAGAGAATCTTGGAAGTAAGGTTCCCATTGAGAAAGCCATACATGCATTCATGACAATATGATGGCCATTTAAAGGAAATATTTTAGGAAGTATGAAAACTGAGCAAAAGAGAAGATCGGAGACTTCATGAAAAGCAGAGCCGACACAGCTAGGAAAGAAGCAAGAGGCTGAAGACTATGGACATCCTATAGGCACTCTAAAGAGGAGGTGTCAAAGATGAGCAACATTTCGGGCTAGAGATGAAGATGCTCATGCTACAGAGATAATGAAGAAGATATCAGGTCATTTTACAATTGTACACATGCAGTAACACAAGCAGACAAAGTATTCTTAAAGGCTGGCTATGTAGTGAATAGATTGCAGCGATGCGCCAACGTCTATGCATAGGAGCGTATGGACTATGGATGTTCCACAACGCACTTTAGCAGAGCTGGATCCAGTGAAAAGAGAGGTTTTCAGTGTGTCGCAGTTGAAAATCTATTGAATTACAGAGCTGGATTGAAGAAAGGCTTGGTTGGCCCAAAACCAAGAAGTCAAGGCCGCAGTCAGTGGAGTAACTTTGTTGAAAATGTTGGGGGGGACATGACATCTGAATAAAAGGTGCCCAAGCCAAATGAATGGGGACAAAATGGTGTGCCATGAAAGTTGGGGGGGACAAACACCCCTGTCCCCCCCTAAAATTACGCCCATGGGCGCAAGGAGCCTGAATGTTCGTACGGTGGTTACAGAACGTGTGAAAAGAACACAACTCCTGTTTTAAGTGAAGAGCGAGAACATTGAAGACATCAGAGGTTCTTCATTTAATAGTATTTTAAATGCAGAAAGGCTCTAAAACATGGTCTGCAGTCACGTGGATGTATGAAAATCGATACTGGGACGAGTAGTATCGAAACCAAGAGACAGAGTATGCCTATACTCCCTCATATTCTCACGCACAGAGAACATTTTCAAGGCCAAGTTCAAAGCCTTAATTGACTAGCAGACTGCAAAAGTGATGATAGATGACAGGCTAATTGGTGAAAAGCTATGGTTATGACCACCCACCAGCACCTGGATGCCAGCCTGCGTGCTGCTTGCACATGTGGAATATTACAGAGGGGTACAAGGGTGCCAACCAATTATAGAGGGCCACGTAATAGGGAGCCCTATAGTCTCTATAACCAATGGTATGTTGTGTATTTGATGACTTTGGTAGAAACCTGCACTAGAGGAGGGCTTAGTTGCCCCACCTGATGTTAGATACCCAATCACCTTCCCTGGCCATTATGGTACACATACCTATATGTTCCCTTCAAGCATATCACCCTCCCAAGTAGGTTTTTGTAGGTTGCCAGGTAGATTGACATCAGTGATGACAAGATTTTAGTATATAACATACTTTTTTTAATGACGAATATTGAGTGAGAAGATAGAGCGAGTTTGTTGATGTTTGTTGTAACTCCCTGTTTTAGATAATTGATATTAAAACAGACGTACTTTGCCAACTTCCTAAGTCAGTTTTGATTATTGATGTTTGAGTGCATTCTCTATTTCCATCCATCTCAAAGTATTTCTACCTCGTCTTAAAGGGCTTGTGTTGGGTACACAAGTTCACGTGGGGGCAGAGAGATGATGGTTAAAAATCCATTGACATAGTAAGCTTTGGGGTCCCGGAAATATCAGACGTCTTCCGCCATTTAGTTGGAAGAATGTGAAGCTCCTTGTAGATAGCGGCCACTAGTTTAAATAAAACTTGTAAGTACAGGTGGGGAGGGTCCCTCGTTTTCAAACGGAATCCCCTCCCGATTTCTACAGGAAGCTGGGCGGACTAAAGTCTGAAGCGGCTGGTTGAGGAGGAGGAGATCCCAAGGGTCAGAATTCAAAAACGCAAATGGTGAGTAGGCTGAGTGAGGTGGTAACTGAATGAGCACTGAGTGGGGAAGAGTGAGAATGGTAAAAGAGTAACGGCGGGTTAGTTGGGGTATTTTATTCTTTGGGTTTAAGATGAAGAGTGTCATAGTTTAAGATGAAAAGTGTCATAGTTTAAAGGTTATAGCCTGGAAGCCTACGTCAAGGAGGTCTAGAAGGAAATTGTCCTAAAGTCCAAGTGGACACATCTAGGCTACGAACGATCAAAGATCGGTAAAGTGGACAGTTCATACTCCGATCAGAGTCATTATTAGTGGCAGAGAAAAGTCATGAGGAGCGTTGATGAAAGTATATGTGGGCCGGCCAGTCTGTAAATTTGTCTGCCTGTCTGTATATTGTATATGTTGTATGTGGTAAAGAAATTAAATATTGAAAAACAAGGAAGAAATAGACTGTGGTGGAAACATTAAGATTTGAAATGTAATTATTAATTTATAGTCGACTGATAATCTTCAGTGAATAAGTAGATTGGAGTAAAAGTGAAATAAAGGTTTGGAGCTGCGACGATTGGTGCACGCTCATATTGCATTATTTTTCTGGAAAGCATTTATTTGTGAAAAATAACAGTAAAAAGGGACAGTCGATTGTGACTAAGTCATGATGGAGGATATTACTCCGCTTGTACACTTGTGCAGACAGCTGCCAAAACACGCACCCAAGCTTAAGCAGTACAGTGCGGAATGGGTTAAGTGAACAGCAGATAAAATGTTCATGCCATGGCCACAAGGGGGATCCCTATCCAAACCAGTTTTGCAACATATGACGGCATACTTGCATGCAGCATACACGGGAAAGAAGCTAGAATAAAAGGTTAGCTAGCTTATAGCTTTGGAAGATGTCCCAGGAAGAAAAGGAAGACCTGGCTCCTGAGGACTGGATGCTTAACCAGTGTAAAGAGGGGCGTGAAGAGCCTTCTGCTCCCCCTAACGCGCCTGATGTAAATGGTGATAGTGTGAAAGATGAAGGATTATATCCTTCAAAACAGCTTAAGGCAGTGACAGGGTATAGCAACCTGACGTATAAGTCGGCTGCAAGTAGCAGCGACGAGAGTCCAGAGAAGACTCCAGAAAGAGATGTGATCCTTAAAGTCCCACGGGACAAGGAGAGAAGTCATCGACCAGGTATGTCTCTAATATAAAGAGAGAAATAAAGAGATGGAAAGGGGAGAAAGATAAAGCTGATGAGGTAGCGCTCCTACAGAATGAATGGATGGGCAGTCAGATATTGCTCAAACTTGATGGAAAGAGCATTGTGGAAGTAAGGCAAAAGGAAAATCAGGATGAACAGGATAAAAAAGATAAAGAAAGAGAGAAGCGATTGAAAGAAGGCGAGGTCAAAAGAAAGAGTAGACAAAGGCAGGAACAACTTTATCAAGATGAACAGTTGAAAAAATAGGAAAGAGCAGAGGAGTATGATGACAGGTAGAGAGCAATTGAAGAACGAGATAGATTTGAAAAGAAAAGAGAAGAAGAACAGAAATTAAGAGATAAAAGAATGCAAAGACGCAGAGATGAAGAAGTACGTAGAGCAAACGAGAGAAGAAAAGACAGGAAGATGACAGGATTAGAGAGTAAGCACAGAAAAAAAGAGAGTTTGATGAGGAAATGGAATTTAAGAGAACGCAAAGGGCACATGAAATGGATTGCATAGAGAAAAAATTAAAGGAACCTAATCCAGTAGTAGCATCGGAGGAAATAGAAGAATTCTTCAAGAAAACATGAACCAATGCCAGGTCTTTCTAGAGCAGATCTAGAGGATGATTTTGATATAAGAACCATTGAAGAGAAAAATGAATAAGGTTTATCATGAAATGAGGACCAAAAAAGAATGAAAAGGTACCAGAAAAAACGATTGATTTGAAGGTGCACAGTTGCAAGGCAAAGAGGGAGGATTGTTCAGCCTTGAGCATAGATCCTTGTCTTTGGACAAATTAACTCTGAATAGAGATGAGAAAGAGGGAAGCCACACTAGTTGGGAACAATATATGTCAGACGAAGACAGAGAAACCTTCCATGGGGAGGAGGGAGCTAGTGCATGTGGTCTTGGCGGTGTTCTCCGACAGACAGGGAAGTGAGATTGTCAGATCTGGACCTACCTAAATCGAGAACGCCAGAGCCTCTGGCGCGGCCAGATCGACCTAAAGGGTGATACCATAGTGTGAGGGGGGGCTCGCCAACTTATGTGAGCAGGTTAAGGTCTTTACCAGGATGAGGATGGTGTGGAACCATTGTCCCTGCTAAGGACCGGCAAACAATGGGGGATGAATGCGATTTAGGGACCTCATAGTTCCCATTGTTAGAAAAAGGAGGGGTCAGACCACAGTATATACCATGGCCCCAAATGGATAAGGATAATTTAAGGTGTAAACCTCTAGACACAGATGTTCGACATCCTGGATGAAGGTAAATCAGAGGTTCTGCACTTTCAATCTTCTGGATTTATCAGTGGCTTTCAATCTTCTGGACCAAGAGTGGCTCCTGAACATCCTTGAATCAGTAGGCAACTGTTCACAGAACACATATGCTGGATCCACTTGTTTCTAAGTAATCGAAGATCCTCAGTTCATCAGAGTGACGCCACCTCAGACTCTGCCCCCATTTCTTGTGGAGTTTTTCAAGGTGCTTGTCTGTCGCCAACTTTATTTAACATCTACATTAAGCCACTGCGTGACCTCCTAAGTGATCCAGGAGTGTATTTCACAAACTGTGCTGATGATACGCAGCTGTTGCTTGAGCTCGGTGGGGATTACGCAAGCAATGCAGCTGATCTTGCTTATATCTATAAAATTGTCAAGGTCTGGATGTCTAGGCACTGGCTGTGCCTCAAAAGCACCAAAGCGGAGCACCTCATCTTTGGTTCTTCCCAAGCATGTGCTAAATCAGACCCTATGTATGCTAGCCGGACCATCGAGGGCTGCAACGTACAAACACTCCCAAAAGTGAAAACTTCAGGTGTCTATATGGAATCTTCTTCTGGCGGAGAGGCACATGTCAGTCAAATAGTTAGAAGTTGTCAATAACACCTCAGACGTCTCATTCACATTAGATGCTCTGTGCCCGAAAGGAACTGTATTACATTAGCCCGAGCTATTCGCCTGCCGAGGATCGATTATTGCAATGCACTCCTAGCTGGTGCAATACAACTGCATACATAGAAGTCAAGTCTTACAAAATGATGCCATTCGAATTGCAAAGTATGTCCCTTACATAACTCACATCTCCAGAATCAGGAAGGGAATGTATTGGCTGCCAGTGGCCGTCCGAATACAGTTCAAGGTTGCTAACCCAGGGCCTGATTCACAGAAGCGTTTTATAATGGTGCCATACCATTGGAAATCGTTATTTGAATCAGTCCCCTAGTACATACATGTCTTCATAGCAAAGCCCAGGTTTATCTTCAGGAACAACTGGTCAAATATGAACTCTACGATCTTGTCACACTAATATTCTGTGTAGCCCTAGATTTAAACAGACTAAAGGAAAAGGTAAAATCCTTCCCAGTCCAGGCAGGTCAAATTACTGATTACTGCAGGAGAATGTTCCCTCCTTCCTTAAACTCTTGCAATCTGCCTTGTTCAGTTAAACTGTCTATTTTGCTCACATAATAACCTTCTCGTCTTCTGTCTTTACTCTGATGTTTTTGTCCTGTGTGTACATGTGTGCCGCGATACCTGCAGGCTTTTTACACGTTATACATGTGTAAATAAATATATATATATATAAACAAATACTCAGATAACTCCTTATTGCATCCTTCCAGGAGATTAAAACAACATGTTCCCTAACTGTCAGTTAATTATTGCAATCCCGCTTGCTCTCATCATGATTTTTATTCCCATAATATTTTTGTTTTCATTCAACTTGTATGTTTTTCAAAGGCCAGTTGTCACAGTGTGTTTAAATAAGCTGAAAGCTTCTTTACTAAACTAAGCGTTTAAAATTGCAATTTATGTTACTTATAATTGCATGTAAATGGCCTATGTCCAGTGCTTTTGGAATAAAACACAATATAATTAACACATTATTATCATAATAATTGCTATTATTATTGGTTGTATTATTATTTCAAAAGTAATGGCTAATAAGCACTTTCCACAAATACAAATAAAGTGAAAAGGTTATACATAGACTTGCCATTTTTCATCATAGTTGAGGATGCCGTTCTCCAGAGAGGCATCTGTCGATAAGCAATAATCATGTCCGTACATATATAGGACCATTTTTGAATTATTGGAAGATAGGTTTTTATTTAACAAAATATTAGCACACCTTGAGGAAGAGCTTGGCTCGTTCTGGGCTTTATAGATCGTAGAGAACATCTCAATGCCTTAGCCATGATGGAGCATTGCATGTCCATTCAACTTTCAAAGTTTTCAATTTGGCTTTGCGCTATGCAACAATGTATGGTAAATACACATGCATATTTAAGTATATTACAATAACCCACAATACGAATACCAAAAAAAGAGAAGTTTGAGAAAAGCCTTTGCAATGAAGAGTAAGTCAAATGCATTCAATGTACATTTTTTAAACTAACACTTCCGGGTGACAAGTGAGCCTTTTATCAACAGTGTTACTGAAAATGATGTTATGCAGAGAAACTAGAGGAGTCCAAAAAAAAAATTCAATTTGCTCAACATTAATCAAGGTTATAACTAACTTTCCAGTACGGATACTTAAAAAGAAAACTGACGTCCATGATTGGCCTTCGATCAGCGTTCTGCCCTATAACAACAGTATATATCACATGTTTCAATATATGCCATGCCTCTAATTAACATATTTATGTTGCATAGAAGAAAAGCAAGACAGTGCCTACAATTTGAATTGCATGGCTGTAAAATATTTGAGTGTGCATCTAATGACTGTCAAAAAACAAGTCAAGAAACTGCAATTCATTTTGTATTAGTAACGCCCAGTCATACCATAGTTATGTTAAAAAAGGGATACTTGTACATCGGTGACAGGGCATTAATACGATGAAAAAATATGTAATTATGTTGTAAAGGTCTGAAATCCCAGTGAAATGTCATTCCAAAATAAACTACTAACTGTTAATTATAGGTGATATTTAACTTGTGTGAAGATTAAATACCACCACATACTCTGGTGAGACTTTTATTGCTTTTTTGGGCATTTCAATATTTTAATTATTTGTCAGGAACCTGCCACTGAGCGCTGGAAATCATACTTCTATGCACAGCTGTGACCTTTACATTTTTGCGCATTTTTTACAAACGAAACTTTTGAACGAAACCTAAAAATCAATAGTGGACATAACTTTACCAGTTATAGGTTTTCTTTGATCCTAGTGCTAAGTAAAAAGTAAGTATGGGAAATCTATAGAAATAACTGCCATGTTCATGAATGGCGATAAACAGCAATTGTGCAAAAATGTGAATTAGTTACATTTTAAAATCAATTCATTTAGCGTTCTATTGTGCATTTAATAAGCATATGATACCTTTGCATGTTTCCATTCAATGCTGGGGAATGTACAAACATTTGGATGGTGCTATTTGTTTAGTGTCATGGCTTGACTTTATTTTATTGTGTTCAGTTCATGTCACTGCCTACACAATCAATCAAAGGGAACATTGGCATTTTGCCATACATGTCATGCACTATTACTACACAAAATCCGGAATTTCATCCGAAACAACCTCCAACGTTTACATAAATGCAAGTTCCCACTTATCCATGATTTGGAGCTTGATTTGTCACTACATTGCATCTTCCCACAGAGATATTGCTGTAGGCCTGGGACCTAATTGTTTCCTGTATTTTAAGTCTAGCAGCTGTCTTATGCCATTACCCTGCAACCATCCTACTGGGATATTTGCTGTAGGCCTGGGACCTAATCGTGTATTTTAAATCTAGCAGCTGTCTTATGCCATTACCCTGCAACCTTCCTACTGGGATAGTTGCTGTAGGCCTGGGACCTAATTGTTTCCCGTATTTTAAGTCTAGCAGCTGTCTTATGCCATTACCCTGCAACCATCCTACTGGGATATTTGCTGTAGGCCTGGGACCTAATCGTGTATTTTAAATCTAGCAGCTGTCTTATGCCATTACCCTGCAACCTTCCTACTGGGATAGTTGCTGTAGGCCTGGGACCTAATTGTTTCCCGTATTTTAAGTCTAGCAGCTGTCTTATGCCATTACCCTGCAACCTTGCTACTGGGATAGTTGCTGTAGGCCTGGGACCTAATTGTTTCCCGTATTTTAAGTCTAACAGCTGTCTTATGCCATTACCCTGCAACCTTCCTACTGGTATAGTTGCTGTAGGCCTGGGACCTAATTGTTTCCCGTATTTTATGTCTAGCAGCTGTCTTATGCCATTACCCTGCAACCTTCCTACTGGGATAGATGCTGTAGGCCTGGGACCTAATTGTTTCCCGTATTTTAAGTCCAACAGCTGTCTTATGCCATTACCCTGCAACCTTCCTACTGGGATAGTTGCTGTAGGCCTGGGACCTAATTGTTTCCTGTAATTTAAGTCTAGCAGCTGTCTTATGCCATTACCCTGCACCTTCCTACTGGGATAGTGCTGCAGGCCCATAATCGCAAATCTATCTTTCAGAGCCAAAACTGCGGATCATCCATCATGACCAGAAACTCCAAGGTTAGAGGGACACCATGGCACACCCGAAACCTGGTTATCTCCTCACCCGTTCCCCTTCCCTACCCTTCTCTGCCCTCTTCATGTCATCGCTACTCGCAGGGCAGGGGGGGAACCTGCATCCCCACCTGCCCCTCCAGACATTTCACACCACACCTCCTACACTGACCTCCAACCAAACTATCCCAGTCCGTCCGCACCCGTTTTAGCATCATTCTTTCCATGCCTCCTACACCCTAGCCTCCATCCTGTTCCTCACCCCCCACTGTGACCCACCAATGCCTTTGTATCTCTGAACGCAGTTTGAGCTATGCCAATAGCCCTCTCTCGACTGTCCCACTGACCCTCACACCACTGGCACCCCAGAGGCCCTTAAAACACAGACACGCACCACCTGGATCATTTAATTGCTGCACACTTAACCCTATCTATCCACCAGATCCTTGACTGCACTCCTCACCTACACCCTTGCGACTTTCCTCAATTCACCTAACCCAGTGAAATCACTCTTCAACTTATCCTACAACATTCACCCTTCCCTGCATTCTTGTAGAAATCCCATCCACGACCTTAAAACCTACCTCCTTTGCTCCTCCTTTTAACATCAATCCTTCTCAACTGTCCAAGTCGCCCCCACAACTATTGTGTGCCCAATTCCGATTCCACAACTCAGAAGAGGTGCACCTCCATTATTCCCTCTATCTACCTCCACCAAACCGGACCACTCCCTAAGAGACCACACACCGCAAGCACTCTTCTCATACACACCAAGAATGCTCTCAGCATCCTCCCCCCTCCCACAACAGAGACATGTCTTCTTCACTAAATAACCCTGCTCATCTTATCAACCATCACACTCCTCCCCTCACCACCCCCTACCCATCCTGAGTGTCACACTTGTGGCAGAGTAACCCTCCTGGGAGCATGGTGGCTCCCAGGATGTTGTAAGGGGTCACGTGGAAGTGGCCACATGACCAACATAATAAAAATACCGAGCCGCTTCCGGCTCGTCAGCTACTCCCATCAAGACTCCAGTGTGTTCATTGTATCGCGCCATGCTGGCGCCACGCTGCGTGCTGTGGGCCCAAGGACAGGGCTCAGCACGAGGACGGTGCCCCTGCTGTGCAATGCCGTCCCAGGGTGATCCTTGTGCCATGTGACCATAGCTGTTTGTGGTGACCCTGGCCTGGGTGCCCCCAGAGCCGGGGCCGTCATGCGCTGGGTGCCCCCAGCCACCTGTGAGCCTCCAGTGATCTGGAGCGTGTGGGGTGACCCCCACGGCATCATTTGTGACCTGAGCGCCGCACCAAGGAACCACGTCGGGTGCTCCCGACAGGCATATGGGGGCTGCCCGGTGACCCAGAGCAGGCCCCCAACAACACTGACCCCCCAATGGGCCCCAGCAGGAGACCCCTGTCTCTGTCGTCACCCACCCCCCCCTCAGCCAGCCCCACTCTGCTCCCCTCTCTTGGAGCCAGCAACCACCATCCAACTAATTGCCCCCTTGGTTCCCTCGCCCCTAACCCCGCCACAAATGGTCTTCATAGCAGCAAACATTCATTTATCCTAATTAATGCCAGCTACTTACTCATATACATCCTCCCTCCTGACCTCAGCTCATACCTCACAGAAATCGACCACTGGATGATGGCTACTACCTCCTCCTCAACCCCGGAAAACTGAAATCATTATCTACGGGAAGACTGCCCTCTTACCCACCACGTGGCTGACCTCTTTAGGCCCTCCTTCTACTTCCAACGCAGTAAAGAACATGGGAAGTACCATGGATGCAGATCTGACATTTTTTCACCACATTAACTCTGTGTCTACATCATGCTATCTTCAACTTTGCATTTTCCGACACATCTTCCCCTACCTCTCCTACCCTCACAGAGTCACAGCAACCACAACTATCATCTGCTCTCACCTAGACTTAGCTAACTCACTATATCTGAGCATCCCTGCATCTCAACTCAGAAAACTCCAAATGGTCCAAAACACAGCAGCCAGGCTTTTCAAAGCCCTAGGTCCCAGAGAGCACATCACACCCGCCCTCTGCAAGCTCCACTGGCTCCCTGTCGGGCGACTGTCCAGCTTCAAAGCTTTATGCATCACCCACCAAGTTCGGAACAAGACATGCCCAGAATACCTACAACACAATTTCACATCTTACAAACCCAACAGAAACCTGAGAACAGAAAGTGCACTCCTCCTTGACATCCCTCACATCAAATCAATCTGAATAGAGGTATCCTCTTGCTCCGTCCAAGCACCTACAGTATGGAACATGATTGCCATTAGCATCTGCAGCTTAGAGGGTCATCTTACCTTTGTGATCCCCCTGTCAGATAGGCTGGGGCATTAATGAGTCCAGCAAAGAATGTACTGAGCAAAGTAGAGAATGGACTTGAGCAAACCCCAGGACAGGATCCACACATGTCACCAAAACAAGAAACCAGCCAGGACTCAGGGGTATGTATCACATTCCACCTCGATGGAAGATAGCCATAAGCTTGGCCACCCACCCTCACTCTGCTGCATTCATCTGCTACTCAATGACACATTGCAAAACATCTCTGCCGTTAGAATGCAGCTAAGTCTTACAACGAAAATTCGGTCTAGTTTGACACATAATCAGTCTCCTGGACTCGCATACTCTCCCGACAACTGCAGAGCACCCATCCACAAGCCAGCTTGACATGGGTTGCTAGCAGAGACTTGGCTACCCTACCTATGTTCGTATTGGCTAAAATGCACACACTCATTCTAAACTCCTGTAACAAATTTCCCATTCCTCAAACTTCGGTCCCTTGAGGGTGTTCACCTACAGCGCTTTGAAGCCATACCAAAGGGAATATGCGCTATAGCAATTCCATATTACATTACATAACCAAAATCACATTGTGAAAGTGACACAATGTCACCTGTACAGATTTCTTTTTTGTAATGCAAGTTTAAAGAAGGCTTTCTGCGAGAAAGTGTGCCATGCCAAGCAAACACACGTTCCATATATGTGCTGTGGTTTAAAATCAGTGGGCCTCATTACGATTTTGGAGGTATCCATGGTGCTTTTAGCACCATGGCTACCTCAAAAACCCGTGTCCGGGTCCGGGTAGTCAGAATGGGGACTTATCGGGTCATTCCAACCTTGGAGGACCCGGTAAGTCCCCATTCTGTAAACCATTCCCCATTCCAATTCGAGCCCCCATAGGGCTCAATGGGAATGGGGAAAGAGCTAATAACGGGCACGCATATAGGGGGCCCGTTTCTAGCTCCCTGGTCCCTTAGCGGTTCCCGCTAAGGGCGGCTGGTAAAACCAGCTGGCCCTAGTGGGACCCGCAAAGGGACCTTGGAATGCGGCGGTAGGAGGTTAATGGCACCGGCATCCTTACTGGTGCTGTTAACCCCCTACCGCTGTACTCGTAATGAGGCCCAGTGTCATTTGTCACTCATGAGCTAACTTTAGTCTCATGTAGAAAGTAACTTATTGGCTAACAAACATATGGTGAATCAATGCAAACATCTGCTCTGCATAGCCAAAAGACACACTTGCAGCCAGAATGTGAAATGCATGCCTTTCTTATACAAATGTTAGATGCAGTCTCAAATGGGTGCATGAGCAACGGCGTTGAGGCTTCCTCATTTTAAATTCCTTTAAGAGCCCATTGGTGCCAGGAAGATGGGTTACATCATGTAGTTGTTTCTTGGCAGATGTGACCCCATCAGTACCAAGTAGTATTTCCCTGTGAAACAAATACAATGTTCTTGGAGCTTTAAAGGCTTCCAATTGGGCAATTGTGCATATCCACAATGTTTTGCTCATGTGGCTATGAATGGAAGGTGAGCTTCAGGTGATGACTACTGAGTGGCACTGACTACTGAGTGGCAACGTGGTATGTGTTTCTTGACTCCATTGACTTATTTTGCTACCACTACTAAAATGAAAACTCAGGAAAATAAACTTTGAATCAGCAAATTCTTCTGAAATGCAAGGCTGCATGGCAGCAAAAGCCCATCTCAATACATAAGAAGTAATTTAAGCTCATTGGTATTTGCCATGTTCAAACATACCTGGTGGCAGAGTAATATCACATTACACCGGGCAAAACTAAAGATGCAGCAAACATTTGCCAAAGGAAAATGGTGAGATATAATTAGAAACAAAGTTATAGCCATATTGAAATTCAACAGAAATAAGGTTACTGAGCGTGCCTTTAACCCCATGTTTCTCAAGACAAAGGGCCTCATTCCGAGTATGGAGGTAGTCATGGCGCTAGCTGCGCCATGACTACCTCCCATACCGGTACCAAGTCCGACCTGGTTCAATGGGGACTTACCGGTCTGTGGAAGTAGCTAATAACGGTACCGCAATTTGCGGTACCGTTATTAGCTCTAAATTCCCTTAACGGGTCCCGTCGTTAACACCTGGTCAGACCAGGCGTTAAGGAAGGGACCCGCTAAGGGAACTCAGAATAGGGCGCAAAGGGATTACCGGGACCGGTGTCCTTACCGGTGCCGGTAATCCCTTTGCGCCCAACTCGCAATGAGGCCCAAACAGTCCATTTGCTAAGAAAGCAGGCATTTTGATAACTTAAACTCATGACGTAAGCCCTTTGTGATCCAAGTTACAGTTTCAGTGTTCACTAGCATCAGTGGGGTGGACTGCATATAATTGAGCTTTATTTTGTGTGAAGGAGTGCTTGGTGGACTGAACGTTAAAACGTTCCAACGTGCGCACATTATCTGTGTCCCCCTGCAGCACTGCGAGCCCGGCTCTTGTTGCTCCCCTTGCTTCCTGGAGGAGGCGGGGACTTTGGCGCACACGTGACCCATCACGTGACTGTTACCGGCTATACATCGCCGGCCCATCCGCCCGAGCGGTGCGTTCTTTATTTTGTGTGAAGGAGTGCTTGGTGGACTAAACGTTAAAACGTTCCAACGTGCGCACATTATCTGTGTCCCCCTGTAGCACTGCGAGCCCGGCTCTTGTTGCTCCCCTTGCTTCCTGGAGGAGGCGGGGACTTTGGCGCACACGTGACCCATCACGTGACTGTTACCGGCTATACATCGCTGGCCCATCCGCCCGAGCGGTGCGTTCTTTATTTTGTGTGAAGGAGTGCTTGGTGGACTGAACGTTAAAACGTTCCAACGTGCACACATTATCTGTGTCCCCCTGCAGCACTGCGAGCCTGGCTCTTGTTGCTCCCCTTGCTTCCTGGAGGAGGCGGGGACTTTGGCGCACACGTGACCCATCACGTGACTGTTACCGGCTATACATCGCCGGCCCATCCGCCCGAGCGGTGCGTTCTTTATTTTGTGTGAAGGAGTGCTTGGTGGACTAAACGTTAAAACGTTCCAACGTGCGCACATTATCTGTGTCCCCCTGTAGCACTGCGAGCCCGGCTCTTGTTGCTCCCCTTGCTTCCTGGAGGAGGCGGGGACTTTGGCGCACACGTGACCCATCACGTGACTGTTACCGGCTATACATCGCTGGCCCATCCGCCCGAGCGGTGCGTTCTTTATTTTGTGTGAAGGAGTGCTTGGTGGACTGAACGTTAAAACGTTCCAACGTGCGCACATTATCTGTGTCCCCCTGCAGCACTGCGAGCCCGGCTCTTGTTGCTCCCCTTGCTTCCTGGAGGAGGCGGGGACTTTGGCGCACACGTGACCCATCACGTGACTGTTACCGGCTATACATCGCCGGCCCATCCGCCCGAGCGGTGCGTTCTTTATTTTGTGTGAAGGAGTGCTTGGTGGACTAAACGTTAAAACGTTCCAACGTGCGCACATTATCTGTGTCCCCCTGTAGCACTGCGAGCCCGGCTCTTGTTGCTCCCCTTGCTTCCTGGAGGAGGCGGGGACTTTGGCGCACACGTGACCCATCACGTGACTGTTACCGGCTATACATCGCTGGCCCATCCGCCCGAGCGGTGCGTTCTTTATTTTGTGTGAAGGAGTGCTTGGTGGACTGAACGTTAAAACGTTCCAACGTGCGCACATTATCTGTGTCCCCCTGCAGCACTGCGAGCCCGGCTCTTGTTGCTCCCCTTGCTTCCTGGAGGAGGCGGGGACTTTGGCGCACACGTGACCCATCACGTGACTGTTACCGGCTATACATCGCCGGCCCATCCGCCCGAGCGGTGCATTCTTTATTTTGTGTGAAGGAGTGCTTGGTGGACTGAACGTTAAAACGTTCCAACGTGCGCACATTATCTGTGTCCCCCTGCAGCACTGCGAGCCCGGCTCTTGTTGCTCCCCTTGCTTCCTGGAGGAGGCGGGGACTTTGGCACACACGTGACCCATCACGTGACTGTTACCGGCTATACATCGCCGGCCCATCCACCCTTGCGGCTTTAAGCCCTGGAGGCAGTAAGGGCTGGAGCCGCTGTTCTGCTGTTCGGCTGTGAACTGGGCAACTAGCACGAGCTAAGTACTTGAGAAGAATTGCTGTTTGTTAGCACACAGTGCTGAATATTTGGTTCATCCTGAGAAGATTGCTATATCATGTTTTAAAATTTCTGGCTCATCATTAGGAAAGGTCTTTCCTTTTAAGTTTATCATATTTTGTAAGAAGTATTTTTAAATTTGGTGTACTTCTTTTTTATAATGGCCAATGGTCTGCGAAGTGGCCGCTGCATTGAGGCAATGACTAATACTTTAACATCTTCCAACATTGACTCAATTGTATGTAAAGGTCGAACTTCATATCATGAAGCGCCATTAATTGACATGGTAGATGAGAATATTCCTATCGCCCCTGCGGTTTGTTAAGATACTGGTAACTTCTCTATTCATACAGCTCAAGTGCATGCTACTTCCTCTGCATGTATGTCTGCCCCAACAAAGGCTGAGGAAAAGGAGATTGTACATGTAAACCTGAGTGATAGTATGACTTCATCAGATTCTTGCAGCCCTACCAAAGTGCAATTTAGCACTACCTTGCAGAAGATGGCCTTATTAAATGCAAAAGTTAATCAAACTATTAGTATGATGACTCCATTGGTACACGGTGCAACAAATTTGGGCACCCTAGCGAACACTAATAAGAGTTATCTTACTAAAATAGAGGATGATGTATCGGATGAGGCATCAATTGGAGCCATTCCACGCGCACTTTCATTCTCGCCAGATCAGTTAAATGTCTCAAATAAATTACCACCTGACGATCTGGGAGTAGGTATGAATAGTGTGCGCGGAATTGAAAATCAATCTCCAACCCCTCTTCCGGTGATCACCAAAATTTTAGATCTACTTGATAAGGGTCATGAGCTCACTCATCTTGAATTAAAGGAAACTAAGGCCATTTTACACTATCTTTGCTCCAAAATGGATAAAATCGAGGGGTTTATCACTGAAGTTGACACCCTAAGATCCATTCAATCTGAATTTAGCAGACAAGACAATAGTAATGAAGGGGCAGGGAGGCATGACACATGTTTAAATAGTCTGAAACAGTGCATTCAGGACACATTAATTGAACCTCAGAAATGTAAGTACGACAATGACCTGAAAGAAATCAAGGCATCAGTTGATGCACTGAATCTCACAATTGTAACTCACTTCTCTAAAGTGGAACCTTTAATGCTGTCTCCTGATAGCCCATCTGTTCTACTTGAAGAAATTGAATTACAAAAAAAAACAGAGATTGAACACTGCGTTACTGAGGAGCCTTTAACTTTTATGTCCCGTCGAGCCAAAAAAAATCACTTGCGAGCCGTTAAGAGATATGCTAAGCGTAGGAAGGAAGCACTATCTCATAAGAAAGTTGGATGCGAAAAGGATATTTGTCCAGTTCCTAGTACAGAACTACCCGATGAGGAATATATTGATGTAGAACAACTGTCCAAAGAAAGCCAAGATGCTCTTACCCCTGTTACCAATTCACTGGAGGAAGCAAGCCAAAATGGTATTATTACCAAGTTACTAACGAAGGGTGTTGCTCCTTCTAAGATTGCTAACCTTAAGTCTGGCATCATTAATCCACCGAATAGTCCATCTGAGATAATAATGAACGCTAAACCTCCCATCAAATCAAAATTATGTAAAATGTCTTTAAAGGTGTTTGATAATCAGGATAATGGATGTGTAACAGCTCTAACCGAACCTATTACTGGCTCTGCAGTAAAAAGTAACTTAAGGGACTTTTTTCCGATCATTGGGAGACATCGTACGATGACAAATAATGTTATTTACCCGGGCCCTCATGTCAGTGATAAACCAACTTCACTAACTAGGAAAACTTACAGTGAAGTATGTATGAGGGATGTGACTATTGAACTCTCTGCGAACAATATCTCTGAACAGAGATCGGACAGACCCTTAATTGCTGTAAATGGCATTGGCAAAATAGAGAAGGGAGAGGTGGATGTAATAACTAATACCATAGAAGAGGAGGTGAATATGATTAAGTCGGTAATTGTAGCAAATGGCATGGGAAAAAGAACTACTTTGGCTGACTCATCGGCCGTGCTCCATAAGGAGAGTCATAAGCTCAGTTGTTCCGATCATGCTGGAACAATCGATACTGTAATGACTCCAAATCGTATATCCATTCATGGCCCTGCGCAAAGCAGATCACTACCACAAAATACTAACATCAATCCTCCCTTGTACAAAAATGATGAAGCCTCTGCAGCTCTGAGTAGAACTTTCTTTGTGGCCAATCAGAACACAAATAATTACAGTAAGATTCCATCAAAACAACTTAATAATTTATTAACTAATCCTGCTGTGGAAGCAGTAATCCCAGTTGTTCCAGCGTCAATCCCAGACAGGCCTTTGCAGTCTGATGAGATAAAGGAATACATTATAGGACTTGAATGAAACGCCTAGGTACTGGTAGATAAACGTATTAATCGTTCATTTATTTTCTCCCTTTTCTCAAAAATACCTCAGTTGAGAATGGTGAAATCTGCTGATATTACCAGAGTCTCCATGGCCAGAATTAACAACTTCAGGGCCTTATGTTATCTTAGTTCTGAGGCAATAATGAAATTTATTTGGTTTAATCGGGAGGAAATAAAAAGAGAGGGCTTGGTATTATCTACCTTTGGATCCGAGGAAGACGCTGCCCTATTCTTGGATCCACCAAAGGTGACTGATAGAAATTGTAGTGATTCGACCTTACCCATTGCTAAAACAAATATGGGATTGGAACTTGATTCGGCGGAGATTCTGAAAGCTGTAGCTCAAACAAACGGCCTTCCTTGGCTGGAACCTATGCTCTTGGCCATTTTGTCTTCCAAAACTACCTCATTACCTATAAAACCAGTCACATAGCTATCTAATTACAAAGAACTTAAAATCATATCTTGGAATTCGTGTGGCTTTGTGAATTTAACGAACTGGCATCTCAACCTTATTAGTGATGAAAGACCAATGATAATTATAATCCAAGAGTCGATGAAAACTGAACCTCTACTAATCCCTGGTTATAATACTTTTAACTCGTTAGCTAAGAGACACTTATTAGGCCGCCCATCTGGGGGCTTATCGATTGCAATAAACACTTCATTTAAAGCTCAACCTAAATTGGTTTGGAACTCCCCGAGTTTATTAGGGGTTCATCTTGACATTCCCTCAATCAGATATTCATCATTAATTATCATCTCATTATATTGAAATCCGGCTAATTTAACTATTGATGAGATGTTAGACGACCTTGAAGCATGCTTAGAACTTTCCCCTAGTATGTATCAGAACTGTGAGATCATCCTTGGTGGCGATTTTAACTGTGACTGTAGAAATGTGAATGAAAATAGTCTATTTAAATCTGCAACCTTAGCATGCATTAGAGGTGCTAAGTTTAGAGAATTCCTAACTGATTGGGACATGGATCTCTTGGTGACACACGATATGAAATCAAAAATTAAATGGGAAAGAGGAGTAAAGAATTCGATGATAGATTTTATCTTTGTTACTCGTAATCTCATAGCTTACATGGCCCCTTTAGTAATAGATCCTATATCAATTGGTGACCATGCTCAACTTATAACATCATTGAAATTGAAATGTCACTTGTTAGGAGTAAATAGTTCACTAACAGCAGTAGAAATTGATCGCCCTCAGCACTCAATCAGGTGGAATAATGGGTTGTGCGATCAGATTGTCAAATACATATCACGAGAAACACTGCGAGTTGATCGAAACGGTGCCATTCTAAGAATAAAATTATCTGATAAGGAGTACTCCAAAATAGTTGAAACCGTATTGCTCAAATTTTGTAAAAACCGCAGCAATGTGAAACATACTCATATCTATGATCACAAATGCAAATTGCTGAAAAGGGAAAAAAATAAAGCCCTAAGACAATTGAAACACTATGATTTAGGTACTGAAAGACTTAGAGAAAGGCGGAGTCAAATCATGTCTCAGTATAAACAAAACTTAAGGTTCGCCCGGATCTTAAGACATAATGAGGAGAACTGCACTCTGATCCATGCTATCACGTCACATGACACCCGAGCAATATGGCGCACTCTAAAAGCTGATCCAAAAAATGCCGTATTATCTATGCCGAATTGTATCTCTGAGCAGACATGGCAGATGTACATAACTGTCAAATATCAACTGCCTTATAAGTTCCAATTCCTTCCCGGTATATTGTTAGACCCTACCAGGATCCCTCGGTTTAATTGGAGCATCAGTGACATAATTTGGGCGATCTCGAGATTGTCGTATTCTAAGGCCGCAGGACCAGACGGGCTTCCCCCTTGTCTCTACAAAGCGGATCCTGCTATGTGGGCAGTAATCATAAATACCAAATTTGAAACCATCTTCAACTCTGGGGAAATTCCATCATCTTGGCTAACAGCAAATATAGTCCCCATATTTAAGAGGGGTGATCCTTCTTGTCCTGAAAATTATCGCCCGATTTCTCTAATTGATACTGAGGCTAAAATCTTTGCGATTTTGCTTCTTCATGACTTGGAGAAAATTATTGAGACCAAGGGTCTTTATTCTAAATTTCAAACAGGTTTCAGGAAGAATATGAGTACTACTCTAAATGCAATTACCCTTGCGCATGTTATCGCTGAAGCAAAAAATAAGAACTCTAATCCAGTATACATCGCAATGATTGATATGAGTGCAGCCTTTGACAATGTTGTTCGCAACTTGCTGTGGATGAAAATGTTGGCTTATGGAATTTCAAATGACTTAATGTATTGGATTATGAAATTGCACACCAATACAACTTATAGAATAAAAATATCACAGGATGGGGGTACGACAGCTCCAATAAGAACAGCATTGGGTTTGAAACAGGGCTGCAATCTTGCAGCAACCCTGTTTAATTTATACATGGCGGATCTGGATAAGAACTGGGAAAATATGAACCTGTTTTTTGTGAAGGTTGGGAGTATATCTTTGCAATGGATTGCCTTTGCAGATGATATTATCTTGTTTGACCCTACTCCTGTAGGGCTACAAACGAAATTAACACTCTTCGAGGGATTTGCAAAGGATCACAATCTGACTCCCAACCCGGCAAAAACTGCCATCATGAAATTTGGAGTGAAGCAGAAAAAGGGCAGTTTTAGTTGGCATATCATGGATACACAGATATCTTGTATTAACAACGCTATTTATTTGGGATATCATCTCTCTGATCAGAACTCCATTAAATTATGGACAGACATTATAAAACGCAAAACCAGGCCACTCCTCTCGCAAATGAAAAGGATTTATACCCGGTTTTGCAAATTTTCATTAACTCCGTTAATTGATTTTATGTCCCTGAAGACTGAGAGTGTCATTCTTTATGCACTAGATATTTGTTTGTGTGATATGTCTAATATGTTGGATTGTTTACAAGGTTCACTCTTAAAAGCAGCGATGTTTTTGCCAATGTCCATTCCAAATGCCATCATCCGACATGAATTGGGGTTGGTGGCACTATCGTCTAGATGGAAATGGAGACAGTTATCCAACTTTGCGAAAATGAACTACCCACCGACTAATTCATTATATGTTGATATGAATAAGATGCTGGGCTCCCGCTGTTCTCTTTCCTTTTATAATTACCAACTGAAAATGCAACAACTTTTAAGTGAAGTGAAGGTTACAGTGAATGATGTTCATCATCGCCCTTGCTATGCTAAAAAAAAACTCTTTGAATTAGACTGGTGTGTAACTATCGATCGGATCACGACATATAAATCTTATGAAGAATACGGTGCCTTTGTTAAGCAGCGCATCCCTCGCTATGCACATATCACTTTATTCCCCTGTGAAATTACCAGGAAGGCATATATTCGATTTAGATTTAATCTTTACCATACTAGAGACAGAACTAAGAATTGGCAAACAAATGTCACAACATCTTCTGTGGGATGTCGATTTGATGAATGCAATGAACCACGCGAAACAATGAAGCATCTCCTACTCTATTGTCCCCATTTTAAAAAAATTCGCACAGCAAGACTTATGAAATTTGTTGATATAGGGTTTGAGGATTGCCTCGAGTTCCTATGGTCTCGTATGATGCAAGGAGCTCACAACAGTCTAATTTATGAATTAGTAAGCTTTTGTAAGCATATAGAAAAAGAACTGATTCTGCGTGGAGATTGAAATGTTTGGATGGTAAATCGATTGGTACATTTGTAAATGAGGAGCCAGATATTAACTATGATATAATCTTTTTGTACCTGTATTTTAAATTGTATTTCAAAGTACTGTGTGCTACTGTAAAGTAATGCAATTTTAAATGTTAGATTTCTTCCTTTACATGGATTTTAACATGTTTCTTTTTTGCAAAGGTTCTACTCGAATTTATTCTTGTTAATGAACTAAACGCAAATAAAAAAATTAAAAAAAATAAATAAATTGAGCTGAAGCGAAAACAAACAATTGGACTGTGTTCAGCAGAGGGTGGTCTCGTCATGGGAAAATACGTTGTTTGTGCACAGGGAGAGAGCTCATAGTTGTGGGGACCAGCATGGGAACTGTGGCACAAAGAGGACCCTTTCTTCAATCCTGTAATCTGTCACATGTTATTAACTTCCCACAGTGACCCCACTGGGAGCAAGGCACTTTGGGAAATGCTAGGTAAAAGATTATGGACACACTTCTTAACTTATCTCAGGCTAATTCCATATTGGATCCTAGCCAGAAACCTATCAGCTACCAATCCCCTTCAAGATTCCCTATGAAAAGAATGGGAGCCACACACCCTACTGGCTATATGTTCGGGCTGTTTCCAGTTTGAAGACAGATTCCACTCAGTAGAAAGCAGTTGATCAGAGGATGGAGAAATACACTGCCCTTCATTTCCCCAAGAACAATAAGGGACAGCTTCTGTCAGAAATATGAGCTTGCCTGCATCTAAGGACCAGGACCACAGCGTTCATAGACACACAGAGGTAAAAAGTATGCTTAGATTTCCCTTAGAACACTCTGCCCTAAGTAGCAGAAAATACAGCTCTGTGTAACCTCTAGCACTCCTAAGTCAAGAGGAATTAACAAAGGTAACTGATGTTACTCAGCAGATCCAGAAAATGACATTGTACCAGTGTTGAACTGATCTAAAAAATATGATTATGCAGTGAGACCCCTTCTAGAACTGAACAGACATCTGAGACTACAGCGCCTGCTATGCAAGTCGAACTGGCCAAGACATCCAGCCAGTCCTAACAGGTTTGAAGCAGTTCATGCCACCCCCATCACTTTTCAGTCATTTGCCCACTTCAATCATCTGGATCAAACCTTCTTCTTCAATATGACCAAACAACCCTTCAAGGCCGTCAATTTGCAATGACTCTACAACACTACCAAAGTGCCCAAGTTTTGGCAAGCCATCAAGTTTCTGATTACTGACACACACCACACAGATCCAAGTACATTCAGCCAGTTTAAGACATGTGTACAGTTCAAACACATAGAAAGAACCAAGAAGACCAGCTCGATGGTGCCAAGCCATTAACGAGAGACATAAATGGGGAACTTACGGTATAGCTGTCATTCTGAGCCATTCCAAGCAATCTGACCACTTGGCCTTACCTTCCCTCATTCCGAGTATGGTGGTAGCCATGGAGCAATTAGCGCCATGCCTGCCTCCCATACCGGTACCGCCTCCGGTGTTGTTCAATGGGGACTTACCAGTCCATTCTGACCCTGGAGGGACCAGTAAGTCCCCATTGAACTAACCATTCCCATTTCAGCCCCCATAGGGCTCAATGGGAATGGGGAGGGCGCAAATAACGAATGGCAAGCCCATTATTTGCACCCTGGTCCCTTAGCGGGACCCGTAAGGGACGTGTGGTCCGACCACACGTCCCTTACAGTTCCCGCTAAGGGACCTCGGAATTGGGCGGTAGGGGATTATCGGCACCGGTCTCATGACCGGTGCCCAGTTATCCCTTCGCCCTAACTCAGAATGACTCATTGGAGTCCCACATTTCCGTACCCTACTCCCAAACAATCCAAACACGAACTGTATGTTTTTTTTTAATTATTTGCCTAGTTACATAATCCATTGTCTGTGTTTTTAAGCAAAGTATCTATTTTCATAGAACATTAATTCTAGACATTAATTGTATTTTAGTTTATACCACAGGATTGTCATTTGGAAGCATTGACTGCTGATCCACTTACCCTACAGAACATAATCTACAGTCTACCTGCACTCTGCCCACATTGCCAAAGTAAGGTAAAGGAGGCACAATCTACTTTTGCCTGTTTAAACTTTCCTACTGAACCACTTGTTAGTCAGGTTCTGGTCCAAGTTTGGACATAGCACATAAAAGCCTTTGGGCCTCATTATGAGGTTGGAGGTAAGGGGTTACCAGCACCAGTAAGGATGCCGGTGCCGGTAACCCCTTACCTCTGTAATCCGAGGTCCCTTAGCGGGAGCCGCTAAGGGGCCAGGGAGCTAATAACTGGCCCGCTATTAGCTCCATCCCCATTCCCATTGAACCCTATGGTTCTCAGAATGGGGATTTACCGGGTCCTCCAAGGTTGGAATGACCCGTAAATCCCTATTTTGAGAACCCGGTCCTGGAATGCGGTAAGGGGGCAGCCATGGTGCTAATAGCACCATGGCTACCTCCTACCTCGTAATGAGGCCCTTGTACTACTTCTGGCCAGAATAAATTTCATTTTAAAATATTCTCATAAATGAGTATGGGCAGGCGTATTGACCTGGCTGTAAATACGGAAGCTGCTTCATCTGTTTCTCTTCTGCAGTTGCTGGGAATCTTTCAGAGAGTGAGGACGGTGGTGTGGACCTGTGTCTATTTCTGCCATGGTGCTGGAGTATTTCACTTGTTTCCTATTTTGGGGGTTGGTGTCTTGTGCATTTAATATATTTATAGAGAGTGACAGAAAGAAGGAAAGATAAAAAGTCAAGTTTAGAGGGCTGTTTGAGAGCTGCAACATTTTACTTTTATTTTTAGACAGGAATTTTTGGAATTTGAAACAAAATATCATTATATGCTGTGCATTTAATATTATTGGAGACAGCTTGGGTAGGGTGATTTTCGAAAGTGCTCAACAGAATTACAGGGTTGGCGACAGCGACCCTGCCATTATGGTTAAGTTGGCTTTTTCATAGGAAGAGCAGTTCTTGGGCAGCTTATAATGTTGGCGCTGTTTGACGAATTGGCATGAAACCATGCACAGAAAAAATCAAATCCCTGATAAACTTGATTTGTAATAAGAATTTGTGTGGCGAAATCCTGAAACATTGGACGTATTTGCACTTAACTTACATAACTGGCCTGGGGAGTAGCGTTCTGGCTTCAGAAAGCATGCTTTTTCCAATTTGGTGTCAATTAGTTCAGTGTTTTTTTTTTTTTCAAATGCCCAAAAGGTAGATAAAAAAAAAGTATATCTCGCTTTTGACTGTGGACTGACTTCCTGATTCGCTGCCCATGGATGTTGGTGTTCTGATTTGTCTATAGAGATATGTGAGTTGCATCATAACTGCTTAAACTGAGCCATGTTAGATTCATGAACTGCAACCCCAGTGTGTGAACATTGCGGTTAGAAAATATTGAAAAACACAACATTGCACTTGTTTTAGGAAGGAAACAACCTCTAAGGAGTTGCAAAGTCATGAGGATTGATTGGAATAAGTTCACAAAAGGGAAGAAAATGCGTATTTCTTTCTTTTCAGACATCCAGAAACATCTCAGATTTTTGGGTACATTGCTGTGACATTCGCAAACTTGACAGATGTTTGAGGATATTCATGCATCTGTGTTCCATATATAGGGCCTCATTACACGGATGGCAGTGGACCAAGGTGCTATTAGCACCTTGGTCCATGCCGGTAAAATACCGGCACCGCCTTGGTGGAAAGGGGAATTACCGCCCTATTCCAAGGTTGGTGGGGCGGTAATTCCCCCTTCCCCATTCCCATTTTTGCCCCATAGGGCATAATGGGAATGGGGAAGGTGCTAATTACGGCACCGCAAATTGTGGTACCGTAATTAGCTCCCTGGTCCCTTTGCGGGTTGGTTTTTAACACCTGCAAATAGCAGGCGTTAAATTCTCCAACCCGCAAAGGGACTTTGTAGTAAGGCGGTAAGGATTTACCGGTACCGGTAAAGTACCGGTACCGGTAAATCCTTACCGCCTACTGTGTAATGAGGCCCATAGTAATGTTTCAGATGCATTCCTATAAGAACAACACTTTTTGGGTGGCTTACAATTGTTTGTTGTGCCATATGACGAATCTACACAAAACATTTCTAAAAATATATAGACGCACTCTTTTTTTTAAAGATTTGGTGTGGTTTCTTTAACGGGGATTTTCTGGTAACAGAACATCAGATCTATTGTAAATTATCCACAATGTAAGCTGTCACAAATAACTAAAAGGAAACTGACAAAACAAAACTGCCAACTGCATGGCCACGAGTTAATCAAGGTGAGCAACAAAGTCATGCTGTCATAAAACAAAGAAAATAATGCGGTAATTTGACACAACGGCAAGTGAGCGATAGATGAGGAGGAGGCAGTAGTCTGATTAAGCGAAAAGAGAAAGAAAATCATAAAACAAAATCAGAGCATGGTCAAGGTTCAGTTTTTTCATAGAGGACAGAGAGTGTAAGTGGTGTCAACCACTATTTCTTGTCAATTGACTGAAAGAATAAATAACTCAATATTTTAAAAGTCCTTGTGGGAGTAGGCTGGTTGCGGCTGATGTTGCCAATGTAAAGTTACGTACTTTATGTATAAGAGAAAAGTTGTTATTCTAGTTTGTGTATCCATATGGTCCTTGATGCAGCTGTATCATGAAGTGAATGACAGTATGTGACTATCATCAAATCCATTCAGCTGCAGAGAGTTTCTAAAATATTTCACTATCATTTTTCGAAACACCCTAAATGGAAATTTTGATAGAGCAAAATTGTATCTCCTGTTTGAAGCTGCTCACTTCAAAGGGTCTGAATGCCTTGAGCAATGGTAAGCATTGGACAAAGTTAATCTCTGGGTAATGAGAATTGATAAATGTATTTGTGCTTGGTAGTAAAAATGGCCATTTAACTAAATATGACCTCTGGGTAATGAGAACATTGATCATACTAAGTAGTAAGAGCAATTCGCAGGTGATGATCATTTTTTTGCAAAACCAAGAGATAAAAGTAAACAGTAAAGACACATTTTCTTTGTTTTAGTCTTTCCTTTTGCACTCTGCCTTGAAAGAATACAACATTGCATGCATGCAGGGACTCCAACAGCACATATGTGCTATTGCTGTGGTCATGGACATACAGTCTGCATTAATTTTTAAATGATTCTCTAAATATCTATCTTGGAATTTGCCTCAAACAAGAAGAAAAGTGGAGTGCTGTGTGCCGTAATTAGGAAGGCGGCTAAAGTATTTTTCCTGGGTTTGTTCCAAAACTAGGAGAGCAAGCTGTAGCAAGTTGGGTGGCTTTTAGTAAATTAGCCTTCCCATTTTGGAGCCTACTGTTGATTTTAAGTGAGCCAATAGGAAACAATGAGAGTTTCGGGGTTGAATTTCACTTTCTATATTAAAAGAGTGAAAGCGTGCCTGATTCGTAACATATGGATCCTGGCCTCATAAATGCAAACTGCATTGTGGGGAATATTAATATAATTAGGGGCACAGCATAAAACACACTGAGCAGATGATCAGCATGAAATTTACATGTTTAACACACTGGGCAGCTTACATGCATTTTCTAAATGGACGTCTTAAGCAAATTCTGCAAAGGAAACTTTAGGGCCTGTCAAATGTTATTACAACAAGAAGAGGAATGCAAACTTACTTTCAAATCAAATTTTAACCAAAAATGTTTTCATTGTTGTTTTCATGCTTTGGACATGAAACATTTCAATGCATACTCTTCATTTTAACAATAAATGCCATATATACATTACACAATAGTGAAGGTTTAGATGAAGCCTCTATCCCATTTCAGAAAATTTCTTAATAACGTTAAACATCTGCAGAGTACTATTTTGTGGCAGCCGTATCTGCATGCCATCACAAAATCAGATTTCTACCTTAACGGCTTCATAGATTAGAACTTGTTTACTTTCTGAACATCTTGTAACATGAGTTTTTCCATAGAATAAAAATAAATAAATGGGGGCCCTAATCCAAAATGACCTGCTTCAGTTTTCCTAATTGTTTGCAGGCACCTAGATTTGATCGGGAATTTGATCGGGATTGGGAATTGGTGTACTGAAAACAACTTGTAACACAATTGTGAGATAATAACGTTGAGTTTTACAGTTTGACATTACACAATTAACATCTCCTAAAAACTCACATCAAAGGCAAGTCTCATTTGACTTTAATGTCAGTTTTAAGTTGATGGAATAAATGTATACTTTCAATACGGAAAAATACGTTTTTCATATGAAAATGTACACTTTAGGAGACATAGAATGGAAGAGCAGAATGGATGTACATTTTATACTGTACGTTGCCTGCCGAGGGTCATGAACGGCTGGGTTACTACCATTACTCCTGTCAGCTCCATGGACTTGGGTCATGCCCCTTTTTGTGCCCACCGACCTCAGGACATTTTACATCACATCCAGGGGGAAGCCCAAGCCGTAGTCCGGGCAAAGTCAGGATGCTTCTCTCTGCAGCTCATCTGTCCTATGCGCTGTGCTTTCCTAGCCTGCCTTTTTTTTGGAGACATTCAATCTGCCTGCTGTGAAAATTTGCATGAAACCACTATCTGCTGTTTCCTGCTTGAGCAGCCCACTCACCTGTGAGCTCCATCTTGGCTCAATGCTGCCTGCCTGAGGTCCTGTTTGTCCGGGTTACTACCATCATTCCTGTCATCTCCACAGACTTGCCCCTTGGTCTGCCCACCAGCCTCAGGATATTGTACATCATGTAATGGGCGAAATTCAGGGCAAAGTCAGGAAGCTGCCGTCTGCAGCTGTCCCCAGATGGTTGCTTTTGAACTGTTTCTACTTTCCTTGCTACTAAGTCGGTTGCATCGTTGCCTTACCATCTTTCATGGCTTCTCTGCATTTAGCGCTCCCAGCTTTATCACTCACTGGGCAGTTGTCTCTTAACATCTCTGTGATTGCTATTTTGCTCCTTATTTCAGTTTGTAACTCCTTCAAGTGGTATGGCTTTTTATATTTCATCTAATGTTTCTTCTCACCTTCCAACTTCTCATTTTTCATCTCGTAACTATTCCAATCTTGTTTACCCTCTATGTTCCTTATTACCACTGCCAATCAATCTTGCTGTTTTGAATGTGCATTCTCTTCATAATAAGTATCATTATATGCCTGATACCTTCTTACGTTTTAATCTCCACTTTTACTGTATCACTGAGACCTCGATTTAGTATACTTACATTATCACTCCTGCGTCACTTACCACTTCTCTCACTTATATTTTGCAAATCTCTTGTCGTTCTGGCCATGGGGGTGGAACGGGTATTCTTTAATTACTTAACACTTAATTATTTTGGTGTGAAGAACCATAAAAGCAGTATCATACATAGATTATCAAACAGGTGCAAGGAAAGAATTAATACAAGTAAGCAATAACTACATACATAATTTCCACCTTCTACATACAATTGAAAACAGGGACAATCCTAACATCCAATAGCTCTCATATATTAAATTCATTCAACCAATATAGTAGTCAATGTGTATGCTAAACACATTTGTTTTAAACAACACTAAAATGTGAAAACTAAAATCCCATGCCTGAGACAATAGCAGCAGAATAGAAATTCCGTGTGGCTATTATAAAGGTTACCCATTACTACCCAACACAATCCTCCTTCTAATTCATGCTATATGAATGTACTTAGCGTTATGGTGTAAAGTGTAAGGGTCTTCACATCTTCTGCAGAATTCTAAAGCCTCTGACACCCCCTCTAAGGCCTTTTTGTCTGCATAATGGCAATACGTACTTAGACCTAAGGTCGTTATACCGGGGGCAAGGCAACATAAAATGGAGAACAGTTTAATTCTGAGCACCAAAACACCTGCCAATAGGACTGCTTGCGGTATTCCAATTTTCCATGAATGAGGCCACGCGCAAAGTTCCTGCTCTCAAGTCAAACAATAATGAGCGTGCCATATACTGACTGGTGTCATCCAAATATTGTTCACACACAAATGTGCCCTTTATCTGCAGATAAAGCTGGCCAGTGGAAAGTCTTGCACAAGATGACACCAATACCTGCCTATAATAATCTCTGCAGAACCCTTTGATTATGTCCTTGCTATCATGTCTGACACGTGCCTGTTGCTCCCAGTATTGTTTGAGACCCAGGGTTGTGCAAATATTTCAGACAGCCATAAGCCACAGAGTCCTACAGCTCCCTTCTATGGCCAAAAAGTTAACAAATTACTCCTTAAATGTTTGCGACCCGGGTGTGGACCATATATGTGACCAATACAACAAAGGTTTAAAGGCCACTACAGGCTTTATAGGGCACACATCGCATTCTAAATGCAATGTAACATTCAGAGTGCTACTTGGTTGTGACATTATGGACTTTAAGAATTTGTTTTCTGCAAGCTTGTGGACTTTCACATCCCTCGGTATGATGCTGCAGATAAAGCTTTACACCGATATAACTCTAAAACAGGTGTTAGGGCTCCTTTACCATGCATACAATAAAACCTCTTCATTCCACCACTATATTTGATCAAAGTCGTAGTGGTTTTGGACACTTGATCTCCCCACATGGCATTCCCTGCAAAACACAGTCCAAGATAGTTATACATTGCAACCTCCTCTAACCCCACCCCTTCTATTTCTACTGGCATTTTTGTTTGTCTGGCCCTTCGGGCTCTCAAAATCACTACCTTTGTCTTGATCTTTTTTAATTCCAAGCCAAGACTGAAACAAATATTGTTGCAGTTTTCCTTATGCACACAGGCGATGTAGAAAGCAAAACTGTGTCATCCGTGAAAAAAAGGCACGGAAAACATAGAGTGCCAACCCGAGTAGGATCCATGCCACTAGTTGCCAGCACCTATATTTACCTGTGTATATAGATGCATAAGAAAAGGGGAGTGAGCACCAGCCATGCCTAACCCCACTTCACATTTCCCAGTATTCTCGCCACTCCTCCCCCACCTAACGTAAGCACTATTCTTTCCATATAGTGATTGAATGATAGACAATTAACCAGAATGAATGGTATAACCTTGCAGAACCTGCCCTAATTTGTCACAGGGGACAGAATTGAGGGCCGTGTTTAAGTTGACAAAGAGTGCATTTAGCTTGCAGTTGTTTATGCATGAGTATTTCTTTACTACAAAGTCGAGTCTCAGGCACTGTTCTTTTGTACCCACCCCTTTCTGGAAATTATTATTTTGATTGAGTCTTCCCATTCCCGGAGATGTCCCAAGATTACCTTTGCATATAGTGTCCTTTTCAGTCTAACAATGAGATGTGGGCGGTAATTCCCTGGTTGATCTTTGCACCCCCTTTTATAAATTGACACAATTACGGCTGCCCACCATGTGCTACGGACTAAGCCTGTTCAGATGACAGCGTTACAGACTCTTGTCATCACCAGACCCCATATTTATACCTAATTCTAGAAAAAGTATATTGGTATACAGTCAGGCCCGGACACCTTTCCCCAAAGCTATAACAGCATCAGCTACCTGTTCCATGCTCATTACAACATCTGAACCTTGAATGAGCAAAACCTCCTACGGTACACACAACTCGAATACACCACTTAGGATCTCCAGGATTTTATACAGGTTAGCAAAATGAGCCCTCCAATCCTCCAGTGTTATGCCACAGTGCACACTGTGATGTTCATCTGAGGACATGCCCCCACCAACCTCCAAAAACCGTGTGTGTCATTTGTGTTGACTGCCTCTGACAGTGCTTCCCATCTTGCCCCGAAAAACATTGTTTTCTTATTCATGAATGTTGCTTTATATTTTGCTGTTAATGTCCTCAGCTTAAGTGTATCTACTACTGGTCTCTTTTTCAGGCAGTCCAAAATATCACTCTTGCTGGATCGACATTCAGCAACATACCATCCCTGGGCCACCTGGACTGGTCTCTTAGGGTTAGAAGCTGGTCTTGTGAAAACTGGTTGTAGTGCTGCAATCAGGTCATCATAGTGGGATAATATGTCCTGTGGCCCTCTATTTTGGGCACAAACAACCTCAATGTGTCCTGTAATACTTGAGTATATATCAGGCAGACTGTTCTTGTCCACCGCCTCAACCCAATTGGTAACCCGACTCAAAGGCTCAATGTTATCGGATACTGAGGCAACCCTTGAATAATTCTTGGACGCCATTACAAAACTAGACGTAATGGGTCTATGGTCACTATTATTTCGATCGAGTACTTCAAACAACTTGACCAACCCTCAGTCCCTAGCACCTACCATTACATAGTCTATTACAATTCCACTACTGCCATTGTGGCCAATAAAGGTAGCCTTATTCGGTTGATCTGTAGCACAATGTTTGTTGCAGCTTCTGAGGTTAACATAATTCTAGAGGCAGTCCACTTCCAGTGCTAAAGGTGTGTTTCCTAGGGTAGCCTGCCACCAAAGATGGAATCCCTCATGCCTCGTCTTGTTCCTGCCACATATGCACTGTCAGATCTAGCGGCTCCAATTGGAGATTCAAATCGCCCACACTTAGAGTTACAATGGGGCCACCAGTATCACTTGAATTGGACTCTATGAGGTCTTGCATCCTAAGCAGTGTCCCCCTTGGAGTTACACTCATAGGCCTATTGTATTTGTTTATAGATGTACCCTGGTATCCACCGTTGGTTCAAGAACAAGGTGTTGGAGATCATTCAGACCTGTTTTCATTTTAATCACTTTTCAGTTTAGCAAGGTACTAAACCCGCTCATCATACCCCCACTAGGATTGCCTCTTGTCCCCTTGGTCGCTAGTATGATATAGTCTAAATAACCTCCTAAATCTATCTGATCCGGGGCCCATGTTTCCTGTAGACATATCAGGTCATACCCTGAGATGAAGTTCCTCCACTCGAGATCTGCCACATGCTTTGCTAGCCCTGTAACATTCCAAGATACAAGTCTAAAAACTTTGGGGGCCATGCCTAGTAAAGGGTTTTGAGGCTGGCTGAGTCAATCGACTTCTTCTAGGCCTAAGTCAGATGGAGTGCTTGCCCATTGGCTAAGACTCCCCCTTCAATAATATGTTCAGGAGAAGATGGCCGCAGGATGAAGTTGGTGCACCTGGGCGGGTAAGTATGGGCCTCAATGGCCAATAGCCCATTGATAATAAATGAATTCCTTAGCGTTAGTTCAATGTAATCAAGACCTCTGGGGATGTATGTTTCCTGCTGCATGTCAAAATATCTTCTCTAATTAATGACACACATCCTTGTGTTTTTCTTATCCAATGGGGTACTTGTTAATGAACGATTCATTGTCTTCAAATTGTCCCTCACACAGCTTCTGAACATCGGCCATGTAGACCCGGCGTCCTTCCATGACATGAATACCTCTAGTCGGTCCCAGCTCTGGCCTACTTCTGTCATTCCTCGGGATCTGGGGCGCAAGCATTGATTTAGACTTGGTATTATTAGATGGTCTTAGCTGTAGGGGCCACCTGCGTGGCTCATCTTGCACATATGTATCTATGAATGTGGAAAGACCTGCAGCAAACCTATCACTCCGTAATTCCAGTGCTGTCTGTGCTTGGCTATTCGGGAATTTGGAACTTGCTACAAAGAGTTGTGCTCCTTCGTTGGATGGGTCAGCCACCATAGAGGCAATTTTAGGGGGCACATGACTCCTCTTGGGTGGATTTAATGTCAAATGACCATCCTTGGTGCTTCCGAAAGGCATTCCCGGCCTTAGCTTTTCAATAAAAGATCCATCCCTATGGTTCACATTTGGAATGGCTTTAAGTTTTGAGCTTGAGGTTGGTGCTTGATTGCAAGTTTTGCAACATCCGGCAGATAATCCCTTATCAGGTAAATCTCGTTTTAAGTCTTGCTGGATGTTGAGCACTGTTGATACCAAAGAGTTGATTATCTCCGCCAATATCATAATTAGATAATTAGGGACTTGATTTCATCAATGTCGGCTATATCTGGGGAGTAAATTGCCCCGATGGCTCTAGCCCCCTCTACACTATTAGGGAACATTCTCATTGTCGGTACGTGATCGCTGCTGATCACCGTCAGGGGCATATCGTCCTGCCCCGATCCCCCTTGACTGACACTTCAATCAGAGGGCCATATCTATTTGAAAGGGTCAAAACCTCTATCTGGTTCTTTAGACTAGTTAGATGTGTTGATATTGGCAGTTTCCTGTGGTAATTCGGCTGGGGTTACATCCATTAGCTCATGCCCAGTAATCAGACTTCGATCTCCCTGATTTATGCGTTCATGTTGCCCTTTGCACTTTTTGGATGTTTCAGGATGTTCCTTTTTGATATTGATATTTTATTTCTATCTCGGTTGTACACAAGTGTTTCAGAGAGTGACAAGGCAAGGAAGGGGAACAGAGAAGAACAAAACAACAATCTTGCTAGGCCCAGTGACATTGAGAACGCACAAGTGCATGGTAGAGGGGGAGGGGAAACATGCATGGACGGGAGGAGAAGTGGAAAGTGTGCAGCAAAGGAGAAACAGATAAATGATAAGAAATACATACATAATAAAGGCAAAAAACAGTGGGAATGCAGCCAGCAAGTGGCATGTGCTGGGTTTAAGGCAGCAGACAGTGTAGGTCTGATAAGTGCAGGAAGAAAAAGAGGTAGACTGCATGGGTACAGATACAAACCCCAGTGCAAGGGGTGGCCTGGAGGCAGTGCGGGAGGGTGGCAGGGTGAGCAGGTACCTGGGGCCAGAGGACAGAGGGTGGCCAGGTGCACGCTGCCGAGAGAGAATAGATAAGCAGGGGATAGGGGGAGCGAAGGCAGAAGCAAAGAGGAAGGTCTTGAGGTGCTTCGGAACCAGTGATGGTTCTCCTCAAGTTTTAGAGTGGCAGGGTGAGGCCCCAGCCGAAGACAGAGATCTACCCCCAGCTCATTTCTTTGACAAACAACTGACCCTGAGGGAGTAAGAGTTGGAGGAGCAAAGAGCTGGATAGGGGAGGTATTTGCAGAGGGATAGCTGAAGGTATTTTGGACCCAGGCCCCAGAAAGCCTTGTGGACAATGCAGAGGGTTTTAAATGTAATACTTGCATCCACTTCCGGTTGTATTCTGCGCTCTATTTCTTTTGTTGCTAAGAGATGACTTCAGACATGGGGTTAATTATTTATCATTCCACATTTGCTGCTGCTCCTTTTTTCTTCTGCTCTTCTGTGTTTTCTATCCTTTGAATAGTTTAATACTACATTGTTCAGCCTTATTCTTTTTCTTTTTTACTGGTCTATCGTTCTTCTGGTCCACTTAGTTCTTTTTGTGATGATCGTGATGCCTTGCTGTCTTCTATCCTACGTACTTCTATGCCACTTATTTTCTTAGGTGATTTTAATCTTCATCTTTCTTCTGTTCATGCGTCATCCCCTTTTCTTGCTGTTCTTGCCTCATATTATCTTATATTTGTTCCTTCTCCACATTCCCACATTTCTGGCTCCCATCTTGATCTCATATGCGTTTCCCTGTTATCTTTCTCTTCAGTACCGGCGATCCCAGTTTATTTTTCTGACAATGTTATCTTTTCTATTCTTCCTTCTCCTCACTCTTTTTCTATTTATGAGGTACCTTCCACCCCTCCCACTTATTTTCAACATGATTTTTGCACCTTCAATACGTTCTTTCTATTAAGATATTTTCCATTCACAGTCTTCTTAACCTCGTTGTGTCTTTCTGACATTGTCTTGTTTACTGTATCTTCCCCCTTCTGATCCTACTTCTAACTCTTCTCTCTCAGCTTCTTATTTGGTTTCATATTTTCTTCAAAAGTTATTGCCCTCTGTTCTGCTATTGTTCCTTCTTCTTCTCTCTTTGTTTCTTTGGATTTTGGTTGTTCCTCGATTCTGTCTTCTTTTCATCCAACTTCTACTACTGACACTATGCAGCTGAGTACCAGCCCATTCCGCAGCTAATCCTGCTGATCCAATACCCTCATCTCTTACACCTAAGGCAAACCCTTCTTTGGTCTCCTATCTGTCCTCTTTTTTTAATATTTCCCTTCATAGTTCAACCTTTCCTTTGTCATTCAAGCATGCTACTTTTCTTCCTAGCTTGAAAAACCCCTCTCTAGATCCTTCTTTTCCCTTTAATTTCAGGCCTATACCTCGTCTTCCTTATCTTTCTAAACTTCTTGAGCATCTAGTTTATTCTCAAGTTTCTACTTTTGTCTCTGATCATTCTTTTCTTACTCGTTTTCAATCTGGTTATTTGCACACTTCATTCTAATGAAGCTGCTCTTCTTTATGTGTTTGATTCTTTACTTTTGGCATGGTATTTGAAACATTCATCTCTTTTAATTTTACTTTATCTGCTGCCTTTTATACCATTGACCACATGTGGCTTCTTTTATTCTCTCTTCTTTTCGATTTTCTTGCTCTGATCTGGCCTCTTATTTTTCTTTGAAAGTGACTTCCCTTTGTGCTGCTATTATTCCTTATTCTTATCCCTTTGTTTCTATGTATCTTAGTTGTTCCAATGGTATGTCTTCTTTTCATCCAACTTCTACTACTGACACTATGTAGCTGACAGTAAGAGCACAGCCAAAACCTGATACTGCCCATCCAATTCCCTCTCTTATACCTAAGGGTTAGCCTTCTTGGATCTCCTATCTGACCTCTCTTTTTAATATTTCCATCTTACTTCAACCTTTCCTTCTTTGTTCAAGCATGCTACTATTTTTCCTAGCTTGAAAAACCCCTCTAGATCCTTCTCTTCCCTTTAATTCCAGACCTATATCTCTTCTTGAATGTTTAGTTTATTCTATAGTCTCTTCTTTTATCTCTGATCATTCTTGTCTTCCTTGTTTTCAATCTGGTTTTCACACATATCATTCTACTGAAGCTGCTCTTTATGTTTGTGATTCTTTACTTTCTGCACGGTATTCGAATTATTCATCTCTTTTAATGTTACTTTATCCGCTGCCTTTGATACCGTTGACAACATTTTGCTTCTTTTTCTCTCTCGTCTTTTGGATTTTCTGGGTCTGTTCTTTCTTGGCTTTGTTCTTTCTTATCTAATTGTACAAATTCTGTATCTTTGGCAGATACATCTTCTGGGTTTTCTCAGGGTTCAGTTCTTTGTCCGTTTCTTTTTTCTCTATATACTTCTCCCCTGGCTTCTTTTGTTTCATCATTTGGGATTTCTTATTAATTGTATGCTAATGATACCCAACTGTTCCTTTCCTTTTTTTCCTTTTACTTCGGCTATCTGCGTAACCTTGTCTTCTTGCCTTCTGGCTATCAAATCATGGATGGCTGATCACTATCTTGTTCTAAACTCCTAAAATGTATGTTCTTTTTTTCCCTGATATCACTATTACTAAACATTCTCATTTGTCTTCTATTTCTTTTCCTCCTTCGTTGCTTTCTATGTCTACCTCGGCTCTTATTCTGGGACTATATCTTCATTCTGATCTTTCCTTTAATTACCATAGCTCTCTTCTCTCACATTCATTTCACTATCATCTTTTTAATATTCGCAAGGCTAGGCCATTGATTACTTTTAATGATGCTAAAAGTCTGAGTTAATTTCTAATTTGTTCTCATTTATTTTATTGCTCTTGTATTCTTTTTGGCTTACCAACCTTGCCCTTAGCTCCTCTTAAATCTATTTTTAACTCTTCTATTCACCTGTCATGTTCTCTTTTAACCCGTAACTCTATTTCTTCATCACTTTTGTCTCTTGAATAGTTGTCTTTGTATTCTCGTCTTAAATGTAATGTTCTCTGTATGGGTTTTAAATCTCTTTATGGTCTGTCTCCTCATCTTCCTTCACTGGTTTTAGTCTATAGTCCTTCATGTCCAAAACATTTTCGAGCTTTTTTTCTCTTATCTGTTCCACGTCCCCATGTGCACAGTCTCCGTTTTGTACTTTTTCTTTACTTGCTTTATTTCACTGGAACTTGCTTCCTTTTTCTTTGCACTCTATGTCTTCTTATCCTCTCTTTCTTTCTACTCTCAAATCACATCTTCTCTAACTTGATTTAATAATTTTGTCTACTGTTAGATTGTACTGTAAGTGATATGTGTACAGCGCTTTGTAGTAAATCACTCAATAAATTCAAAATAAATACAAATGCAAAACACAAAACCCTACAGTACATTTGTGATATTAACATTGTGTATATGAACACTAATTATATGCTACTATGACAAATACACCTAATACGCATGCATTCAGTACACATATTTGTGTATTTATTTATTTATTTGATTTCATGTATAAAGGACTAAGACAGGAGCCCAGAGGCATGGTAGCGCTAGATAAGAACAGACAACAGGAAACACATGCCCAGGGCCAAAGGGAAAGGAGAGTTAATAACTGAGTAGAGATATCATTCAACCAAACAAGACTGTTTTCAGACAATGCTTGAAACCTACAAGGGAAGAACAAGCATTATGTCTGGTGGTAGTGCATTCCAGCATCTTGGGGTGGTGTATGGAAAAGATCCCTCAGTCACAAGTGAAAGTTTGGACCTTGGTATTTGCAAAATGATGGAGATGTTCGATCTGAGCGTTCTCCAATTAGGAAGCCAAGAGAATCTGCTAGATAGATAACTGGGACATTTTCCCTAAAGGCAGTTGTGTGCGATTCAAAAAGTCTGGAAGCTGATTGGCTGCCGATGGTTAGCCAGTGTAGGGTCCTCCTAGAAGCAAACACATTGGGCCTCATTACGACCCTGGCGGAAATCAACCGACCGGACCGCCATAGCGTAAATAGCGTTTCCGCCATTGCACGATGGAGCAAAGTGCGGCTCATTCCGACCCATCGGGCACGAGCACCACGCCATGGCGGAAGTGCAAAGTCCGCGATGGCGGAAATTACCCCAAAACGGCCCACACCGCCGCCGTACGGCGCCCTAGGTGCAATACCGCCACCCATCTCAGCGGACACCGCAGTGAGCGCCAACCGGAAAGTACGGTGACCGTAAATATACGGAAACAGAAGTAAAAGCATGGTCCCGGAACGGGAAACATCACGCCGTACACCTATAAAACCACAAATTCCACACAACCATTAAAAATACTACCCCGAGACACATCCCAACCCGTCATCCACCCTAGTGAAACCAAGAAAAATGGGAAAAGTAGCGAAGAAAGCGTGCGACCGCAAGCGGCAGGTCCACTTCTCCCGTGAGGAACTCACCGTGCTCACAGAGACCCTCCAGGAGAATGCTGCCACCGTCTTCTCCACGCAAATGACCAGGACGGCACTTGCGAACAAGAAGGCCATATGGGCCCTGGTGGCACAGCGGGTAAGTGCGGTGGGGACCGCACCCCGCAACCCACAGCAATGCAGAAAGCGATGGGACGACCTGCGGATACGCGTCCGTAGCATACTTTCTGCCAACCGCAACATTGCCACAGCCACCGGGGGAGGATCGGAATCACCCATCAAGTTGACCCCCTGGGAAGAAATCTGTGCCTCCACCATTGGAATGGAGAGCATAGAGGGAGTCGGAGGGATGGAGAAAGGAGTGCAGACATCCGAAGAATCAGGTAGGTGTCCCAAATAAAACAATGCCAAAACCACAATGTCCAATCATGTGAAGTACCACGTGCCCACATAGTGCAACAGTAACACATGTCCAGGAGAACGTCCACATACATAGGCCTGATAGCACACTTTAAAACTCACATCAAATACATACATAATTAAAAATCCTAAAAACACCCTCTACACGTGCAGCAAGCACACCCTAACTGCAGGCTGCCAAACAACGCACCCTCACTCCACACACAAATGAAACCACCTCCAAGGCCCCGACCCAAATCACCCTCAGGTACCACCCCAATGCATGTGATACATTGCCATTCCAATTCCCACAGACCCATTAATAACGCTCGCCCTCCTTTACTCCACCACAGGGTCCGATCCAAACGACGAGCTCCAGGACACCCCTACCAGCACACCTGCAAAGAGGGCCAAGAGCAACGGCCAAAGACCCTCCACCTCAGCTGCACGCATCAAGACACGGAAGCAGCACAAATCAAGTGGCAGCACAGAGGAGGGAACTCCAACAGGCACCCCAGCAGCCAGCATGCCCACAACACCACCACCACAGGTCCCCCCAATGGATGCCACAGTAGGCACTGCTTCTGGTGGCAGCAGCACCATAGGTGACACTGCATTAATGGCAGCATGCTCCGACACAGAAAACGGGGATGTCGAAGTCAGATCCATCCATGACCTGTCCCAATCCCCCTGTCTGTTCCATCCCGTACATCATGAGGATACCACGCAGGGGCACCCACAAGACGACGACTGGCCATCCCCCACAAGCCCTGTGGCAAGGCAACATGAGGTGAACAGCCACTCTGTGACACCACCGCAAATGGCCATGGCCCAGCAGAGGCAACAGTCCCTCGACCAGTTAATCGTGCAACAGCAGCAACTGGCCACGCTCCTCAAGGACCATGCCGATGAATGTGGGGGCACTAAGGCAGACATAGAAACATCAACTGAGACACTTAGGGCAGAAATGGAGAGAAGTACAGAGACACTAAGGGCACAAATGGAGAGTAGCACCGAGAGCCTGAGAGTACAAATGGAGAGAAGCACCGAGAGCCTGAGGGGGGAACTGCATGCGACGTCCAAAGACGTATGTGCCGAACTTGCCGCAGTGCGCCGTGTGCTCACTGAGCTCTCACAAACCCTTAGGGACATGCATGGACGTGAGCAGGCAGAGACATCATCCGTTGCAAGTTCCGTCCAGGGCAGCCCCCAACGTAGATCTGGGAGGAACCTGCGCTCCACAGGCAGGGGTGCCCCTGATACCCGCAGAGGGGGCTTGCAATAGCGACAGCCCACTGACAATGACCATCTTTGGACACTGGTGTTCGGGGGGGAGGTAGGAGGGTGGAGGGGGTGTGTTGGGCTCACTTGGGTGGCGGGTCGATAGGGTGTTTAACATGATATCACATATGCCATAAACAATGCACGATCATCCAATGAGATGTGTGGACATTGATCTTTGTGTACGAGGCCATTATAGGCGTACAGTCCATATTGTGCATGTTCCAGACACACACAGTGCCACGAGTCCCGTGTCCATGTATCAGCCACCAGGCGTGAGTGCTAGAAGCATGCATCTATGAGATGCTGACGAATGTCACGGCCCTCCTGTGCCTCGCAGACTCCTTGAGGTGCTGCCACATCCCCACCCTCATCATGACCATCTTCAGGTGCTTGCAGTTCTGCGTCAGGGGGCATGGGCACATTTCTACGTACGCACATGTTGTGTAGCATGACACATGCCATCACCATCTTTGCAACCTTCACATGGCGGTACAGGAGTGCCCCGCCAGACCTGCTGAGGCAGCGCAAACGAGTCTTCAGTAGGCCGAATGCCTGTTCTATGACTACACGGGTACGTGAGTGGGCATAGTTGTAGTCCTCCTCATGCTGGTCCCGTGGGTTCCGGACTGGTGTGAGGAGCCATCTCTTCAGTGGATACCCGGCATCACCTGTATGTGGACAATAAAGGAATTTTGAGGAATGCCATTGCTACGTACGCACCCCCCCCTTCCTGCCAGGTCATTGCCGCATCACATACCCCACATCATCATGCATGAAATGAGACTCACCGAGTAGCCAGGATCTGTTCCCTGCGTGTCGCTCCATGTAGCGTGGTATTGTAGAGTTCCTCAAGACCATAGAATCATGGGTTGATCCAGGGAATCGGGCACAACAATGTGTAATGATCCTGTTGGAGTCACACACCATTTGTACATTCAGAGAATGAAATTGTTTTCGGTTGCGGTACTGGGCCTCCATGGCATGTGGGATGACCAATTCCACATGGGTGCAGTCGATGGCACCAATGCAACCCGGTATGCCGGCAAGTGCATGGAATCCCACTTTTGTGTTGGTAATTTCCTGCTCCGAGCGTGGTAGAGAGATGTAGTCGTCTGCGTGCTGCAGGAGGGCATCGAGCACTTGCAATAGTGTCCGTGAGAACAGTGGCTGTGATATGCCATGCAACTGTCCGACTGTGTGCTGGTAGGTGCCTGTGGCCAGGAAGTGGAGTACAGACACCACCTTCAGTAGGGGTGGGATGGCGGTTGGGCTATCTATCATGCTGACAAGGTCAGCCTGTGTCATGTCCACAATGGCGGTTATGGTGTCCCGGTCCAAACGGTAGAGGGTGTGGATCTGCTCATCCGTGAGGTTGAACGGATGTGCTCGGAGGCGTGGGATTGCGGGCTGCCTGCGTGGTGGTAGTGGCTGTGCTGGCGGCCCTTTCTGGCCCTGCCTTGCCCTCCTCCTCCTCCTGCGTCTCCTCCGTGCGGCCGGTTGTAGTTGGTGTTCGTCTTCTTCTTGAAGTTGGAGTACTTGCAGTGCTATCAGGTCCCCCAGGGCCAACATAGCTAGTCCTGCCGGTAGCATTTCGGAGTGGGTGTGGTTGTGGGAGGAGACTGGGTGTGCAATTTATGTGTTTTCAGGCTGTATGGCCTCCACCTGTGGTGATTCATTCCACCTGTGCAAGCTGCTCTCCCCTTTGGGCGAGCACGTGCCGCACACAACGCTGCAATTCGACGAATGGCATCTTGCTATTACAATCATGTATTTGTACCCGATGGCAGTGTAACATTGGTTGATATGTTCATTCGGCTATGGTCCCATTGTTTCACATACTATCTTTGCAGTCGCAAACAGACTTGTGAAGGGTCAGTGGAACGTAGTACTCGAGTAACGGTGGACCCTCATGCAACACTGTACCGAGGTTCACCGACGGCCGGGGCGTCCCATTTGTGAGTGAAGGCAGTTGCCATTTTCACACACAGCCGCACTAGATGGATTAATTTGTGATTTCAAGCGGCCACAGATGCCTTTTCGACGTGGTGTTGCAAATGAGGAATTCGAAGGGCGGCGCTTTCGGTTTTCAGCTAGCGGCGAGGAGATGCCCACAGGTCTGACTGCAAATATAACCTTCTATTGTTCAATGTCCTTGGGACAGGGGCCATGGCGAGGATGCAATGATTGATATGAATAGTTTGGGATGCGCAATAGCGAAGTGGGCGATGAGGCCGGACGTTCCCAAATACATGTTACTTCACAACACTGGAATTACGGGCTGGGGCACAGTGGATTTTGCAGGCTGCATAACGCACAGACTCAATGGAAATTTCACATGTTATGTGAGTATGGAAACAGGCGTTTTCATTACGGGATGAGGGAATGATGTATGGATGCATGGACAGATGATTTGATACAGAGTTTGCCATGTACAGGGCTTCTTGGTATCTATCCGCCTCCCCTGCGCTATGTGATGCAGAGCTGCCATAGTGGGACCATCGTCTATCTGGCCTTGTTGAGCCCTTCCTGTCTCGACGCGCCTTCAGACACTTGTGTCTATGCACGTTACCAATCCCATCTGATGGATTCTGTCTTAACAGACGCATGAACAGGTACACTCGTTTGTGATGGTGTTTTCACCTCGATATAGATAGTTATGATTCGCAAGTGGTTTTTGGGTGTTGGTGATCCTTTGGAGTGGGCTAGCATGCATATGGCTGTGGATTTGGTGTGATCATTGAAGTGAGTAATTCAAATGTAGTTCTGATGGCCATACTATTCTTGTTCATTTCATTTGGTTGACAGGTATCTCCTCCCCTTTTGCCACTGCCATCTGTATGCCACTCCTGCAGATGGATTTTACTCCCGACACCTGCTGCTTCGTGTTAATCAGTGTAGCAGCATTACGATCTTATGGGACGATCGCCAATGGGCCACATGCCCTTACGCAGTACTAGTGGCTAGGAGCAAAATTTCGGCCTTTCAGCTGGACTAGTGCCTCCCTATTGGGACGGCCCTGCGGTTCTAGGCGCTTCCATGTTGCCTTTTCGTACGAGAATGTAGCCCCTGTGTACCATGAAGGAACAGGGCGTCACACAAGAAGAGGCTGGTCATTTATTGCGGATGCAGCCCACAATGGTGAAATGTGTTTTGGAGTTCATGGCCTAATGGCTGTATGGGCTTGGTGAATTTGTTGTGCATTAAATTTCTATTCTGATATGAACCGTGTAGCGTTCTTCTTTGCAAGTGATGTGGCATATTCCTATTTGGGGAGCGATGTATTGTGAGGAGATCTGCATTGGGTTCCAGCTTCGGAGTATAGTTGCGTGGTACTGTGCTGGGCGCGTTTGACTACGAAGCCCAGTGAGGTCAGGGATAAGGGCTGCCAATATGACTGTTTTAATGATGTCATGCTCAGGGGCGGGGGATTAGCTTTTGTGTAACAGATGCCGGTCAGCCAGTTGGATTGGTGGAATGATGTGATTATCGGAATATTGCTGGTCACAGGTGCCTGTGTTTGCGTGCGTTTCTTGGTGGGAGACTGAGGTCATGTCCATTTGTATGGCTTCTGTATTCGTGCCATCTGTGCCCTGCAGCTCCCATTGGCCCCTCTTGAGATTCATTTGTTCGTTGGCAGGCATGGATGACTAGTACATTTCACTGGTTGCATTGTGTGACTTCATTGCACCTACGGGGAGTTGTACAATGTGGCCAGGGAGCGGTGTACAGGCACTCAGTGGGGCCGTTTACGGTTGGTTCGCGATGCCGTACTTCTCACCATGGCGGAATGGTACTTTCCGCCGTGCTTGATGGCGTTAGGTGCATGTCCGCTAGGGTCAGAATTCGCGTACCGTTGCGCCATGGTGGTAATTACGGTTTGGCATGGCGCGCGCGCGCGTACTTGGTGCAGTTAGCGTTGGTGTTCACTACGGTGTCGCTAATGGCATCGTACTTTGCGGTGACGGGTCATAATCGCACCGAGCGCTATTCGATGGCGGTATTGCATTTCCGCCATCGTTTTTCGATTTCCGCCAGGGTCGTAATGAGGGACATTGTCAGATCTGCACAAACCCTCTACAACGTGAACAGCATTGGTTTGACTAACCTGTAGGTGAGTCAATTGTTCCCTACCGATAAGGTTGGAGCAATAATCAAGTCATGCCCCATTGATTGCACAATGATTGCACGAGCGAGAGTAGCGTAGTTGGTAGAGTGAAGGAACTGTCTCATTTTGCAAGTAATTCAAGATAATAAGAAGTGCAAGGAACTAGGCTGTTGATGTGTGTGTTCATATTAAACTCTTGGTCTAAAACTACTCCCAATGTCTTGACCTTGTTCAAAGTAGCAATAGTACAATCTGCAGTCTGAAGGAACTGGTATGTGGCATCCAGCTTACGAAGCTGTGGTGCTTTGCCTGTGATCATCACCTCAGTCTTAACATTGTTCTGTACTATCCCATTATCCACCATCCAGATTTGAATAAGATCGTAGATGGGGTTGATAGTGATAGTGGCCTTACTGTGATTACCTGATAGTGGAATAACACACTGTGGGCCTCATCACGAGTTGGGCGGTAACGCCGGCGCTATTAGCGCCGGCGTTATCTGCCCTACCGCCGAACTCCCCGGCGCTAATAGCGCCGGATCACGAGTTCAGCGGTAATGTTAATCCCCATTCCCCATTGAGCCCATTCAGGAAAGCCCCATTCCCCATTGGGCTCAATGGGGAAATTTCGTGCTAATACTGCCGGCGGATTTCCCGCCGGCGGTATGAGCGTGAAATTTCAGTGGATTTCCCCCCAGCTCAGAGCTGGGGCGAAATTCGCCGAAGTCCTGATTGGGCGGACCCTTAAATCCGGCGGTAATAGCGCTACCGCCAGATTTAAGGGTTACCGCCAAAGTCGTGATGAGGCACTGTGTGTCATCGGTATAGTTGGCATACACTATGCCTTCTGCATTCAACATTTCAAAGAGGGGCAATGTAAAGATGTGAAATATGGTTAGAGACACCCAGGACCCTTGAGGGACTCCACATGGTACCAAACAATCAACTGCCATAGTCTCTTCATGATAGACCTTTGTTTTTCAATCAGATAAAAAGGATTTCATCCAGTTAACTGCATCAGGAAAGAAGGAGGCTGCATGATGCAGTCTGTACAGGAGTATTGAATGGTCCACTAAGTCAAAAGCATCTGACGAATCCAAAAGCATCTGGAATGTGTCTTACCCTTTTCATAGAAGTACAAGATGTTTGCCTCAAGGTCCAACAATGTGGACTCTGTGCTATGGGCACTCCTGAAGCCTGAATGCTTCTGACCTAGTATGTAATCTGTACCTAGAAAGTCTTGAATCTGCAGGTGGGCTACCCTGTCTAGGACCATCAGCAAAAGGGTGTATTGGAGAAAGGACAATAGTTACCCATCATACCAGGGTCAAGAGATGGCTAATTAAGCATGGGGGAAATCCATGTCTGATTGATGGAGGAGGGGACAATGGTTTCCTGGAAGGAGGTGTTAAAAAATATAGTAATCAGTGGTGCCAGCTGAGGGGCACAGGATCTGATAACAGTCACAGGGCAGATGTCTTCCTTGCAGTTTGTGGGTTTCATTTCTTCCAATACTGTTAGAATTTCAGACTCTGAGACACTCCTAAACTTAAACAAGGGTAGTGTGATATGAGGTCTTAGATTCGGCTTATTTGCACGGGTTCCCGCCAGGGTGCTAAGTTTGGATGCAATGTCCTCCTTTATGTTTTCAATTTTATTCATCATGGCATCCTATATGGATATGCACAATTGTGTGTCTTTAATGCCTCAGGATGTGACAGGGCAGGGATCTTCCAGGTATCCACATATTTTAAAGAGTTCATTGGAATTGAAGGGTACCCCAGGAATTATTTTGTATATGATTTTTTTTTAGCAGTTTTATGGGCCTTCTCAGCGGTGTCATATTTGGCTTTTTCATCAGCTGACTCTCTGTCTGTTTACACTGTAGTAACGCTCTGTTTTTGTTTTTGTTGATTTTCAATTTCCGAATTTTCAGCCAAATACTAGACTTTGGAGACTTGCTTCTTCACCAGTCTGTTTTTCTCTGGGGCAATACAATTCACTGTATTAGTCATCATAATTTGATTGACCTCAGTGGCAGTGTTGTACTTAGTGAGGTTCCAAAGGAGGTGGCAATGTACAGCATCATACATGTTGGGGATAACTTCTACATTTCACCTTAAGCGTCTTCCCTTTTGTTCTAGTTTACAGTGGTAGATGGGAGATTGATTTGGACTAGTTTATTATCTGACCAAGGACACTGGATGATCTCAATGTTATTCATAGTGACATATGTTGCCCGCAGTCCAGAATTCTGCCCTTGATATGGGTATTTTCATTAATGTGCTGGCAGAAACCAAGGTCAGTTAGAGTGGTCTTAACAGTATTTGTCAAAGGCTCAGCAGAATCTTCAAATCCTAGGTTGAAATCTCCTAAAATTATAACATTCGACAAAGGTTTTAATAGAGGTAGAATCGGGTCACTAAAATGGAGCAGCAAGTCTAGCATAATGTTTGGTATATTGCATATCACATTGATGTTGATTGTGGTACTATTGTCAACAGATAGTTGGCCTATGGCAAAATCTGCAACACCCTAAGTAAAACATGTTTCATGCTGGGCATAAACCCAGGCTGCCTGTATAAACCGAGAAGTAACTAACATTTCTTCTCCACTCTTAAACCAATATATATTACTAGCTCTTTAAAAAAAACAGCAGGATTAGAACAATTGAGGAACTTGAACACTAACACCATTGGTTTGAGGCATCTGCAGTGAACCGCTGACAACAAGTGCAGAAAGTGCAGAAATCAGCATCATTATATACAAAATCAAACCTCCTGCTAATTGGGATCCTATCACCTGAAACGACTGGTCCAAATGCAATGAACACTCTGCACTTCGCTCGGGCCTATAACTATGGGCCCCGGGGCATCACCTGAGTCGGTAATGCCCCGCCGCTCGGGGCATATAGCTATTACTATCCCGGCCAGCAAAAACTGCGTGACCGGGGCACTAAAAGAATTTTTTTGCCCCCAAACTCTGCAGCGTTTTGGGACAAAAAAAAAAAAAGACGTCAAAGAAAATGAGGGAGTGAGAAAAAAAAAAGCCAAAGCTTTACCTGAGTTCCCGGCAGGTGGCGAAGGCAGCCTCTCAGCCGTGGTGAGGCTCGGAGCGGGGCAGGCCCAGCATCGAGCATCCTCATTGGCTGAGGGGCTGCCATGCCCCTCGCCAGGGACAAAGGCCATGGAATCCCGACTAGATTCCCGGCCTGGTAATGACTCGGCGAGGGCCAATCAGAATGGCTGTTTCATTCTGATTGCGCCCTCGCTGGGTACTAATCTCCAATACATTTTTGTGCTTGCGTTTTGTGTGCAAACCATGGACCCCAGAACCATATGACAAACCCCAAGGAGTGGACCTCCCAGTCACACCGCTTTGGTAAGATGAGACGAGACCCCATCGACGTACCTCTCCCACCAGCCTAGAATATCACCCAACCCAAATTCCAACGGGATCTATTTACTATAGAGGTCCTTCTCACTGCTCAGCTTAACCCAAATCGGTACATGAGATCTCAAATTTGAATAAGTCTTCCATGCCACTCCTCCTCTTATGGAGAGCACCTTTACACTTTGGCCATCAATTCAACCACCCTCAGTTTGAGGTTCATATTACTATTGTGAGCCGACACCAACACACCTCAGAGAAATGTCACATGTATGCTCCCACCACACACTGAGGCCATCATTGCAAATACTGTATACCAGTCACCACACAGCACTAACACCTGCCCACCGGCAACTGGAGAAAATACAGAAACCAAGGTACTATTTGCTAATCCTGTTTTTTCCCTGCTTTCCTCTCTCCCTCTCTCTCCTCCTTCTGTTTACTTTACTACTACACCAATTGGTCTCAAACAATGCTACCGGTATGAATATATGCCAATGTATAATGGAATTGAATGACATGTATCTATTATTATTCTGAACTATGCTCTACACTAATTTATGTAACCGTATCTATTAACATTCAAACTATGTTCTTCAATCAATCAATGTAAACCACCATTGTCACTCCAGTAAAATAATATCTCACTATCTCCCACAGCTTTGATAAAGACCCTTAGGTCAAAATACATGTTGGCTGTTCTGTTCCTTCACCAATGCACTACTGCTTTTATGATTATAATAGTAACCTGTCACAAGGACAGGTTAGACACAGACGCATTGCTACTTGTGTATACTAAATATGCTGTCACATTACAGACAAATAAAATACAGGATAGAACTTCTTGCCAAACATTGCAAGTGCAAAATTGCAGTTGGTCCTTCCTTTCTCTAAGTTAACCCCTCGGGGCACTCCGCGTATGGCCCCAGATCAAGGAACATACAAGGAAATTACAGCATGCATTCTTAAATCCAGCATCGCTAGACAAGAAATATGCCCAGTGCAGGTGATCACACAGTTCATCACCCACCCTCCTTGCTCCTACAATACATGTTCTGATGACAAGCACACCCACTACATAAGTGCTTACTACGCATAACATGCATATGTACTATATGTGCTCTTAAAACACCTTTTCCAACCACACACACTCTTACACTGACGACCCACTCTTATGACACACGCCTACAACATGTGCTCCTACACCTCCTATGACATGTGCAGCTACTACAGGTGCTCCTACTACAAACACATTTGATTCAATGACACATGCTCCTATAACGTGCTCTTACAACACATGGTCCTGCAACACACATTTTTACAACATATACTCGCACCAAACAGGCGCCTATAGCATGATCTGCAATTATGTGCGTCTACAACATGTGCTCCTAAGACATGTGCAGCAACTACACATGCTCCTACCACACACATACATGCTCCTCCAGCACATGCTCACATAACATGACTTCTGACGACACACACTCTTATTACACACATTGGTATGACACACTCCTATAACACATTCTCCTACAATTCACTTACTTACAATATACTATCCCTCAACACAATCTCCTACAACACATGCTCCTTGAACACATGCACCCACAGCACACAGTACATTTTCTAAGAACAAAGAAACATACCACACACGCACTTACACAAACATACGCTATGCACCCTTATGAAACAAGCTGTTATGCTACACACACACATTTATTCTACATGCTACTACTCCACGCACATTTATTACAACACATACTCAAAATCAATAATCACGTAACCATGAACAAGTCTAAATTGATTGAAAAATATATATATATATATATTTTTTTTTTACAAAAGAGTTAAAACCTACAGTCTACACAAATTAGAAATAGTAACTTTAGGTAAAAACATAAACTTTATTGATACATTACAAATATATGTTCTAAGGGTATTAAACAAAAGTGTGGTTTGTATTACTAAACTTGTAAGTGGTTCATTCATTTGTCAACTCCTATACAGTTCTTGTTTCACCACAGAGTGTCCATAACATCCTCGTTATCCAACAAGGGAAACGAGGACACACATTGCATGATATTTTAAATGTATTGGAAGTTAAATTACTGAAGTAGAATAGTGTACTTAGCAGTTACAGTACAAGCAGTGATGGTGACATAGCTAATAACTATATTTATTGTCTTCTGGCAAATGTATTTTAGCTGTGCATAGTCTCCGGAAAAACAATACAATGATGGATCACCTGTTTTGCAAATAAAGCTTAGATAATGGATTGTTTCATTATCCCAAAGTACACATTGTTGGTGTTTGTGTAAATCTCCAGATTTGTGTTTTGTTGCCCTTCACACATGTAAGACGTTACGTTACATGATTTCGGTGCCCGCCCCATTGAAATTATTGTGCATTGCATCTATTTGAACAACATTATCTTCATTGTTATAACTTATTCTTTTTTTTGAATAATGCAATCTTCTTAGATTGTGTTTTATCTCGGAAATATATTTGAAAAAATAAGGAAGCCCTTGACCCGCTAACTGCTGTCCTTGTGGATTCCTGTGCACATAGGGCAGATATACTCTCCAAGAAGGCAGTCATTCTCCAGTCAATTACCAAGAATGAACTGATCTTGTCATGATCTTTCAACATTATTTTAAAATGCAATTTAGAGATCGATTTGTATTAATGATGTAAACACAAATTAATGCAGTTGTATATTTAGATCAGATGAACGCGTATAGAGTGATATACATATTTATATGGATGAGTGAAGGGTCAACTTTGTATCATATGTGATTCACAAAAGGCTTGTGAACATTAAGGTGTGTGTGTAAAATAGTGACTGACGGTGCATCTGGCATGATTATGCATATGCACATGTTTGATTTCCAGATGACTTCAATTAGATAGGTATTTCCACTTTCATTGACTTCCCCTATAGATGATCTGATAAAGAGAGGCATGGAGTGTTTTTTAACCCTCTTAGGACCTTATGTTGAAAGACACACACAATGTGAATTGCTCTACTTTTTTAGCTTGCAGTGGTGTACACTGGGTGGACCCGACCCAGCACACCAGTAAATGGAGTGATGGGACCTGGTGGCTTCTGAAGGTCATCTCTCATATTTCAGCGGTCAGGTAGTGTTAACCTTTGTGCAGCAGGGAATTGGAGTATGGCCAGGAACCTTGCCCTACAGAAATTGAGTGTCTCCGGATAGTAGCAACTTGCCAATCATGTGAATCAGTAGTTTGATCTTGTCACCCCCAAACAGGTGAATAGTTAACAGAACAGCAATGTTAGGTACAACACAAAATAATACTACCCTATTGAGATGGAGAGTTTTTCTGACATTTAGGATTTTGCATTAGTTGCGATTGCCTTGTACATGATGAAGCATGCATTGAAGATTATTCAGGCATAGAGTGGGTGGAGGACAATGAATGTTGGAATGACAGTCATATTTCCTATCAATTGTCTACCTGATGAATTTTGCTTTACTTTCAGAAGGAATAGGGCTGTATTTGGTTTCTATGAGCAGGGCATAACTATTGTCCAGATATGAGAGAAAGTAAGCAAGATCACATCAGTTTAGCAATTCCTAATGTGTTTGCTTGGCCTTAGCCTGAAGAAAAGCATTTCATTAATCAGTGGTCATTAGAGTCTCAATGCAACTTCACAAAAAATATACAATTATATATAATTATTCATATATAATTATATATATATATATATATATATATATATATATATATATTACATGGCCACGGTAGTGGCCATGTAGCTATGGATAAGTTGCTGTTTTCATAGGAAGAGCACTTTTTGGGCGGCTTATAACTTCGCTCCCCCTGGACGAATCCTCACTAAACTTTGCAAAAAAAAGTATATGGCCCACTCGGAATTTTTTTGCAAAGTTTGGTGAGGATTCGTCCAGGGGGGAAAAGTTATAGGTGGAGTCCAAAAATGTCTTTTTTTCCCATAGACAGAATGGGAAAAAAATTTCGCTCGCGCCTACAGCCCAAACCGCTGGATGGATTTTCGCCAAATTTGCACCAGGAGCAGTGGCTTGGTCCCGAAAGTGTGCTTTTGCAAATTTGGTGAAAATCCGTCCAGTAGTTTTTTTTTTAAATGACCAAAAAGAAGGTTAAAACAAATAGTGATATCTGTGTTCGCTTCGCGGACACACTTCCCTGTTCGCTCCGCGGACAGGGATTGGACAAGCGGGTTGCGTCGTGTCCGCGGACATGTTACGTGCTTTCCCATTGGCTGCACTGCAGCGTGCAGTGCATTGTATTTTCAAGACGCCCGCCATCTTTGTTTGTGGTTTGCGGTGACAGCCCGGCTGGTATGTGTCTTCCTTCCGTTCCCCCCACACCCGCTCATGCCCGTGTCTTCCTCCTGTTCCCCCCACCCCCCGCTCATGTCCTGTGTGTCTCTCCCCTCCCCCCCACCCCCCGTCCATGCCCCGTGTGTCTCTCCCCAGCCCCCACCCCCCGCTAATGCCCCGTGTGTCTCTCCCCTCCCTCCACCCCCTCCTCATGCCCCGTTTGTCTCTTCCCCTCCCCCCACCACCCGCTCATGCCCAGTGTGTCTCTCCTCCTCCCCCCACCCCATGCTCATGCCCCGTGTGTCTCTCCCCTGTTCCCCCCACCCCCTGCTCATGCCCTGTGTCTGCCCTGTTCCCCACCCCTTGCTCATGCCCCGTGACTGCCCTGTTCCCCCACCCCCCCTCATGCCCCGTGTCTCCCCTGTTCCCCCCACCCCCTGCTCATGCCCCATGTGTCTCTCCCCTTCCCCCCACCCCCAGCTCATGCCCCGTGTGTCTCTCTCCTCCCCCCACCACCCGCTAATGTCCTGTGTGTCTCTCCCCTACCCCCCACCCCTGCTCATGCCCCGTGTGTCTCTCACCTTCCCCCCACCCCCCGCTCATGCGCCATGTGTCTCCCCTTCCCCCAAGCCCCACTCATGCCCCGTGTGTCTCTCCCCTTCCCACCACTCCCCGCTCATGCCCCGTGTGTCTCTCCCCTTAACCCCACCCCCGCTCATGCCCCGTGTGTCTCTCTCCTCCCCCCACCCCCCGCCCATGCCCCGTGTGTCTCTCCCCTACCCCCCACCCCCGCTCATGCCCCATGTGTCTCTCCCCTTCCCCCCCACCCCCCGCTCATGCCCCATGTGTCTCTCCCCTCTCCCCCACCCCCCGCTCATGACCTGTCTCCCCTTTTACCCCCCACCCCCTGCTCATGCCCTGTGTGTCTCTCCCCTTCCCCCCACCCCCCGCTCATGCCCAGTGTGTCTCTTCCCTCCCCCCGCTCATGCCCCGTGTGTCTCTCCCCTCCCCCCACCCCTGCTAATGCCTCATGTGTCTCTCCCCTTCCCCCCACTCCCCGCTCATGCCTCGTGTGTCTCTCCCCTGTTCCCCCACCCCCTGCTCATGCCCTGTGTCTGCCCTGTTCCCCCACCCCCTGCTCATGCCCCGTGTCTGCCCTGTTCCCCCACCCCCGCTCATGCCCCGTGTCTCCCCTGTTCCCCCCACCCCCTGCTCATGTCCCATGTGTCTCTCCCCTACCCCCCACCCCCACTCATGCCCCGTGTGTCTCTCCCCTTCCCCCCACCCCCTGCTCATGCCCCGTGTGTCTCCCCTTCCCCCCACGCCCGCTCATGCCCCGTGTGTCTCTCCCCTTAACCCCACCCCCGATCATGGCCTGTGTGTCTCTCTCCTTCCCCCACCCCCCGCTCAGGCCCCGTGTGTCTCTCCCCTACCCCCCACCCCCACTCATGCCCCATGTGTCTCTCCCCTCCCCCCCACCCCCGCTCATGACCTGTCTCCCCTGTTACCCCCACCCCCTGCTCATGCCCTGTGTGTCTCTCCCCTTCCCCCCACCCCCCGCTCATGCCCTGTGTCTCTCCACTTCCCCCCCACGCCCCGCTCATGCCCCGTGTGTCTCTCCCCTTCCCCCCACCCCCCTCTCATGCCCCGTGTGTCTCTCCCCTTCCCCCCACCCCCCGCTCATGCCCAGTGTGTCTCTCCCATCCCCCCACCCCATGCTCATGCCCCGTGTGTCTCTCCCCTCCCCCCATCCTCGCTAATGCCCCATGAGTCTCTCTCCTTCCACCCACCCCCGCTCATGCCCCGTGTGTCTCTCCACTCCCCCCCAACCCCCGCTCACGCCCGGTGTGTCTCTCTACCTCCCCCCACCCCTGTTCATGCCCTGTGTGTCTCTCCTCCTCCCCCCCCCGCTCATGCCCCGTGTGTCTCTCCCCTGTTCCCCACACCCCCTGCTCATGCCCCGTGTCTGCCCTGTTCCCCCACCCCCTGCTCATGCCCCGTGTCTGCCCTGTTCCTCCACCCCTGCTCATGCCCCTTGTGTCTCCCCTTCCACCCACCCCCCGCTCATGCCCCGTGTCTCCCCTTCCCCCCACCCCCGCTCATGCCCCATGTGTCTCTCCCCTTCCCCCCAGCCCCCGCTCATGCCCTTGTCTCTCCACTTCCCTCCCACCCCCCGCTCCTGCCCTGTGTGTCTCTCCCCTTCCCCCCACCCCCCGCTCATGCCCAGTGTGTCTCTTCCCTCCCCCCACCCCCCGCTCATGCCCCGTGTGTCTCTCCCCTCCCCCCACCCCCTGCTAATGCCTCATGTGTCTCTCCCCTTCCCCCCACTCCCCGCTCATGCCCCGTGTGTCTCTCCCCTGTTCCCCCCACCCCCTGCTCATGCCCTGTGTCTGCCCTGTTCCCCCACCCCCTGCTCATGCCCCGTGTCTGCCCTGTTCCCCCACCCCCGCTCATGCCCCGTGTCTCCCCTGTTCCCCCCAACCCTGCTCATGTCCCTTGTGTCTCTCCCCTCACCCCCACCCCCGATCATGCCCCGTGTGTCTCTCCCCTTAAACCCACCCTCCGCTCATGCCCCATGTGTCTCTCTCCTCCCCCCACCCCATGCTCATGCCCCGTGTGTCTCTCCCCTCCCCCCATCCTCGCTAATGCCCCATGAGTCTCTCTCCTTCCACCCACCCCCGCACATGCCCCGTGTGTCTCTCCAGTCCCCCCCAACCCCCGCTCACGCCCGGTGTGTCTCTCTACCTCCCCCCACCCCTGCTCATGCCCCGTGTGTCTCTCCTCCTCCCCCCACCCCCGCTCATGCCCCGTGTGTCTCTCCCCTGTTCCCCACACCCCCTGCTCATGCCCCGTGTCTGCCCTGTTCCCCCACCCCCTGCTCATGCCCCGTGTCTGCCCTGTTCCTCCACCCCTGCTCATGCCCCTTGTGTCTCCCCTTCCACCCACCCCCCGCTCATGCCCCGTGTCTCCCCTTCCCCCCACCCCCGCTCATGCCCCATGTGTCTCTCCCCTTCCCCCCAGCCCCCGCTCATGCCCGTGTCTCTCCACTTCCCTCCCACCCCCCGCTCCTGCCCTGTGTGTCTCTCCCCTTCCCCCCACCCCCCGCTCATGCCCAGTGTGTCTCTTCCCTCCCCCCAACCCCCGCTCATGCCCCGTGTGTCTCTCCCCTCCCCCCACCCCCTGCTAATGCCTCATGTGTCTCTCCCCTCCCCCCACCCCCTGCTAATGCCTCATGTGTCTCTCCCCTTCCCCCCACTCCCCGCTCATGCCCCGTGTGTCTCTCCCCTGTTCCCCCCACCCCCTGCTCATGCCCTGTGTCTGCCCTGTTCCCCCACCCCCTGCTCATGCCCCGTGTCTGCCCTTTTCCCCCACCCCCGCTCATGCCCCGTGTCTCCCCTGTTCCCCCCACCCCCTGCTCATGTCCCTTGTGTCTCTCCCCTCACCCCCACCCCCGATCATGCCCCGTGTGTCTCTCCCCTTAAACCCACCCTCCGCTCATGCCCCATGTGTCTCTCTCCTCCCCCCACCCCCCACTTATGCCCCGTGTGTCTCTCCCCTACCCCCCACCCCCACTCATGCCCCGTGTTTCTCTCCCCTTCCCCCCACCCCCTGCTCATGCCCCGTGTGTCTCCCCTTCCCCCCACCCCCGCTCATGCCCCGTGTGTATCTCCTCTTCCCCCCACCCCCCGCTCATGCCCTGTGTGTCTCTCCCCTTAACCCCACCCCCGCTCATGCCCCGTGTGTCTCTCTCCTCCCCCCACCCCTCGCTCATGCCCCGTGTGTCTCTCCCCTACCCCCTACCCTCGCTCATGCCCCATGTGTCTCTCCCCTCCCCCCACCCCCGCTCATGACCTGTCTCCCCTGTTACCACCCACCCCCTGCTCATGCCCTGTGTGTCTCTCCCCTTCCCCCACCCCCGCTCATGCCCCGTGTCTCTCCACTTCCCTCCAACCCCCCGCTCATGCCCTGTGTGTCTCTCCCCTTAACCCCACCCCCGATCATGGCCTGTGTGTCTCTCTCCTCCCCCCACCCCCCGCTCAGGCCCCGTGTGTCTCTACCCCACCCCCGCTCATGCCCCATGTGTCTCTCCCCTCCCCCTCCCCCCCACCCCCGCTCATGACCTGTCTCCCCTGTTACCCCCCACCCCCTGCTCATGCCCCGTGTGTCTCTCCCCTTCCCCCCACCCCCCGCTCATGCCCCGTGTCTCTCCACTTCCCCCCCACGCCCCACTCATGCCCCGTGTGTTTCTCCCCTTCCCCCCACCCCCCACTCATGCCCTGTGTGTCTCTCCCCTTCCCCCCACCCCCCGCTCATGCCCAGTGTGTCTCTCCCATCCCCCCACCCCATGCTCATGCCCCGTGTGTCTCTCCCCTCCTCCCACCCCCCACTAATGCCCCGTGAGTCTCTCCCCTCCCCCCCAACCCCCGCTCACGCCCGGTGTGTCTCTCTACCTTGCCCCTCCCCTGTTCATGCCCCGTGTGTCTCTCCTCCTCCCCCCACCCCCCGCTCATGCCCCGTGTGTCTCTCCCCTGTTCCCCCCTCCCCCTGCTCATGCCCCGTGTCTGCCCTGTTCCCCCACCCCCTGCTCATGCCCCGTGTCTGCCCTGTTCCTCCACCCCTGCTCATGCCCCGTGTCTCTCCCCTTCCCCCCCAGCCCTCGCTTATGCCCCGTGTGTCTCCCCTTCCTCCCACCCCCGCTCATGCCCTGTGTGTCTCTCCCCTTCCCCCCACCCCCCGCTCATGCCCTGTGTGTCTCTCCCCTTAACCCCACCCCCGCTCATGCCCCGTGTGTCTCTCTCCTCCCCCCAGCCCCTGCTCATGCCCCTTGTGTCTCTCCCCTACCCCCCACCCCCGCTCATGCCCCATGTGTCTCTCCCCTTCCCACCCACCCCCCGCTCATGCCCCGTGTGTCTCTCCCTTCCCCCTCACCCCCCGCTCATGACCTGTCACCCCTGTTACCCCCCACCCCCTGCTCACGCCCCGTGTGTCTCTCCCCTTCCACCCACCCCCTGCTCATGCCCCATGTCTCTCAACTCCCCCCCACCCTCCGCTCATGCCCCATGTGTCTCTCCCCTCCCCCCACCCCCGCTCATGACCTGTCTCCCCTGTTACCCCCCACCCCCTGCTCATGCCCTGTGTGTCTCTCCCCTTCCCCCACCCCCGCTCATGCCCCGTGTCTATCCCCCTCCCTCCAACCCCCCGCTCATGCCCTGTGTGTCTCTCCCCTTAACCCCACCCCCGATCATGGCCTGTGTGTCTCTCTCCTCCCTCCACCCCCCACTCAGGCCCTGTGTGTCTCTCCCCTACCCCCCACCCCCGCTCATGCCCCATGTGTCTCTCCCCTCCCCCCCACCCCCGCTCATGACCTGTCTCCCCTGTTACCCCCCACCCCCTGCTCATGCCCCGCGTGTCTCTCCCCTTCCCCCCACCCCCCGCTCATGCCCCGTGTCTCTCCACTTCCCCCCCACGCCCCGCTCATGCCCCGTGTGTCTCTCCCCTTCCCCCCACTCATGCCCCGTGTGTCTCACCCCTTACCCCCACCCCCCGCTCATGCCCAGTGTGTCTCTCCCATCCCCCCACCCCATGCTCATGCCCCGTGTGTCTCTCCCCTCCCCCCACCCCCGCTAATGCCCCGTGTGTCTCTCCCCTCCCCCCCAACCCCCGCTCACGCCCGGTGTGTCTCTCTACCTCGCCCCTCCCCTGCTCATGCCCCGTGTGTCTCTCCTCCTCCCACCACCCCCGCTCATGCCCCGTTTGTCTCTCCCCTGTTCCCCCCACCCCCTGCTCATGCCCCGTGTCTGCCCTGTTCCCCCACCCCCTGCTCATGCCCCGTGTCTGCCCTGTTCCTCCACCCCTGCTCATGCCCCGTGTGTCTCCCCAACCCCCCACCACCCGCTCATGCCCCGTGTCTCCCCTTCCCCCCCAGCCCTCGCTTATGCCCCGTGTGTCTCCCCTTCCTCCCACCCCCGCTCATGCCCTGTGTGTCTCTCCCCTTCCCCCCACCCCCGCTCATGCCCTGTGTGTCTCTCCCCTTAACCCCACCCCCGCTCATGCCCCGTGTGTCTCTCTCCTCCCCCAGCCCCTGCTCATGCCCCTTGTGTCTCTCCCCTACCCCCCACCCCCGCTCATGCCCCATGTGTCTCTCCCCTTCCCCCCTTCCCACCCACCCCCGCTCATGCCCCGTGTGTCTCTCTCTTCCCCCTCACCCCCCGCTCATGACCTGTCTCCCTTGTTACCCCCCACCCCCTGCTCACGCCCCGTGTGTCTCTCCCCTTCCCCCCACCCCCTGCTCATGCCCCATGTCTCTCAAATCCCCCCCACCCTCCGCTCATGCCCCGTGTCTCTCTCCCCTTCCCCCTCACCCCCGCTCATGTCCTGTGTATCTGTCCCCTGCCTGCACCCCGTTCATGCCCCATGTGTCTCTCCCCTCCCCGCACCCCCCGCTCATACCCTGTGTGTCTCTCCCCTCCCCCCACCCACCGTTCATGCCCTGTGTGTCTCTCCCCTCCCCCCCACCCCCTGTTCATGCCCTGTGTGTCTCTCCCCCTCCCCCCCACCCCCCGCTCATGCCCCATGTGTCTCTCCCCTTCCCCCCACCCCCGCTCATGCCCTGTGCATCCTCTGTTCCCTCGCACCTCCGCTCATGCCCTGTGTCTCCCTCCTTTCCCCCCCACCCCCCGCTCATGTCCCGTGTCACCATCCTTTCCAACCCCCAACCCCCGCTCACGCCCCGTGTGTGCCCTGTTCCCCCCCACCCCCCCCATTCATGCCCTGTGTCTCCCCTGTTCCCCCCACCCCATGCTGAGGCCCTGTGTGTGTCTCCCCTTCCCCCACCCCCCGCTCATGCCTCGTGTGTCTCTCCCTTCCCCTTTACCCCCCGTTCATGACCTGTCTCCCCTGTTACCCCCCACCCCCTGCTCATGCCCCATGTGTCTCTCCCCTTCCCCCCACCCCCCGCTCATGCCCCATGTCTCTCCACTTCCCCCCCACCCCCGCTCATGCCCAGTGTCTCTCTCCCCTTCCCCCTCACCCCCGCTCATGTCCTATGTATCTGTCCCCTCCCTGCACCCCCGTTCATGCCCCATGTGTCTCTTCCCTCCCCCCACCCCCCGCTCATACCCTGTGTGTCTCTCCCCTCCCCCACCCCCCGTTCATGCCCTGTGTGTCTCTCCCCTCCCCCACCCCCTGTTCATGCCCCGTGTGTCTCTCTCCCTCTCCCCCTCCCCCCGCTCATGCCCCATGTGTCTCTCCGCTTCCCCACACCCCCGCTCATGCCCTGTGTCTCCTCTGTTCCCCCGCACCCGCGCTCATGCCCTGTTTCTCCCTCCTTTCCCCCCCACCCCCCGCTCATGTCCTGTGTCTCCATCCTTTCCCACCCCCAACCCCCGCTCATGCCCCGTGTGTGCCCTGTTCCCCCCACACCCCCACTCATGCCCTGTGTCTCCCCTGTTCCCCCCACCCCACGCTGATGCCCTGTGTGTCTCTCCCCTTCCCCCACCCCCCGCTCATGCCCAGTGTGTCTCTCCCCTCCCCCACCCCCCGCTCATGCCCCTTGTGTCTCTTCCCTCCCCCCACCCCCTGCTAATGCCTCATGTGTCTCTCCCCTTCCCCCCCACACCCCGCTCATGCCTCGTGTGTCTCTCCCCTGTTCCCCCCACCCCCTGCTCATGCCCCGTGTGTCTCTCCCCTCCCCCCACTCCCCGCTCATGGCCCGTGTGTCTCTCCCCTTAAATCCAACGCCCGCTCATGCCCCATGTGTCTCTCTCCTCCCCCCACCCCCGGTCATGCCCCCTGGGTCTCTCACCTACCCCCCAGCCCCGCTCATGCCCCGTGTGTCTCTCCCCTTCCCCCCACCCCACGCTCATGCCCCGTGTGTCTCCCCTTCCCCCCACACCCGCTCACGCCCCGTGTGTCTCTCCTCTTCCCCCCCCGCTCATGCCCCGTGTGTCTCTCCCCTTAACCCCACCCCCGCTCATGCCCCGTGTGTCTCTCTCCTCCCCCCACCCCCCGCTCATGCCCCATGTGTCTCTCCCCTACCCACCACCCCCGCTCATGCCCCATGTGTCTCTCCCCTCCCACCCACCCCCCGCTCATGACCTGTCTCCCCTGTTACCCCCCACCCCCTGCTCATGCCCCGTGTGTCTCTCCCCTTCCCCCCACCCCCGCTCATTCCCCATGTCTCTCCACTTCCCCCCCACCCCCCGCTCATGCCCCGTGTGTCTCTCCCCTTCCCCCCACCCCCCACTCATGCCCCGTTTGTCTCTCCCCTTCCCCCAACCCCCGTTCATGCCCAGTGTGTCTCTCCCCTCCCCCCACCCCCTGCTCATGCCCCGTGTGTCTCTCCCCTCCCCCCACCCCCCGCTAATGCCCCGTGTGTCTCTCCCCTCCCCCCACCCCCCGATCATGCCCTGTGTGTCTCTCCCCTACCCCCCACCCCCACTCATGCCCCGTGTGTCTCTCCCCTTCCCCCCACCCCCCGCTCATGCCCCGTGTGTCTCCCCTTCCCCCACCCCGCTCATGCCCCGTTTGTCTCTCCTCTTCCCCCCACCCCCCTCTCATGCCCCGTGTGTCTCTCCCCTTAACCCCACCGCTGCTCATGCCCTGTGTGTCTCTCTCCTCCCCCCCGCTCATGCCCCGTGTGTCTCTCCCCTACTCCCCACCCTCGCTCATGCCCCATGTGTCTCTGCCCTCCCCCCACCCCCGCTCATGACCTGTTTCCCCTGTTACCCCCCACCCCCTGCTCATGCCCTGTGTGTCTCTCCCCTTTCCCCCACCCCCGCTCATGCCCCACTTCCCTCCAACCCCCCGCTCATGCCCTGTGTGTCTCTACCCTTAACCCCACTCCTGCTCATGCCCCGTGTGTCTCTCTCCTCCCCCCACCCCCGCTCATGCCCCGTGTGTCTCTCCCCTACCTCCCACCCCCGCTCATGCCCCATGTGTCTCTCCCCTCCCCCCCACCCCCGCTCATGACCTGTCTCCCCTGTTACCCCCCACCCCCTGCTCATGCCCCGTGTGTCTCTCCCCTTCCCCCCACCCCCCGCTCATGCCCCGTGTCTCTCCACTTCCCCCCACGCCCCGCTCATGCCCAGTGTGTCTCTCCCATCCCCCCACCCCCTGCTCATGCCCCGTGTGTCTCTCCCCTCCCCCCACCCCCGGCTCATGCCCCGTGTGTCTCTCCCCTCCCCCCATCCCCCGCTCACGCCCCTTGTGTCTCTCTACCTCCCCCCACCCCGCTCATGCCCCGTGTGTCTCTCCTCCTCCCCCCACCTCCCGCTCATGCCCCGTTTGTCTCTCCCCTGTTCCCCACACACCCTGCTCATGCCCCTTGTCTGCCCTGTTCCCCCACCCCCTGCTCATGCCCCGTGTCTGCCCTGTTCCTCCACCCCTGCTCATGCCCCGTGTGTCTCCCCTTCCCACCACCCCCCGCTCATGCCCCGTGTCTCCCCTTCCCCCCACCCCCGCTGATGCCCCGTGGGTCTCTCCCCTTCCCCCCAGCCCTCGCTTATGCCCTGTGTGTCTCCCCTTCCTCCCAACCCCGATCATGCCCTGTGTGTCTCTCCCCTTCCCCCCATCCCCGCTCATGCCCCGTGTGTCTCTCTCCTCCCCCCAGCCCCGCTCATGCCCCATGTGTCTCTCCCCTTACCCCCACCCCCCACTCATGCCCCGTGTGTCTCTCCCCTTCCCCCCACCCCCCGCTCATGCCCAGTGTGTCTCTCCCATCCCCCCACCCCCTGCTCATGCCCTGTGTGTCTCTCCCCTCCCCCTGCTCACGCCCCGTGAGTCTCTCCCCTCCCCCCACCCCCCGCTCACGCCCCATGTGTCTCTCTACCTCCCCCCACCCCCGCTCATGCCCCGTGTGTCTCTCCTCCTCCCCCCACCCCCTGCTCATGCCCCGTGTGTCTCTCCCCTGTTCCCCCCACCCCCTGCTCATGCCCCGTGTCTGCCCTGTTCCGCCACCCCCTGCTCATGCCCCGTGTATGCCCTGTTCCTCCACCCCTGCTCATGCCCCGTGTGTCTCCCCTTCCCCCCACCCCCCGCTCATGCCCCATGTCTCCCCTTCCCCACACCCCCACTCATGCCCCGTGTGTCTCTCCCCTTCCCCCCCAGCCCTCGCTTATGCCCCGTGTGTCTCCCTTTCCTCCCACCCCCGCTCATGCCCTGTGTGTCACTCAACTTCCCCCCACCCCCCGCTCATGCCCTGTGTGTCTCTCCCCTTAACCCCACCCCCGCTCATGCCCCGTGTGTCTCACTCCTCCCCCCAGCCCCCGCTCATGCCCCGTGTGTCTCTCCCCTGCCCCCCACAACCGCTCATGCCCCATGTGTCTCTCCCCTTCCCACCCACCCCCCGCTCATGCCCCGTGTGTCTCTCCCTTCCCCCTCACCCCCCGCTCATGACCTGTCTCCCCTGTTACTCCCCAACCCCCGCTCATGCCCCATGTCTCTCAACTACCCCCCCACCCCCCGCTCATGCCCCGTGTCTCTCTCCCCTTCCCCCTCACCCCCGCTCATGTCCTGTGTATCTGTCCCCTCCCTGCACCCCCGTTCATGCCCCATGTGGCTCTACCCTCCCCCACCCTCCGCTCATACCCTGTGTGTCTCTCCCCTCCCCCCACACCCCGTGCATGCCCTGTGTGTCTCTCCCCTCCCCCCACCCCCTGTTCATGCCCTGTGTGTCTCTCCCCATCCCCCCCACCCCCCGCTCATGCCCCATGTGTCTCTCCCCTTCCCCCCACCCCCGCTCATGCCCTGTGTCTCCTCTGTTGCCCCGCACCTCCGCTCATGCCCTGTGTCTCCCTCCTTTCCCCCCCACCCCCCGCTCATGTCCCGTGTCTCCATCCTTTCCCACCCCCAACCCCCGCTCACGCCCTGTGTGTGCCCTGTTCCCCCCACCCCCCCATTCATGCCCTGTGTCTCCCCTGTTACCCCCACCCCACGCTGAGGCCCTGTATGTGTCTCCCCTTCCCCCACCCCCCGCTCATGCCCTGTGTGTCTCTCCCTTCCCCCTCACCCCCCGCTCATGACCTGTCTCCCCGTTACCTCCCACACCCTGCTCATGCCCCGTGAGTCTCTCCCCTTCCCCCCACCCCCTGCTCATGCCCCATGTCTCTCCACTTCCCCCCCACCCCCGCTCATGACCCATGTCTCTCTCCCCTTCCCCCTCACCCCGCTCATGTCCTGTGTATCTGTCCCCTCCCTGCACCCCCGTTCATGACCCATGTGTCTCTCCCCTCCCCCCACCCACCGCTCATACCCTGTGTGTCTCTCCCCTCCCCCACCCCCCGTTCATGCCCTGTGTGTCTCTCCCCTCCCCCACCCCCTGTTCATGCCCCGTGTGTCTCTCCCCCTTCCCCCCACCCCCGCTCATGCCCTGTGTCTTCTCTGTTCCCCCGCACCCCCGCTCATGCCCTGTGTCTCCCTCCTTTCCCCCCCACCCCCCGCTCATGTCCTGTGTCTCCATCCTTTCCCACCCCCAACCCCCGCTCATGCCCCGTGTGTGCCCTGTTCCCCCACACCCCCACTCATGCCCTGTGTCTTCCCTGTTCCCCCACCCCACGCTGAAGCCCTGTGTGTCTCTCCCCTTCCCCCACCCCCCCGCTCATGCCCAGTGTGTCTCTCCCCTCCCCCCACCCCCGCTCATGCCCCGTGTGTCTCTCCCCTCCCCCACCCCCTGCTAATGCTTCATGTGTCCCTCCCCTTCCCCCCACTCCCCGCTCATGCCCTGTGTCTCTCCCCTGTTCCCCCCACCCCCTGCTCATGCCCTGTGTCTGCCCTGTTACCCCAAACCCCTGCTCATGCCCCGTGTCTGCCCTGTTCCCCCACCCCTGCTCATGCCCCGTGTCTCCCCTGTTCCCCCCACCCCCTGCTCATGCCCCGTGTGTCTCCCCTTCCCCCCACCCCCCGCTCATGCCCGATGTCTCCCCTTCCCCCCACCCCCACTCATGCCCCGTGTGTCTCTCCCCTTCCCCCCAGCCCTCGCTTATGCCCCGTGTGTCTCCCCTTCCTTCCACCCCCGCTCATGCCCTGTGTGTCACTCCCCTTCCCCCCACCCCCCGCTCATGCCCTGTGTGTCTCTCCCCTTAACCCCACCCCCGCTCATGCCCCGTGTGTCTCTCTCCTCCCGCCAGCCCCCGCTCATGCCCCGTGTGTCTCTCCCCTGACCCCCACAACCGCTCATGCCCCATGTGTCTCTCCCCGACCCACCCACCCCCCGCTCATGCCCCGTGTGTCTCTCCCTTCCCCCTCACCCCCCGCTCATGACCTGTCTCCCCTGTTACTCCCCAACCCCTGCTCATGCCCCATGTGTCTCTCCCCTTCCCCCACCCCCCGCTCATGCCCCATGTCTGTCAACTCCCCCCCACCCCTCGCTCATGCCCCGTGTCTCTCTCCCCTTCCCCCTCACCCCCGCTCATGTCCTGTGTATCTGTCCCCTCCCTGCACCCCCGTTCATGCCCCATGTGTCTCTCCCCTCCCCCCACCCTCCGCTCATACCCTGTGTGTCTCTCCCCTCCCCCCACCCCCGTGCATGCCCTGTGTGTCTCTCCCCTCCCCCCACCCCCTGTTCATGCCCTGTGTATCTCTCCCCCTCCCACCCACCCCCCGCTCATGCCCCATGTGTCTCTCCCCTTCCCCCTACCCCCGCTCATGCCCTGTGTCTCCTCTGTTGCCCCGCACCTCCGCTCATGCCCTGTGTCTCCCTCCTTTCCCCCTCACCCCCCGCTCATGTCCCGTGTCTCCATCCTTTCCCACCCCCAACCCCTGCTCACGCCCTGTGTGTGCCCTGTTCCCCCCACCCCCCCATTCATGCCCTGTGTCTCCCCTGTTCCCCCCACCCCACGCTGAGGCCCTGTGTGTGTCTCCCCTTCCCCCACCCCCCGCTCATGCCCCCTGTGTCTCTCCCTTCCCCCTCACCCCCCGCTCATGACCTGTCTCCCCGTTACCTCCCACACCCTGCTCATGCCCCGTGAGTCTCTCCCCTTCCCCCCACCCCCTGCTCATGCCCCATGTCTCTCCACTTCCCCCCCACCCCCGCTCATGCCCTGTGTCTCTCTCCCCTTCCCCCTCACCCCTGCTCATGTCCTGTGTATCTGTCCCCTCCCTGCACCCCCGTTCATGACCCATGTGTCTCTCCCCTCCCCCCACCACCCGCTCATACCCTGTGTGTCTCTCCCCTCCCCCACCCCCCGTTCATGCCCTGTGTGTCTCTCTCCTCCCCCACCCCCTGTTGATGCCCCGTGTGTCTCTCCCCCTTCCCCCCACCCCCGCTCATGCCCTGTGTCTCCTCTGTTCCCCCGCACCCCCGCTCATGCCCTGTGTCTCCCTCCTTTCCCCCCCACCCCCCGCTCATGTCCTGTGTCTCCATCCTTTCCCACCCCCAACCCCCGCTCAAGCCCCGTGTGTGCCCTGTTCCCCCACACCCCCACTCATGCCCTGTGTCTCCCCTGTTCCCCCCACCCCACGCTGAAGCCCTGTGTGTATCTCCCCTTCCCCCACCCCCCGCTCATGCCCAGTGTGTTTCTCCCCTCCCCCCCACCCCCCGCTCATGCCCTGTGTGTCTCTCCCCTCCCCCCGCCCCCTGCTAATGCCTCATGTGTCTCTCCCCTTCCCCCCCACTCCCCGCTCATGCCCTGTGTATCTCTCCCCTGTTCCCCCCACCCCCTGCTCATGCCCTGTGTCTGCCCTGTTCCCCCACCCCTGCTCATGCCCCGTGTCTGCCCTGTTCCCCCACCCCCGCTCATGCCCCGTGTCTCCCCTGTTCCCCCCACCCCCTGCTCATGTCCCGTGTGTCTCTCCCCTCCCCCCACCCCCCGCTCATGGCCCGTGTGTCTCTCCCCTTAAACCCAATCCCCGCTCATGCCCCATGTGTCTCTCTCCTCCCCCCACCCCCGCTCATGGCCCGTGTGTCTCTCACCTACCCCCCACTCCCGCTCATGCCCTGTGTGTCTCTCCCCTTCCCCCCACCCCCCGCTCATGCCCCGTGTCTCTCCCCTTCCCCCCACCCCTGCTCACGCCCTGTGTGTCTCTCCTCTTCCCCCCACCCCCGCTCATGCCCCGTGTGTCTCTCCCCTTAACCCCACCCCCGCTCATGCCCCGTGTGTCTCTCTCCTCCCCCACCCCCCGCTCATGCCCCATGTGTCTCTCCCCTACCCCCCACCCCCGCTCATGCCCCATGTGTCTCTCCCCTCCCCCCCACCCACCGCTCATGACCTGTCTCCCCTGTTACCCCCCACCCCCTGCTCATGCCCCGTGTGTCTCTCCCCTTCCCCCCACCCCCGCTCATGCCCCATGTCTCTCCACTTCCCCCCCAACCCCCCGCTCACGCCCCGTGTGTCTCTCCCCTTCCCCCCACCCCCCACTCATGCCCCGTTTGTCTCTCCCCTTCCCCCAACCCCCGCTCATGCCCAGTGTGTCTCTCCCCTCCCCCCACCCCCCACTAATGCCCCGTGTGTCTCTCCCCTCCCCCATACCCCCCGCTCATGCCCCGTGTGTCTCTCCCCTTCCCCCCCACCCCTCGCTCATGCCCGTGTGTCTCTCCCCTGTTCCCCCCACCCCTGCTCATGCCCCGTGTCTGCCCTGTTCCCCCACCCCCTGCCCCGTGTCTGCCCTGTTCCTCCACCCCGCTCCTGCCCCGTGTGTCTCCCCTTCCCCCAACCCCTCTCATGCCCCGTGTGTCTCTCCCCTTCCCCCCCACCCCTCGCTCATGCCCGTGTGTCTCCCCTTCCCCCCACCCCCGCTCATGCCCCATGTCTCTCCACTTCCCCCCCAACCCCCCGCTCATGCCCCGTGTGTCTCTCCCCTTCCCCCCCACCCCCCACTCATGCCCCGTTTGTCTCTCCCCTTCCCCCAACCCCCGCTCATGCCCAGTGTGTCTCTCCCCTCCCCCCACCCCCCACTAATGCCCCGTGTGTCTCTCCCCTCCCCCATACCCCCCGCTCATGCCCCGTGTGTCTCTCCTCCTCCCCCACCCCCTGCCCCGTGTGTCTCTCCCCTGTTCCCCCCACCCCTGCTCATGCCCCGTGTCTGCCCTGTTCCCCCACCCCCTGCCCTGTGTCTGCCCTGTTCCTCCACCCCCGCTCCTGCCCCGTGTGTCTCCCCTTCCCCCAACCCCTCTCATGCCCCGTGTGTCTCTCCCCTTCCCCCCCACCCCTCGCTCATGCCCGTGTGTCTCCCCTTCCTCCCACCCCCGCTCATGCCTGTGTGTCTCTCTCCTCCCCCCAGCCCCCGCTCATGCCCCGTGTGTCTCTCCCCTACCCCCCACCCCCGCTCATGCCCCATGTGTCTCTCCCCTTCCCCCCATCCCCCGCTCATGGCCCGTGTGTCTCTCCCCTCCCCCTCACCCCCCCGCTCATGACCTGTCTCCCCTGTTACCCCCTACCCACTGCTAACGCCCCGTGTGTCTCTCCCCTTCCCCCCACCCCCCGCTCATGCCCCGTGTCTCTCCACTTCCCCCCCACCCCCCGCTCATGCCCCGTGTCTCTCTCCCCTTCCCCCTCACCCCCGCTCATGTCCTGTGTATCTGTCCCCTCCCTGCACCCCCGTTCATGCCCCATTTGTCTCTCCCCTCCCCTCACCCCCCGCTCATACCCAGTGTGTCTCTCCCCTCCCCCCACCCCCCGTTCATGCCCTGTGTGTCTCTCCCCTCCCCCCCACCCCCTGTTCATGACCCGTGTGTCTCTCCCCCTCCCCCCACACCCCGCTCATGCCCCATGTGTCTCTCCCCTCCCCCCACCCCCTGCTCATGCCCCGTGTGTCTCTCCCCCCCACCCCCCGCTAATGCCCCATGTGTTTCTCCCCTCCCCCCACCCCCCGCTCACGCCCCGTGTGTTTCTCCCCCTCCCCCCCACCCCCCGCGTAAGCCCTGTGTGTCTCTCCCCTCCCCCCCACCCCCCGCTCACGCCTTGTGTGTCTCCCCCCCTCCCCCCCACCCCCCGCGTATGCCCTGTGTGTCTCTCCTCCCCCCCACCCCCCGCTCATGCCCAGTGTGTCTCTCCCCAGTTCCCCCACTCCCTGCTCATGCCCCATGTCTGCCCTGTTCCCCACCCCCTGCTCATGCCCCGTGTCTTCCCTTCCCCCCACCCCCGTCCATGCCCCGTGTGTCTCTCCCCTTCCCCCCACCCCTCGCTCATGCCCCGTGTGTCTCCCCTTCCTCCCACCCCCGCTCATGCCCTGTGTGTCTTTCCCCTTCCCCCCACCCGCCGCTCATGCCCCGTGTGTCTCTCCCCTTAACCCTACCCCCCGCTCATGCCCTGTGTGACTCTCTCCTCCCCCGAGCCCTGCTCATGCCCCGTGTGTCTCTCCCCTACCCCCCACCCCGCTCATGCCCCATGTGTCTCTCCCCTTCCCCCATCCCCCGCTCATGCCCTGTGTCTCTCCACTTCCCTTCCACCCCCCACTCATTCCCCGTGTCTCTCTCCCCTTCCCCCTCACCCCGCTCATGTCCTGTGTATCTGTCCCCTCCCTGCACCCCCGTTCATGCCCCATGTGCTCTCCCCTCCCCCCACCCCCACTCATACCCTGTGTGTCTCTTCCCTCCCCCCACCCCCCGTTCATGCCCTGTGTGTCTTTCCCCTCCCCCCACCCCCTGTTCATGCCCCGTGTGTCTCTCCCCCCCCACCCCCTGCTCATGCCCCATGTGTCTCTCCTCTTCCCCCCACCCCCGCTCATGCCCTGTGTCTCCTCTGTTCCCCCCCACCCCCACTCATGCCCTGTGTCTCCCTCCTTTCCCCCCCACCCCCCGCTTATGTCCCATGTCTCCATCATTTCCCACCCCCAACCCCCGCTCATGCCCCGTGTGTGCCTTGTTCCCCCCCACCCCCCCACTCATGCCCTGTGTCTCCCCTGTTCCCCCCCACCCCACGCTGATGCTCTGTGTGTTCCTCCCGTTCCCCCCACCCCCCGCTCATGCCCCATGTGTGCTCTATTCTCCCCACCCCCTGCTCATGCCCCGTGTGTGCCCTGTTTCCCCCCACCTATCGCTCATGCCCCGTGTCTCCCTTGTGTTCCCCCCACCCCCTGCTCATGCCCTGTGTCTCCCTTCTTCCCCCCCACCCCGGCTCATGCCCTGTGTCTCCATCTTCCCCCCTCCCACCCCCTGCTCATGCCCCGTATCTCCCTTCTTCCCCCCCACCCCCGCTCATGCTCCGTGTCTTCCCCTTCCCCCACCACCCCCCCGCTCATGCCCTGTGTCTCCCTTCTTTCCCCCCACCCCCTGCTCATGCCCCATTTCTCCCTTTTTCCCCCCACCCCCGCCTATGCCCTGTGTGTCTCTCCCCTTCCCCCCACCCCCCGCTCATGCCCCATGTGTCTCTCCCCTTAACTCTACCCCTGCTCATGCCCCGTGTGTCTCTCTCCTCCCCCCAGCCCCCGCTCATGCCCCGTGTGTCTCTCCCTACCCCCCACCCCCGCTCATGCCCCATGTGTCTCTCCCCTTCCCCCCCATCCCCCGCTCATGGCCCGTGTGTCTCTCCCCTCCCCCTCACCCCCCACTCATGACCTGTCTCCCCTGTTACCCCCACCCCCTGCTCACGCCCCGTGTGTCTCTCCCCTTCCCCCCACCACCCGCTCATGCCCCGTGTCTCTCCACTTCCCCCCCACCCCCGCTCATGCCCCGTGTCTCTCTCCCCTTCCCCCTCACCCCCGCTCATGTCCTGTGTATCTGTCCCCTCCCTGCACCCCCGTTCATGCCCCATGTGTCTCTCCCCTCCCCCCATCCCCCGCTCATACCCTGTGTGTCTCTCCCCTCCCCCCACCCCCCGTTCATGCCCTGTGTGTCTCTCCCCTCCCCCCACCCCCTGTTCATGCCCCGTGTGTCTCTCCCCTCCCCCCACACCCCGCTCATGCCCCATGTGTCTCTCCCCTCCCCCCATCCCCTGCTCACGCCCCGTGTGTCTCTCCCCCCCACACCCCGCTAATGCCCCGTGTGTCTCTCCCCTCCCCCCCACCCCCCGCTCACGCCCCGTGTGTCTCTTCCCCCCGTCCCCCCACCCCTTGCTTATGCCCTGTGTGTCTCTCCTCCTCCCCCCACCCCCCGCTCATGCCCCGTGTGTCTCTCCCCTGTTCCCCCACCCCCTGCTCATGCCACGTGTCTGCCCTGTTCCCCACCGCCTGCTCATGTCCCGTGTCTGCCCTTCCCCCCACCCCCGCTCATGCCCCGTGTGTCTCTCCCCTTCCCCCCACCCCTCGCTCATGCCCTGTGTGTCTCCCCTTCCTCCCACCCCCGCTCATGCCCTGTGTGTCTCTCCCCTTCCCCCCACCCCCGCTCATGCCCCGTGTGTCTCTCCCCTTAACCCTAACCCCCGCTCATGCCCTGTGTGTCTCTCTCCTCCCCCCAGCCCTGCTCATGCCCCGTGTGTCTCTCCCTACCCCCCACCCCCGCTCATGCCCCAGGTGTCTCTCCCCTTCCCCCATCCCCCGCTCATGCCCCGTGTCTCTCCACTTCCCTCCCACCCCCCCACTTATGCCCCGTGTCTCTCTCCCCTTCCCCCTCACCCCAGCTCATGTGCTGTGTATCTGTCCCCTCCCTGCACCCCCGTTCATGCCCCATGTGCTCTCCCCTCCCCCCACCCCCCGCTCATACCCTGTGTGTCTCTCCCCTCCCCCCACCCCCCGTTCATGCCCTGTGTGTCTTTCCCCTCCCCCCCGCCCCCTGTTCATGCCCCGTGTGTCTCTCCCCCTCCCCCCACCCTCTGCTCATGCCCCATGTGTCTCTCCTCTTCCCTCCACCCCCGCTCATGCCCTGTTGTCTCCCCTGTTCCTCCCCACCCCACGCTGATGCTCTGTGTGTCTCTCCCCTTCCCCCACCCCACCGCTCATGCCCAGTGTGTTTCTCCCCTCCCCCCACCCCCCGCTCATGCCCCGTGTGTCTCTCCCCTCCCCCCGCCCCTGCTAATGCCTCATGTGTCTCTCCCCTTCCCCCCACTCCCCGCTCATGCCCTGTGTGTCTCTCCCCTGTTCCCCCCACCCCCTGCTCATGCCCTGTGTCTGCCATGTTCCCCCATCCCCTGCTCATGCCCCGTGTCTGCCCTGTTCCCCCACCCCCGCTCATGCCCCGTGTCTCCCCTGTTCCCCCCACCCCCTGCTCATGTCCCGTGTGTCTCTCCCCTCCCCCCACGCCCCGCTCATGGCCCGTGTGTCTCTCCCCTTAAACCCAACCCCCGCTCATGCCCCATGTGTCTCTCTCCTCCCCCCACCCCCGCTCATGGCCCGTGTGTCTCTCACCTACCCCCCACTCCCGCTCATGCCCCGTGTGTCTCTCCCCTTCCCCCCACCCCCCGCTCATGCCCCGTGTCTCTCCCCTTCCCCCCACCCCTGCTCACGCCCCGTGTGTCTCTCCTCTTCCCCCCACCCCCGCTCATGCCCCGTGTGTCTCTCCCCTTAACCCCACCCCCGCTCATGCCCCGTGTGTCTCTCTCCTCCCCCCACCCCCCGCTCATGCCCCATGTGTCTCTCCCCTACCCCCCACCCCCGCTCATGCCCCATGTGTCTCTCCCCTCCCCCCCACCCACTGCTCATGACCTGTCTCCCCTGTTACCCCCCACCCCTGCTCATGCCCCGTGTGTCTCTCCCCTTCCCCCCACCCCCGCTCATGCCCCATGTCTCTCCACTTCCCCCCAACCCCCCGTTCATGCCCCGTGTGTCTCTCCCCTTTTCCCCCACCCCCCACTCATGCCCCGTTTGTCTCTCCCCTTCCCCCAACCCCCGCTCATGCCCAGTGTGTCTCTCCCCTCCCCCCACCCCCCACTAATGTCCCGTGTGTCTCTCCCCTCCCCCATACCCCCGCTCATGCCCCGTGTGTCTCTCCCCCTCCCCCCACCCCCCGCTCATGCCCCGTGTGTCTCTCCTCCTCCCCCACCCCCCGCTCATGCCCCGTGTGTCTCTCCCCTGTTTCCCCCACCCCTGCTCATGCCCCGTGTCTGCCCTGTTCCCCCACCCCCTGCCCCGTGTCTGCCCTGTTCCTCCACCCCCGCTCCTGCCCCGTGTGTCTCCCCTTCCCCCAACCCCTCTCATGCCCCGTGTGTCTCTCCCCTTCCCCCCACCCCTCGCTCATGCCCGTGTGTCTCCCCTTCCTCCCACCCCCGCTCATGCCTGTGTGTCTCTCTCCTCCCCCCAGCCCCCGCTCATGCCCCGTGTGTCTCTCCCCTACCCCCCACCCCCGCTCATGCCCCATGTGTCTCTCCCCTTCCCCCCCATCCCCCGCTCATGGCCCGTGTGTCTCTCCCCTCCCCCTCACCCCCCGCTCATGACCTGTCTCCCCTGTTACCCCCCACCCACTGCTCACGCCCCGTGTGTCTCTCCCCTTCCCCCACCCCCCGCTCATGCCCCGTGTCTCTCCACTTCCCCCCCACCCCCCGCTCATGCCCCGTGTCTCTCTCCCCCTTCCCCCTCACCCCCGCTCATGTCCTGTGTATCTGTCCCCTCCCTGCACCCCCGTTCATGCCCCATGTGTCTCTCCCCTCCCCTCACCCCCCGCTCATACCCTGTGTGTCTCTCCCCTCCCCCCACCCCCCGTTCATGCCCTGTGTGTCTCTCCCCTCCCCCCCCACCCCCTGTTCATGACCCGTGTGTCTCTCCCCCTCCCCCCACCCCCCGCTCATGCCCCGTGTCTCTCCACTTCCCCCCCACCCCCCGCTCATGCCCCGTGTCTCTCTCCCCTTCCCCCTCACCCCCGCTCATGTCCTGTGTATCTGTCCCCCTCCCTGCACCCCCGCTCATGCCCCATGTGTCTCTCCCCTCCCCCCACCCCCTGCCCCCTGCTCATGCCCCGTGTGTCTCTCCCCCCCACCCCCCGCTAATGCCCCATGTGTTTCTCCCTCCCCCCACCCCCCGCTCACGCCCCGTGTGTTTCTCCCCCTCCCCCCACCCCCCGCGTAAGCCCTGTGTTTCTCTCCCCTCCCCCCCACCCCCCGATCACGCCTGTGTGTCTCTCCCCCTCCCCCCCACCCCCCGCGTATGCCCTGTGTGTCTCTCCTCCCCCCCACCCCCCGCTCATGCCCAGTGTGTCTCTCCCAGTTCCCCCACCCCCTGCTCATGCCCCATGTCTGCCCTGTTCCCCCACCCCCTGCTCATGCCCCGTGTCTTCCCTTCCCCCCACCCCCGTCCATGCCCCGTGTGTCTCTCCCCTTCCCTCCACCCCTCGCTCATGCCCCGTGTGTCTCCCCTTCCTCCCACCCCCGCTCATGCCCTGTGTGTCTTTCCCCTTCCCCCCACCCGCCGCTCATGCCCCGTGTGTCTCTCCCCTTAACCCTACCCCCCGCTCATGCCCTGTGTGACTCTCTCCTCCCCCCAGCCCTGCTCATGCCCCGTGTGTCTCTCCCCTACCCCCCACCCCCGCTCATGCCCCATGTGTCTCTCCCCTTCCCCCATCCCCCGCTCATGCCCCGTGTCTCTCCACTTCCCTTCCACCCCCACTCATGCCCCGTGTCTCTCTCCCCTTCCCCCTCACCCCCGCTCATGTCCTGCGTATCTGTCCCCTCCCTGCACCCCCGTTCATGCCCCATGTGCTCTCCCCTCCCCCACCCCCGCTCATACCCTGTGTGTCTCTTCCCTCCCCCCACCCCCCGTTCATGCCCTGTGTGTCTTTCCCCTCCCCCCACCCCCTGTTCACGCCCCGTGTGTCTCTCCCCCCCCACCCCCTGCTCAGGCCCCATGTGTCTCTCCTCTTCCCCCACCCCCGCTCATGCCCTGTGTCTCCTCTGTTCCCCCCCACCCCCACTCATGCCCTGTGTCTCCCTCCTTTCCCCCCCACCCCCCGCTTATGTCCCATGTCTCCATCCTTTCCCACCCCCAACCCCGCTCATGCCCCGTGTGTGCCTTGTTCCCCCCACCCCCCACTCATGCCCTGTGTCTCCCCTGTTCCCCCCCACTCCACGCTGATGCTCTGTGTGTTCCTCCCGTTCCCCCCACCCCCCGCTCATGCCCCATGTGTGCTCTATTCTCCCCACCCCCTGCCCTGTGTGTGCCCTGTTCCCCCTACCCCCGCTCATGCCCCGTGTGTGCCCTGTTTCCCCCCCCATCGCTCATGCCCCGTGTCTCCCTTGTGTTCCCCCACCCCCGCTCATGCCCTGTGTCTCCCTTCTTCCCCCCCACCCCCGGCTCATGCCCTGTGTCTTCCATCTTCCCCTCCCACCCCCTGCTCATGCCCCGTATCTCCCTTCTTCCCCCCCACCCCCGCTCATGCTCCGTGTCTTCCCCTTCCCCCACCACCCCCCCGCTCATGCCCTGTGTCTCCCTTCTTTCCCCCCACCCCCCGCTCATGCCCCATTTCTCCCTTTTTCCCCCACCCCCGCTCATGCCCTGTGTGTCTCTCCCCTTCCCCCACCCCCCGCTCATGCCCCATGTGTCTCTCCCCTTAACCCTACCCCTGCTCATGCCCCGTGTGTCTCTCTCCTCCCCCCAGCCCCCGCTCATGCCCCGTGTGTCTCTCCCTACCCCCCATCCCCCGCTCATGGGCCCGTGTGTCTCTCCCCTCCCCCTCACCCCCACTCATGACCTGTCTCCCCTGTTACCCCCCACCCCCTGCTCACGCCCCGTGTGTCTCTCCCCTTCCCCCCACCACCCGCTCATGCCCCGTGTCTCTCCACTTCCCCCCCACCCCTGCTCATGCCCCGTGTCTCTCTCCCCTTCCCCCTCACCCCCGCTCATGTCCTGTGTATCTGTCCCCTCCCTGCACCCCCGTTCATGCCCCATGTGTCTCTCCCCTCCCCCCATCCCCGCTCATACCCTGTGTGTCTCTCCCCTCCCCCCACCCCCCGTTCATGCCCTGTGTGTCTCTCCCCTCCCCCCCACCCCCTGTTCATGCCCCGTGTGTCTCTCCCCCTACCCCCTACACCCCGCTCATGCCCCATGTGTCTCTCCCCTCCCCCCATCCCCTGCTCACGCCCCGTGTGTCTCTCCCCCCCACACCCCGCTAATGCCCCGTGTGTCTCTCCCCTCCCCCCCCACCACCCGCTCACGCCCCGTGTGTCTCTTCCCCTCCCCCCCACCCCATGCTTTTGCCCTGTGTGTCTCTCCTCCTCCCCCCACCCCCCGCTCATGCCCCGTGTGTCTCTCCCCTGTTCCCCCACCCCCTGCTCATGCCCCGTGTCTGCCCTGTTCCCCCACCCCCTGCTCATGCCCCGTGTCTGCCCTTCCCCCCACCCCCGCTCATGCCCCGTGTGTCTCTCCCCTTCCCCCACCCCTCGCTCATGCCCCGTGTGTCTCCCCTTCCTCCCACCCCCGCTCATGCCCTGTGTGTCTCTCCCCTTCCCCCCACCCCCCGCTCATGCCCCGTGTGTCTCTCCCCTTAACCCTACCCCCCGCTCATGCCCTGTGTGTCTCTCTCCTCCCCCCAGCCCTGCTCATGCCCCGTGTGTCTCTCCTTTACCCCCCACCCCGCTCATGCCCCAGGTGTCTCTCCCCTTCCCCCATCCCCCGCTCATGCCCCGTGTCTCTCCACTTCCCTCCCACCCCCCCACTCATGCCCCGTGTCTCTCTCCCCTTTCCCCTCACCCCAGCTCATGTTCTGTGTATCTGTCCCCTCCCTGCACCCCCGTTCATGCCCCATGTGCTCTCCCCTCCCCCCACCCCCCGCTCATACCCTGTGTGTCTCTCCCCTCCCCCCACCCCCCGTTCATGCCCTGTGTGTCTTTCCCCTCCCCCCCACCCCCTGTTCATGCCCCGTGTGTCTCTCCCCCTCCCCCCACCCTCTGCTCATGCCCCATGTGTCTCTCCTCTTCCCCCCACCCCCGCTCATGCCCTGTGTCTCCCCTGTTCCCCACCACCCCACGCTGATGCTCTGTGTGTTCCTCCCGCTCCCCCCACCCCCCGCTCATGCCCCATGTGTGCTCTATTCTCCCCACCCCCTGCTCATGCCCTGTTCCCCCCTACCCCCCCCTCATGCCCCGTCTGTGCCCTGTTTCCCCCCACCCCCCCGCTCACGCCCCGTGTGTCTCTCCCCCTCCCCCCACCCCCTGCTTATGCCCTGTGTGTCTCTCCTCCTCCCCCCACCCCCTGCTCATGCCCCGTGTGTCTCTCCCCTGTTCCCCCACCCCCTGCTCACGCCCCGTGTCTGTCCTGTTCCCCCACCCCCTTCTCATGCCCAATGTCTGCCCTTCCCCCCACCCCCGCTCATGCCCTGTGTGTCTCTCCCCTTCACCCCACCCCTCGCTCATGCCCCGTGTGTCTCCCCTTCCTCCCACCCCCGCTCATGCCCTGTGTGTCTCTCCACTTCCCCCCACCCCCACTCATGCCCCGTGTGTCTCTCCCCTTAACCCTACCCCCGCTCATGCCCTGTGTGTCTCTCTCCTCCCCCCAGCCCTGCTCATGCCCCGTGTGTCTCTCCCCTACCCCCAACCCCGCTCATGCCCCAGGTGTCTCTCCCCTTCCCCCCATCCCCCGCTCATGCCCCGTGTCTCTCCACTTCCCTCCCACCCCCCACTCATGCCCCGTGTCTCTCTCCCCTTCCCCCTCACCCCAGCTCATGTCCTGTGTATCTGTCCCCTCCCTGCACCCCCGTTCATGCCCCATGTGCTCTCCCCTCCCCCACCCCCCGCTCATACCCTGTGTGTCTCTCCCCTCCCCCACCCCCCGCTCATACCCCGTGTGTCTCTCCCCCTCCCCCCCACACCCCGCTCATGCCCCATGTGTCTCTCCCCTCCCCCCACCCCCTGCTCATGCCCCGTGTGTCTCTCCCCCCCACCCCCCGCTAATGCCCCATTTGTTTCTCCCCTCCCTCCACCCCCCGCTCATGCCCCGTGTGTTTCTCCCCCTCCCCCCACCCCCCGCGTAAGCCCTGTGTTTCTCTCCCCTCCCCCCCACCCCCCGATCACGCCCTGTGTGTCTCTCCCCCACCCCCCCACCCCCCGCGTATGCCCTGTGTGTCTCTCCTCCCCCCCACCCCCCGCTCATGCCCAGTGTGTCTCTCCCCAGTTCCCCCACCCCCTGCTCATGCCCCATGTCTGCCCTGTTCCCCCACCCCCTGCTCATGCCCCGTGTCTTCCCTTCCCCCCACCCCCGTCCATGCCCCGTGTGTCTCTCTCCCCTTCCCCCCACCCCTCGCTCATGCCCCGTGTGTCTCCCCTTCCTCACACCCCCGCTCATGCCCTGTGTGTCTTTCCCCTTCCCCCCACCCGCCGCTCATGCCCCGTGTGTCTCTCCCCTTAACCCTACCCCCCGCTCATGCCCTGTGTGACTCTCTCCTCCCCCCAGCCCTGCTCATGCCCCGTGTGTCTCTCCCCTACCCCGCACCCCCGCTCATGCCCCATGTGTCTCTCCCCTTCCCCCATCCCCCGCTCATGCCCCGTGTCTCTCCACTTCCCTTCCACCCCCCACTCATGCCCCGTGTCTCTCTCCCCTTCCCCCTCACCCCCGCTCATGTCCTGTGTATCTGTCCCCTCCCTGCACCCCCGTTCATGCCCCATGTGCTCTCCCCTCCCCCCACCCCCGCTCATACCCTGTGTGTCTCTTCCCTCCCCCCACCCCCCGTTCATGCCCTGTGTGTCTTTCCCCTCCCCCCACCCCCTGTTCATGCCCCGTGTGTCTCTCCCCCCCACCCCCTGCTCATGCCCCAGGTGTCTCTCCTCTTCCCCCCACCCCCGCTCATGCCCTGTGTCTCCTCTGTTCCCCCGACCCCCACTCATGCCCTGTGTCTCCCTCCTTTCCCCCCGCTTATGTCCCGTGTCTCCATCCTTTCCCACCCCCAACCCCCGCTCATGCCCCGTGTGTGCCTTGTTCCCCCCCACCCCCCAACTCATGCCCTGTGTCTCCCCTGTTCCCCCCCACCCCACGCTGATGCTCTGTGTGTTCCTACCGTTCCCCCCACCCCCGCTCATGCCCCATGTGTGCTCTATTCTCCCCACCCCCTGCTCATGCCCTGTGTGTGCCCTGTTCCCCCTACCCCCGCTCATGCCCCGTGTGTGCCCTGTTTCCCCCCACCCATCGCTCATGCCCCGTGTCTCCCTTGTGTTCCCCCCACCCCCCGCTCATGCCCTGTGTCTCCCTTCTTCCCCCCCACCCCCGGCTCATGCCCTGTGTCTTCCATCTTCCCCTCCCACCCCCTGCTCATGCCCCGTATCTCCCTTCTTCCCCCCACCCCCGCTCATGCTCCGTGTCTTCCCCTTCCCCCACCACCCCCCCGCTCATGCCCTGTGTCTCCCTTCTTTCCCCCCACCCCCCGCTCATGCCCCATTTCTCCCTTTTTCCCCCCACCCCCGCTCATGCCCTGTGTGTCTCTCCCCTTCCCCCCACCCACCGCTCATGCCCCATGTGTCTCTCCCCTTAACCCTACCCCTGCTCACGCCCCGTGTGTCTCTCTCCTCCCCCCAGCCCCCGCTCATGCCCCGTGTGTCTCTCCCTATCCCCCACCCCCGCTCATGCCCCATGTGTCTCTCCCCTTCCCCCCCATCCCCCGCTCATGGCCCGTGTGTCTCTCCCCTCCCCCTCACCCCCCACTCATGACCTGTCTCCCCTGTTACCCCCCACCCCCTGCTCACGCCCCGTGTGTCTCTCCCCTTCCCCCCACCACCCGCTCATGCCCCGTGTCTCTCCACTTCCCCCCCACCCCCGCTCATGCCCCGTGTCTCTCTCCCCTTCCCCCTCACCCCCGCTCATGTCCTGTGTATCTGTCCCCTCCCTGCACCCCCGTTCATGCCCCATGTGTCTCTCCCCTCCCCCCATCCCCCACTCATGCCCTGTGTGTCTCTCCCCTCCCCCCACCCCCCGTTCATGCCCTGTGTGTCTCTCCCCTCCCCCCACCCCCTGTTCATGCCCCGTGTGTCTCTCCCCCTCCCCCCCACACCCCGCTCATGCCCCATGTGTCTCTCTCCTCCCCCCATCGCCTGCTCACGCCCCGTGTGTCTCTCCCCCCCACACCCCGCTAATGCCCCGTGTGTCTCTCCCCTCCCCCCCACCCCCCGCTCACGCCCCGTGTGTCTCTTCCCCTCCCCCCCACCCCTTGCTTATGCCCTGTGTGTCTCTCCTCCTCCCCCCACCCCCCGCTCATGCCCCGTGTGTCTCTCCCCTGTTCCCCCACCCCCTGCTCATGCCCCGTGTCTGCCCTGTTCCCCCACCCCCTGCTCATGCCCCGTGTCTGCCCTTCCCCCCACCCCGCTCATGCCCCGTGTGTCTCTCCCCTTCCCCCCACCCCTCGCTCATGCCCCGTGTGTCTCCCCTTCCTCCCACCCCCGCTCATGCCCTGTGTGTCTCTCCCCTTCCCCCCACCCCCCGCTCATGCCCCGTGTGTCTCTCCCCTTAACCCTACCCCCCGCTCATGCCCTGTGTGTCTCTCTCCTCCCCCCAGCCCTGCTCATGCCCCGTGTGTCTCTCCCCTACCCCCCACCCCCGCTCATGCCCCAGGTGTCTCTCCCCTTCCCCCATCCCCCGCTCATGCCCCGTGTCTCTCCACTTCCCTCCCACCCCCCCACTCATGCCCCGTGTCTCTCTCCCCTTCCCCCTCACCCCAGCTCATGTTCTGTGTATCTGTCCCCTCCCTGCACCCCCGTTCATGCCCCATGTGCTCTCCCCTCCCCCCACCCCCCGCTCATACCCTGTGTGTCTCTCCCCTCCCCCCACCCCCCGTTCATGCCCTGTGTGTCTTTCCCCTCCCCCCACCCCCTGTTCATGCCCCGTGTGTCTCTCCCCCTCCCCCCACCCTCTGCTCATGCACCATGTGTCTCTCCTCTTCCCCCCACCCCCGCTCATGCCCTGTGTCTCCCCTGTTCCCCCCCACCCCACGCTGATGCTCTGTGTGTTCCTCCCGCTCCCCCCACCCCCCGCTCATGCCCCATGTGTGCTCTATTCTCCCCACCCCCTGCTCATGCCCTGTGTGTGCCCCGTTCCCCCCACCCCCCTCATGCCCCGTCTGTGCCCTGTTTCCCCCACCCCCCCGCTCACGCCCCGTGTGTCTCTCCCCCTCCCCCCACCCCCTGCTTATGCCCTGTGTGTCTCTCCTCCTCCCCCCACCCCCTGCTCATGCCCCGTGTGTCTCTCCCCTGTTCCCCCACCCCCTGCTCACGCCTGGTGTCTGCCCTGTTCCCCCACCCCCTGCTCATGCCCCATGTCTGCCCTTCCCCCCACCCCCGCTCATGCCCCGTGTGTCTCTCCCCTTCCCCCCACCCCTCGCTCATGCCCCGTGTGTCTCCCCTTCCTCCCACCCCCGCTCATGCCCTGTGTGTCTCTCCCCTTCCCCCCACCCCCCACTCATGCCCCAGGTGTCTCTCCCCTTCCCCCATCCCCCGCTCATGCCCCGTGTCTCTCCACTTCCCTCCCACCCCCCCACTCATGCCCCGTGTCTCTCTCCCCTTCCCCCTCACCCCAGCTCATGTCCTGTGTATCTGTCCCCTCCCTGCACCCCCGTTCATGCCCCATGTGCTCTCCCCTCCCCCCACCCCCCGCTCATACCCTGTGTGTCTCTCCCCTCCCCCACCCCCCGCTCATACCCTGTGTGTCTCTCCCCTCCCCCCACCCCCTGTTCATGCCCCGTGTGTCTCTCCCCTCCCCCCACCCCTGCTCATGCCCTGTGTCTCCTCTGTTCCCCCCCACCCCCGCTCATGCCCTGTGGCTCCATCCTTTCCCACCCTCAACCCCCGCTCTTGCCCCGTGTGTGCTCTGTTCCCCCCACCCCCTGCTCATGCCCTGTGTGTGCCCTGCTCACCCCTACCCCCCGCTTATGCCCCGTGTGTGCCCTGTTTCCCCCCACCCAACGCTCATGCCCCGCGTCTCCCTTGTGTTCCCCCCACCCCCCGCTCATGCCCTGTGTCTTCCTTCTTCCCTCCGACCCCCCACTCATGCCCTGTGTCTTCCATCTTCCCCTCCCACCCCCCGCTCATGCCCCATGTCTCCCTTCTTCCCCCCACCCCCCACTCATGCCCCGTGTCTTCCCCTTCCCCACCACACCCCGCTCATGCCCCGTGTCTCCCTTCTTTCCCCCACCCGCCGCTCATGCCCCGTGTCTCCCTTTCCCCCCAACCCCCGCTCATGCCCCATGTCTTCCTTCTCCCCCCCACCCCCTGCTCATGCCCCGTGTCTCCCTTCTTCCCCCCACCCCCGCTCATGCCCGTGTCTCCCTTTTTCCCCCCACACCCCGCTCATGCCCCATGTCTTCCTTCTCCCCACACCCCCTGCTCATGCCCCGTGTCTCCCTTCTTCCCCCACTCCCTGTTCATGCCCCGTGTCTTCCCCGTCCCCTACCACCCCCGCTCATGCCCCGTGTCTCCCTTCTTTCCCCCCACCCCCCGCTCATGCCCCTTGTCTCCCTTTCCCCCCCCACCCCCACTCATGCCCCGTGTCTTCCTTCTCCCCCACCCCCTGCTCATGCCCCGTGTCTCCCTTCTTCCCCTACCCCCCGCTCATGCCACATGTCTTCCTTCTTCCACCCCACCCCCCGTTCATGCCCAATGTCTACCTTCTTTCCCCCCACCTCCCGCTCATGCCCCGTGTCTCCCTTCTTACCCCCCCACCCCCTGTCTCCCTTCTTCCCCCCACCCCCTGTTCATGCCCCATATCTCCCTTCTTCCCCCCACCCCTTGCTCATGCCCCGTGTCTCCCTTCTTCCCCCACACCTCCCGCTCATGCCACGTGTCTTCCTTCTTCCACCCCACCCCCTGTTCATGCCCAATGTCTACCTTCTTTCCCCCCACCTCCCGCTCATGCTCTGTGTCCCCCATATTTTCCCCACCCCATGCTCATGCCCCGTGCCTCCCTCCTGTACCCCCCACCCCCCGCTCATGCCCCGTGTCTTCCTTCTTTCCCCTGCTCATGTCCCATGTCTCCCTTCTTACCCCCCACCCCCCACTCATGCTCCGTGTCTCCCTTCTTCTCCCCCACCCCCCGCTCATGCCCCTTGTCTCCCTTCTTCCTCCCCCACCCCCCGCTCATGCACCGTGTCTGCCCTGTTCTCCCCAACCCCCGCTAATGCCCCGTGTCTCCCTCCTGTAACCCCCCGCCTCCAGCTCTTGCCCTGTGTCTCCCTCCTGTACTCCCCACCCCCCGCACATACACCGTCTCCCTTCTTCCCCCCTACCCCCGCTCATGCCCCGTGTCTCTGTTCTCCTCCCCACCCCCGCTCATGCCCCGTGTCTCCCTTCTTTCCACCCCCACTCCCCGCTCATGCCCCGTGTCTCCCTTCTCCCCCCCACCCCCTGCTCATGCCCCATGTCTCCCTTCTTTCCACTTCCCACCCCCTGCTCATGCCCCATGTCTTCCTTCTCCCCCCCACCCCCCGCTCATGCCCCGTGTCTCCCTTCTCCCCCCATCCCCCGCTCATGCACCGTGTCTCCCTTCTTCCCCCCATCCCCCGCTCATGCCCCGTGTCTCCCTTCTTCCTCCCTCACCCCCCGCTCATGCCCCATGTCTGCCCTGTTCACCCCGCTCATGCCCCTTGTCTCCCTCCTGTACCCCCCACCCCCTGCTCATGCCCCGTGTCTCTCTCCTGTACCCCCCACCCCCCGCTCATGCCCTGTGTCTCCCTCCTGTACCCCCCACCCCCCACTCATGCCCTGTGTCTCCCTTCTTCCACCTACCCCCGCTCATGCCCCGTGTCTCCCTTCTTCCCCCCCACCCCCGCTCATGCCCTGTGTCTCCCTTATTCCCCCCACCCCCCGCTCATGCCCCGTGTGTCTCTCCCCTACCCCCCACCCCGCTCATGCCCCATGTGTCTCTGTCCTTCCCCCCACCCCCCGCTCATGCCCCATGTGTCTCTCCCCTCTCCCCACCCCCCGCTCACGACCTGTCTTCCCTGTTACCCCTACCCCCTGCTCATGCCCCTTGTGTCTCTACACTTCCTCCCCACCCCCCGCTCATGCCCCGTGTCTCTTCACTTACCCTCCACCCCCCGCTCATGCCCAGTGTCTTCCTTCTTTCCCCTGCTCATGTCCCATGTCTCCCTTCTTACCCCCCACCCCCCACTCATGCCCTGTGTCTCCCTTCTTCCCCCCTCACCCCCTGCTCATGCTCCGTGTCTCCCTTCTTCTCCCCCACCCCCCGCTCATGCCCCTTGTCTCCCTTCTTCCTCCGCCATCCCCCGCTCATGCACCGTGTCTGCCCTGTTCTCCCCAACCCCCGCTAATGCCCCGTGTCTCCCTCCTGTAACCCCCCGCCCCCAGCTCTTGCCCTGTGTCTCCCTCCTGTACTCCCCACCCCCGCACATACACCGTCTCCCTTCTTCCCCCCTACCCCGCTCATGCCCCGTGTCTCTCTTCTCCTCCCCACCCCCGCTCATGCCCCGTGTCTCCCTTCTTTCCACCCCCACGCCCCGCTTATGCCCCGTGTCTCCCTTCTCCCCCCCACCCCCTGCTCATGCCCCGTGTCTGTCCTGTTGGAACAGGGCCCCACCCCCTGCTCATGCTCGGTGTCTCCCTTCTTTCCCACCCACCCCCCGCTCATGCACCATGTCTCCCTTCTTCCCCCCCACCCCTGTTCATGCCCCGCGTCTCCCTTCTCCCCCCCACCCCCCGCTCATGCCCCATGTCTCCCTTCTTTCCACCTCCCACCCCCTGCTCATGCCCCGTGTCTTCCTTCTCCCCCCACCCCCCGCTCATGCCCCGTGTCTCCCTTTTCCCCCCCACCCCCCGCTCATGCCCTGTGTCTCCCTTCTTCCCCCATCCCCCGCTCATGCCCCGTGTCTCCCTTCTTCCTCCCTCACCCCCCACTCATGCCCCATGTCTGCCCTGTTCACCCCGCTCATGCCCCTTGTCTCCCTCCTGTACCCCCCCACCCCCTGCTCATGCCCTGTGTCTCCCTCCTGTACCCCCCACCCCCCGCTCATGCCCCGTGTCTCCCTCCTGTACCCCCCACCCCCCACTCATGCCCCGTGTCTCCCTTCTTCCACCTACCCCCCCGCTCATGCCCCGTGTCTCCCTTCTTCCCCCCCACCCCCCGCTCATGCCCCGTGTCTCCCTTCTTCCCCCCACCCCCCGCTCATGCCCCGTGTGTCTCTCTCCTTCCCCCCACCCCCCCGCTCATGCCCCGTGTGTCTCTCCCCTCTCCCCACCCCCCGCTCACGACCTGTCTTCCCTGTTACCCCTACCCCCGCTCATGCCCCGTGTGTCTCTACACTTCCCCCTCACACCCCGCTCATGCCCCGTGTCTCTCCACTTACCCCCCACCCCGCTCATGCCTCATGTGTCTCTCTCCTTCCCCCCACCCCCCGCTCATGCCCCGTGTGTCTCTCCCCTCTCCCCACCCCCCGCTCACGACCTGTCTTCCCTGTTACCCCTACCCCCGCTCATGCCCCGTGTGTCTCTACACTTCCCCCCCACACCCCGCTCATGCCCCGTGTCTCTCCACTTACCCCCCACCCCCCGCTCATGCCCCGTGTCTCTCTCCCCTTCCCCCTCACACCCGCTCATGTCCTGTGTATCTCTCCACTCCACCCACCTCCCATTCATGCCCCGTGTGTCTCTCCCCTCCCCCACCCCCCGCTCATACCCTGTGTGTCTCTCCCCTCCCCCACCCCCCGTTCATGCCCTGTGTGTCTCTCCCCTCCCCCACCCCCTGTTCATGCCCCATGTGTCTCTCCCCTTCCCCCCATCCCCGCTCATGCCCTGTGTCTCCTCTGTTCCCCCCCACCCCCGCTCATGCCCTGTGTCTCCATCCTTTCCCACCCCCAACCCCCGCTCATGCCCCGTGTGTGCCCTGTTCCCCCCCACCCCCCCGCTCATGCCCTGTGTCTCCCCTGTTCCCCCCACACCATGCTGATGCTCTGTGTGTTCCTCCCGTTCCCCCACCCCCCGCTCATGCCCCGTGTGTGCTCTGTTCCCCCCACCCCCTGCTCATGCCCTGTGTGTGCCCTGTTCACCCCTACCCGCCGCTCATGCCCCGTGTGTGCCCTGTTTCCCCCCACCCAATGCTCATGCCCCGTGTCTCCCTTGTGTTCCCCCCACCCCCCGCTCATGCCCTGTGTCTCCCTTCTTCCCGCCGACCCCCCTCTCATGCCCTGTGTCTTCCATCTTCCCCTCCCACCCCCCGCTCATGCCCCATGTCTCCCTTCTTCCCCCCACCCCCTGCTTATGCCCCGTGTCTTCCCCTTCCCCACCACACCCTGCTCATGCCCCGTGTCTCCCTTCTTTCCCCCACCCCCTGCTCATGCCCCGTGTCTCCCTTCTTCCCCCCACCCCCCGCTCATGTCCCGTGTCTCCCTTTTCCCCCCCACACCCCGCTCATGCCCCATGTCTTCCTTCTCCCCACATCCCCTGCTCATGCCCCGTGTCTCCCTTCTTCCCCCACTCCCTGTTCATGTCCTGTGTCTTCCCCTACCACCCCCCGCTCATGCCCCGTGTCTCCCTTCTTTCCCCCACCCCCGCTCATGACCCTTGTCTCCCTTTTTCCCCCCCACCCCCCGCTCATGCCCCGTGTCTTCCTTCTCCCCCCACCCCCTGCTCATGCCCCGTGTCTCCCTTCTTCCCCTACCCCCCACTCATGCCCTGTGTCTCCCTTCTTCCCGCCGACACCCCACTCATGCCCTGTGTCTTCCATCTTCCCCTCCCACCCCCCGCTCATGCCCCATGTCTCCCTTCTTCCCCCCACCCCCTGCTCATGCCCCGTGTCTGTCCTGTTGGAACAGGGCCCCACCCCCTGCTCATGCTCGGTGTCTCCCTTCTTTCCCACCCACCCCCCGCTCATGCACCATGTCTCCCTTCTTCCCCCCCACCCCTGTTCATGCCCCGTGTCTCCCTTCTCCCCCCCACCCCCTGCTCATGCCCCATGTCTCCCTTCTTTCCACCTCCCACCCCCCGCTCATGCCCCATGTCTCACTTCTTCCCCCCACCACCTGCTTATGCCCCGTGTCTTCCCCTTCCCCACCACACCCCGCTCATGCCCCGTGTCTCCCTTCTTTCCCCCACCCCCTGCTCATGCCCCGTGTCTCCCTTCTTCCCCCCACCCCCCGCTCATGCCCCGTGTCTCCCTTTTCCCCCCACACCCCGCTCATGCCCCATGTCTTCCTTCTCCCCACATCCCCTGCTCATGCCCCGTGTCTCCCTTCTTCCCCCACTTCTTGTTCATGCCCTGTGTCTTCCCCTACCACCCCCCGCTCGTGTCTCCCTTCTTTCCCCCACCCCCCGCTCATGCCCCTTGTCTCCCTTTTTCCCCCCCACCCCCCGCTCATGCCCCGTGTCTTCCTTCTCCCCCCCACCCCCTGCTCATGCCCCGTGTCTCCCTTCTTCCCATACCCCCCACTCATGCCCTGTGTCTCCCTTCTTCTCCCCACCCCCCGCTCATGCCCCGTGTCTCCCTTCTTCCCCCCACCCCTTGCTCATGCCCCGTGTCTCCCTTCTTCCCCCCACCCTCCGCTCATGCCGTGTCTCCCTTCTTCCCCCCACCCCCGCTCATGCCCCGTGTATCCCTTCTTTCCTCCCCGCTCATGGCCCGTGTCTCACTTCTTTCCCCCCACCCCCCGCTCATGCCCCGTGTCTCCCTTCTTACCCCCCACCCCCTGCTCATGCCCCGTGTCTCCCTTCTTCCCCCCACCCCCTGTTCATGCCCCATGTCTCCCTTCTTCCCCCCACCCCTTGCTCATGCCCCGTGTCTCCCTTCTTCCACCCCACCCCCTGCTCATGCCCCGTGTCTCCCTTCTTCCCCCCACCTCTTGCTCATGCCCCGTGTCTCCCTTCTTCCCCCACACCTCCCGCTCATGCCACGTGTCTTCCTTCTTCCACCCCACCCCCCGTTCATGCCCAATGTCTACCTTCTTTCCCCCCACCTCCCGCTCATGCTCCGTGTCCCCCATCTTTCCCCCACCCCATGCTCATGCCCCGTGCCTCCCTCCTGTACCCCCCACCCCCCGCTCATGCCCCGTGTCTTCCTTCTTTCCCCCCGCTCATGTCCCATGTCTCCCTTCTTACCCCCATCCCCCACTCATGCCCTGTGTCTCCCTTCTTCCCTTCTTCCCCTCTCACCCCCGCTCATGCTCCGTGTCTCCCTTCTCCTCCCCCACCCCCCGCTCATGCCCCTTGTCTCCCTTCTTCCTCCCCCACCCCCCGCTCATGCCCCGTGTCTGCCCTGTTCTCCCCAACCCCCGCTAATGCCCCGTGTCTCCCTCCTGTAACCCCCCACCCCCTGCTCTTGCCCTGTGTCTCCCTCCTGTACCCCCCACCCCCCGCTCATGCCCCATGTCTCCCTTCTTCCCCCCACCCCCTGCTCACCCCACCCACCGCACATGCACCGTCTCCCTTCTTCCCCCCCACCTCCGCTCATGCCCCGTTTCTCCCTTCTCCTCCCCACCCCCGCTCATGCCCTGTGTCTCCCTTCTTTCCACCCCCACTCCCCGCTCATGCCCCGTGTCTCCCTTCTTCCCACCCCACCCCCTGCTCATGCCCCGTGTCTGTCCTGTTGGAACAGGGCCACACCCCCTGCTCATGCTCGGTGTCTCCCTTCTTTCCCACCCACCCCCCGCTCATGCACCATGTCTCCCTTCTTCCCCCCCACCCCTGCTCATGCCCCGTGTCTCCCTTCTCCCCCCACCCCCTGCTCATGCCCCATGTCTCCCTTCTTTCCACCTCCCACCCCCTACTCATGCCCCGTGTCTTCCTTCTCCCCCCCCACCCCCCGCTCATGCCCCGTGTCTCCCTTCTCCCCCCACCCCCCGCTCATGCACCGTGTCTCCCTTCTTCCCCCCACCCCCCGCTCATGCCTCGTGTGTCCCTTCTTCCTCCCTCACCCCCTGCTCATGCCCCATGTCTGCCCTGTTCACCCCACCCCCCGCTCATGCCCCTTGTCTCCCTCCTGTACCCCCCACCCCCCGCTCATGCCCCGTGTCTCCCTCCTGTACCCCCCACTCATGCCCCGTGTCTCCCTTCTTCCCCCCCACCCCCCGCTCATGCCCTGTGTCTCCCTTCTTCCTCCCTCACCCCCCGCTCATGCCCCATGTCTGCCCTGTTCACCCCACCCCCCGCTCATGCCCCTTGTCTCCCTCCTGTACCCCCCACCCTCTGCTCATGCCCCGTGTCTCCCTCCTGTACCCCCCACTCATGCCCCATGTCTCCCTTCTTCCCCCGCACCCCCCGCTCATGCCCCGTGTCTCCCTTCTTCCCCCCACCCCCTGCTCATGCCCTGTGTCTTCCTTCTCCCCCCCAACCCCCCGCTCATGCCCTGTGTCTCCCTTCTTCCCCCCCACCCCCCGCTCATGCCCTATGTCTCCCTTCTTCCCCCCACCCCAGCTCATGCCCCGTGTCTCCCTTCTTCCCCCTGCTCATGCCCCGTGTCTTCCTTCTTTCCCCCCACCCCCCGCTCATGCCGTGTCTCCATTCTTCCCCCCACCCCCCGCTCATGCCTCGTGTCTCCCTTTTCCCCCCCACCCCCCGCTCATGCCCTGTGTCTCCCTTCTTCCCCCATCCCCCGCTCATGCCCCGTGTCTCCCTTCTTCCTCCCTCACCCCCCACTCATGCCCCATGTCTGCCCTGTTCACCCCGCTCATGCCCCTTGTCTCCCTCCTGTACCCCCCCACCCCCTGCTCATGCCCTGTGTCTCCCTCCTGTACCCCCCACCCCCCGCTCATGCCCCGTGTCTCCCTCCTGTACCCCCCACCCCCCACTCATGCCCCGTGTCTCCCTTCTTCCACCTACCCCCCCGCTCATGCCCCGTGTCTCCCTTCTTCCCCCCCACCCCCCGCTCATGCCCCGTGTCTCCCTTCTTCCCCCCACCCCCCGCTCATGCCCCGTGTGTCTCTCTCCTTCCCCCCACCCCCCCGCTCATGCCCCGTGTGTCTCTCCCCTCTCCCCACCCCCCGCTCACGACCTGTCTTCCCTGTTACCCCTACCCCCGCTCATGCCCCGTGTGTCTCTACACTTCCCCCTCACACCCCGCTCATGCCCCGTGTCTCTCCACTTACCCCCCACCCCGCTCATGCCTCATGTGTCTCTCTCCTTCCCCCCACCCCCCGCTCATGCCCCGTGTGTCTCTCCCCTCTCCCCACCCCCCGCTCACGACCTGTCTTCCCTGTTACCCCTACCCCCGCTCATGCCCCGTGTGTCTCTACACTTCCCCCCCACACCCCGCTCATGCCCCGTGTCTCTCCACTTACCCCCCACCCCCCGCTCATGCCCCGTGTCTCTCTCCCCTTCCCCCTCACACCCGCTCATGTCCTGTGTATCTCTCCACTCCACCCACCTCCCATTCATGCCCCGTGTGTCTCTCCCCTCCCCCACCCCCCGCTCATACCCTGTGTGTCTCTCCCCTCCCCCACCCCCCGTTCATGCCCTGTGTGTCTCTCCCCTCCCCCACCCCCTGTTCATGCCCCATGTGTCTCTCCCCTTCCCCCCATCCCCGCTCATGCCCTGTGTCTCCTCTGTTCCCCCCCACCCCCGCTCATGCCCTGTGTCTCCATCCTTTCCCACCCCCAACCCCCGCTCATGCCCCGTGTGTGCCCTGTTCCCCCCCACCCCCCCGCTCATGCCCTGTGTCTCCCCTGTTCCCCCCACACCATGCTGATGCTCTGTGTGTTCCTCCCGTTCCCCCACCCCCCGCTCATGCCCCGTGTGTGCTCTGTTCCCCCCACCCCCTGCTCATGCCCTGTGTGTGCCCTGTTCACCCCTACCCGCCGCTCATGCCCCGTGTGTGCCCTGTTTCCCCCCACCCAATGCTCATGCCCCGTGTCTCCCTTGTGTTCCCCCCACCCCCCGCTCATGCCCTGTGTCTCCCTTCTTCCCGCCGACCCCCCACTCATGCCCTGTGTCTTCCATCTTCCCCTCCCACCCCCCGCTCATGCCCCATGTCTCCCTTCTTCCCCCCACCCCCTGCTTATGCCCCGTGTCTTCCCCTTCCCCACCACACCCTGCTCATGCCCCGTGTCTCCCTTCTTTCCCCCACCCCCTGCTCATGCCCCGTGTCTCCCTTCTTCCCCCCACCCCCCGCTCATGTCCCGTGTCTCCCTTTTCCCCCCCACACCCCGCTCATGCCCCATGTCTTCCTTCTCCCCACATCCCCTGCTCATGCCCCGTGTCTCCCTTCTTCCCCCACTCCCTGTTCATGCCCTGTGTCTTCCCCTACCACCCCCCGCTCATGCCCCGTGTCTCCCTTCTTTCCCCCACCCCCGCTCATGCCCCTTGTCTCCCTTTTTCCCCCCCACCCCCCGCTCATGCCCCGTGTCTTCCTTCTCCCCCCACCCCCTGCTCATGCCCCGTGTCTCCCTTCTTCCCCTACCCCCCACTCATGCCCTGTGTCTCCCTTCTTCCCGCCGACACCCCACTCATGCCCTGTGTCTTCCATCTTCCCCTCCCACCCCCCGCTCATGCCCCATGTCTCCCTTCTTCCCCCCACCCCCTGCTCATGCCCCGTGTCTGTCCTGTTGGAACAGGGCCCCACCCCCTGCTCATGCTCGGTGTCTCCCTTCTTTCCCACCCACCCCCCGCTCATGCACCATGTCTCCCTTCTTCCCCCCCACCCCTGTTCATGCCCCGTGTCTCCCTTCTCCCCCCCACCCCCTGCTCATGCCCCATGTCTCCCTTCTTTCCACCTCCCACCCCCCGCTCATGCCCCATGTCTCACTTCTTCCCCCCACCACCTGCTTATGCCCCGTGTCTTCCCCTTCCCCACCACACCCCGCTCATGCCCCGTGTCTCCCTTCTTTCCCCCACCCCCTGCTCATGCCCCGTGTCTCCCTTCTTCCCCCCACCCCCCGCTCATGCCCCGTGTCTCCCTTTTCCCCCCACACCCCGCTCATGCCCCATGTCTTCCTTCTCCCCACATCCCCTGCTCATGCCCCGTGTCTCCCTTCTTCCCCCACTCCTTGTTCATGCCCTGTGTCTTCCCCTACCACCCCCCGCTCGTGTCTCCCTTCTTTCCCCCACCCCCCGCTCATGCCCCTTGTCTCCCTTTTTCCCCCCCACCCCCCGCTCATGCCCCGTGTCTTCCTTCTCCCCCCCACCCCCTGCTCATGCCCCGTGTCTCCCTTCTTCCCATACCCCCCACTCATGCCCTGTGTCTCCCTTCTTCTTCCCACCCCCCGCTCATGCCCCGTGTCTCCCTTCTTCCCCCCACCCCTTGCTCATGCCCCGTGTCTCCCTTCTTCCCCCCACCCTCCGCTCATGCCGTGTCTCCCTTCTTCCCCCCACCCCCGCTCATGCCCCGTGTATCCCTTCTTTCCTCCCCGCTCATGGCCCGTGTCTCACTTCTTTCCCCCCACCCCCCGCTCATGCCCCGTGTCTCCCTTCTTACCCCCCACCCCCTGCTCATGCCCCGTGTCTCCCTTCTTCCCCCCACCCCCTGTTCATGCCCCATGTCTCCCTTCTTCCCCCCACCCCTTGCTCATGCCCCGTGTCTCCCTTCTTCCACCCCACCCCCTGCTCATGCCCCGTGTCTCCCTTCTTCCCCCCACCTCTTGCTCATGCCCCGTGTCTCCCTTCTTCCCCCACACCTCCCGCTCATGCCACGTGTCTTCCTTCTTCCACCCCACCCCCCGTTCATGCCCAATGTCTACCTTCTTTCCCCCCACCTCCCGCTCATGCTCCGTGTCCCCCATCTTTCCCCCACCCCATGCTCATGCCCCGTGCCTCCCTCCTGTACCCCCCACCCCCCGCTCATGCCCCGTGTCTTCCTTCTTTCCCCCCGCTCATGTCCCATGTCTCCCTTCTTACCCCCATCCCCCACTCATGCCCTGTGTCTCCCTTCTTCCCTTCTTCCCCTCTCACCCCCCGCTCATGCTCCGTGTCTCCCTTCTCCTCCCCCACCCCCCGCTCATGCCCCTTGTCTCCCTTCTTCCTCCCCCACCCCCCGCTCATGCCCCGTGTCTGCCCTGTTCTCCCCAACCCCCGCTAATGCCCCGTGTCTCCCTCCTGTAATCCCCCACCCCCTGCTCTTGCCCTGTGTCTCCCTCCTGTACCCCCCACCCCCCGCTCATGCCCCATGTCTCCCTTCTTCCCCCCACCCCCTGCTCACCCCACCCACCGCACATGCACCGTCTCCCTTCTTCCCCCCCACCTCCGCTCATGCCCCGTTTCTCCCTTCTCCTCCCCACCCCCGCTCATGCCCTGTGTCTCCCTTCTTTCCACCCCCACTCCCCGCTCATGCCCCGTGTCTCCCTTCTTCCCACCCCACCCCCTGCTCATGCCCCGTGTCTGTCCTGTTGGAACAGGGCCACACCCCCTGCTCATGCTCGGTGTCTCCCTTCTTTCCCACCCACCCCCCGCTCATGCACCATGTCTCCCTTCTTCCCCCCCACCCCTGCTCATGCCCCGTGTCTCCCTTCTCCCCCCACCCCCTGCTCATGCCCCATGTCTCCCTTCTTTCCACCTCCCACCCCCTACTCATGCCCCGTGTCTTCCTTCTCCCCCCCACCCCCCGCTCATGCCCCGTGTCTCCCTTCTCCCCCCACCCCCCGCTCATGCACCGTGTCTCCCTTCTTCCCCCCACCCCCCGCTCATGCCTCGTGTGTCCCTTCTTCCTCCCTCACCCCCTGCTCATGCCCCATGTCTGCCCTGTTCACCCCACCCCCCGCTCATGCCCCTTGTCTCCCTCCTGTACCCCCCACCCCCCGCTCATGCCCCGTGTCTCCCTCCTGTACCCCCCACTCATGCCCCGTGTCTCCCTTCTTCCCCCCCACCCCCCGCTCATGCCCTGTGTCTCCCTTCTTCCTCCCTCACCCCCCGCTCATGCCCCATGTCTGCCCTGTTCACCCCACCCCCCGCTCATGCCCCTTGTCTCCCTCCTGTACCCCCCCACCCTCTGCTCATGCCCCGTGTCTCCCTCCTGTACCCCCCACTCATGCCCCATGTCTCCCTTCTTCCCCCGCACCCCCCGCTCATGCCCCGTGTCTCCCTTCTTCCCCCCACCCCCTGCTCATGCCCTGTGTCTTCCTTCTCCCCCCCAACCCCCCGCTCATGCCCTGTGTCTCCCTTCTTCCCCCCCACCCCCCGCTCATGCCCTATGTCTCCCTTCTTCCCCCCACCCCAGCTCATGCCCCGTGTCTCCCTTCTTCCCCCTGCTCATGCCCCGTGTCTTCCTTCTTTCCCCCCACCCCCCGCTCATGCCGTGTCTCCATTCTTCCCCCCACCCCCGCTCATGCCCCGTGTCTCCCTTCTTTCCCCCCCGCTCATGGCCCGTGTCTCACTTCTTTCCCCCCACCCCCCACTCATGCCCCGTGTCTCCCTTCTTACCCCCCACCCCCGCTCATGCACCGTGTCTCCCTTCTTCCCCCCCACCCCCCGCTCATGGCCCGTGTCTCCCTTCTTTCCCCCCAGCCCCTGCTCATGTCCCGTGTCTCCCTTCTTCCCACCCCACTGCCCGCTCATGCCCCGTGTCTCCCTTCTTCCCACCCCACCCCCCGCTCATGCCCTGTGTCTCCCTTCTTTCCCCCCGCTCATGCCCCGTGTCTCCCTTCTTCCCCCCCACCACCCGCTCATGCCCTGTGTCTCCCTTCTTTCCCCCCACCCCTCGCTCATGCCCCGTGTCTCCCTTCTTTCCCCCGCTCATGCCCCGTGTCTTCCTTTTTCCCCCCACCCCCCGCTCATGCCCCATGTCTCCCTTCTTTCCCCCCCACCCCCTGCTCATGCCCTGTGTCTCCCTTCTTTCCACCCCCCGCTCATGCCCTGTGTCTCCCTTCTTTCCCCCCCACCCCCCGCTCATGCCCCCTGTCTCCCTTCTTCTCCCCACCCCCCACTCATGCCCCGTGTCTTCCTTCTTTCCAACCCCTGCTCATGCCCCGTGTCTCCCTCATTTCCCCCCACACCCCACTCATGCCCCGTGTCTCTCTTCTTTCCCTCCCACCCCCCGCTCATGCCCCGTGTCTTCCGTTTTCCCCACCCCCGCTCATGCCCCGTGTCTTCCTTCTTCCCTCCCCCACCCCCCGCATCTCCCTTCTTCTCCCAACCACCCGCTCATGGCCCGTGTCTCCCTCCTTTCCCCCCAACCCCCGCTCATGCCCCTTGTCTCCCTTCTTCCCCTCCACCCCCTGTTCATGCCCTGTGTCTCCCTCCTGTACCCCCCACACCCCGCTCATGCCCCGTGTCTCCCTTCTTTCCCCTCCATCCCCGCTCATGCCCCGTGTCTCCCTCCTGTACCCCCCGCTCATGGCCCGTGTCTCCCTTCTCCCCTCCACCCCCCGCTCATGCCCCGTGTCTCCCTTCTCCCCCCTGCTCATGCCCGTGTCTCCCTTCTCCCCCCCGCTCATGCCCTGTGTCTTCCTTCTTCCCCCCACCCCCGCTCATGCCCCGTGTCTTCCTTCTTTCCCCCCAACCCCCGCTCATGCCCCGTGCCTCCCGCGTGTTACCCCCCACCCCCGCTCAGGCCCCGTGTCTCCCTCGTGTTACCCCCCACTCATGCCCCGTGTCTCTCTCCTGGTCTTTCAGACACCCCGCCGATGCCCTGTTGTGTTCTCTTTATACACCCCGCCTTCCCTTTCCCTGGTGTCCATCTTGGTAAAAGATTTTCCTTCCTACACCGGGACGTCTGCCTGTGGCATCCCGGTTTGGGAAGAAAATTATTTTTTTACCACCCCGGGTTCCCACTTTGAGAACCTAGGATGCTAGTGGTCTTCCTCCATTGAAAAGGACGTTATGGTCACGTTGCACTTATAAAAAACTATGAAATTCAGTAAAAAAAAAATGTGTTAAAGTGACTTTATGGTTAAGTTGCACTAATAAAAACCTATGAAATTCAGTAAAAAAACGTTGTTAAAGGGACGTTATGGTTAAGTTGCGCTACTAAAAACCTATGAAATCCAGTAAAAAAAAAACTTTGTTAAAGGGACGTTATGGTTAAGTTGCGCTACTAAAAACCTATGAAATGCAGTAAAAAAACTTTGTTAAAGGGATGTTATGGTTCCAAGTAAAACCGAAAAACCCTTGAAATTTGCCAGTTATGGTAAGCTAAGCAACCATAACTCGCGCCACCACCGTGCACTGCTAAGCCTAACCCCTAGGACATCAAAGATTGTAGTAAACCCACTGGTTTTCCGGGAGTGTTCTTGCATTGGATGCATACTGAACATGTAGAAACATAATCAATTACATCTCGTGTAATAGAAGGCCACCAACACCATCTCTTGAGCAGCTCAAGGGTTTTCTTTTCTCCAGGGCTGCCACAATTGAATCGTGTTCCCAAGTGAGAGCCCGGTTCCGAGTGGTTTCTGTTGGTAGATAAAGCACCCCTTGTATGAAAGGTAAATCATTGTGGATATCTAGATTCAACTCCTGAACCAATCTTGTATTTTGTCTCACCCATTCCTGTAATTCAGATTTGAGGGAAGACTGTGCAGAACAATTACATATCACAGGATCTGCCAACAACGTATTTTGAACCGGAGGATCTTCCTTCACCTCCTAACTGATGCGGGATAGAGCATCCGATTTGACATGTTGTCTGGCAGGGCGATATGTGATTTAGAAATCAAATTGAGCAAAAAACATATGCCATCTAGCCTGGCGAGCAGTTAGACATTTCATAGTTTTGAATGCCTGAAGATTACAATGATCTGAATACACCAACACCTGATGTTTGGCACCAAGAAGATGATGTCGCCATTCTCGAAAAGTGTCCTTGATCGCAAGCAATTCCCGTTCAGTAACGGTATAGTTCTGTTCATAAGGTGTTAGTTTACGAGAAAAGAAAGCAACTGGATGCTCCTCTTTGGTTTCTGTACAGATTTGGGAAAGAACTGATCCCGTAGCGACACTGGACGCATCCGCTTCCACAATAAACTGACAATCAAGGTCGGGATGCTGGAGTACAGGTGCAGTGGTAAACGTTTCCTTTAGTGTCTCAAATGATTTTTGGGCATTCGGATTCCAACAGAATGGTACTTTGGAACTAGTCAAGGCTGTCAATGGGGCCACTATTTTGGAGAAGGAACGGATAAATCTGTGATAGAAATTCGGAAAGCCTAGGAATGACTGTAGAGACTTGACATTATGTGGAATAGGCCAATTCAATATAGCTTTCATTTTGGAACAGCTCATTCGGACACCGTGGTTGGTGATATCGTAACCCAGAAATTCAACTTCCTGTGTATGAAAGACACATTTCTCTGCTTTAACAAAGTGTTTGTTCTCTCTGTGCCTTTGTAGAAGAGTGGACACATGTTTTACATGTTCTGAAAAAGATGACGAATATATCATTATATCATCCAAATATATCACCACGTACTGGTCCATCATGTCTCTGAAGATGTCGTTCATGAAGAACTGAAACGTGGCTGGAGCGTTACAGAGACCAAAAGGCATCACCAGATATTCGTATAGGCCGGACCACGTCTTGAAAGCGGTCTTCCACTCATCGCCTTCACGGATGCGAACCAGATTGTATGCTCCCCGTAAATCTAATTTAGAAAAATACACAGAAGCGCCAAGTTGATCTTACAAAACATGTATCAAGGGTAATGGATATTGGTTCTTTATGGTGATGTCGTTAAGAGCCCTGTAATCTATGCATGGCCTTAAGTCTCCTTCTTTTTTAGGAACAAAGAATAATGGAGCGGCAGCAGACGATTGGGATGGCCGTATGAACCCCATATCAAGAGCCTTATCAATGTAGTCTTTTAAAACAGCATCTCCTTTGGGAGTTAAAGAATACACATGACCAGTAGGTATCTTAGCCCCAGGAATTAGATCAATCGGACAATCATACTGTCTATGAGGAGGCAGCTGTTCTGCTTGGCCCTTGTCAAAGACATCTGCATATTCAGTATATTCACCTGGTATATGTGTACTGCTCTGATATACGACACTGATAGAAAAACCTCCCTCCATAGAGGCCAGAATATGTGATTTGGATGACACCCCTTGACTGGTAAAGCAATGTTCGTTGTAATAGGCAGAAGGATATTGAATCAATCCCGTAACCCAGTCTATGGTTGGATTATAAAGAGTCAGCCAGGCAAGACCAAGCAATAATTTGTAATGAGGAGCCGCGATGACATCAAAAACCATTTCCTCTGAATGCCCATTTGATAAAGTCATTCGAATAGGTACAATCTCCTGACTGACCATACCTGAAGTCAAGACTGACCCATCCACAGTGCTCACTGTTTCAGGTTTCTTTTTGGTTCTCAAGGGTATAGAGCATTTTTTTTCATATGTAATGTCGATGTAATTATTTGCGGCTCCAGAATCAACCATGGCCCTGGAAACTAACTCTTGACCAGCAAAATGTAACATCACCTCTACAGCTATAGGTGTATAAGCTGGAATGGTATGGGAGTCTGATGTAACAATCGACACAGGGACTCCTTCTAGTGTCGAGTTTTGGCGTTTCCCGAACCGCAGTACATGCAACGATTGTTTTTTCTACGGTTTTCCCTTTCTGCATTAGATAATCGGCCTCTCATAGAACTGATGTGCATTGGTTCAGGATCATTAGATGAGGCTGCTGGTACCTAAGAACGAACTGTTGCTTGCAAGAATGGTTTTCTCTCTCCTTTACGAGCATTTCTTCGAGCAACGATTTGTAGAATCAGATCGAGAAATTCTGTGAACCCCGTAGGGACCACAGGAACCGTAGACAAGGCGTCTTTTAGTTCTTCTGAGAGACCCTTGTAAAAAAACACGGTTTTCTTATCTTCAGGCCATTGGGTCTCGGAGGTTAATCGATTAAATCTGGCTTTGTAGGCTAATAGTGTTTGAGTACCTTGTTGTAGGTTAAGCAATTCCAGATCTGTGGCTTGAGTAGAATAGCGTATATCCAAAACCTTGCTCATGGCAGATAGAAGCTTGTCACAATCGTACAACAAAGGACTGTTAGTCTCCAATAAAGGATTAGCCCAAGCAGCAGCTGTGCCCCCCAAATGGGAAAAGCACGAAGGCCGCCTTTGTAGTTAAATCAGGAAATGAGTTAGGCCGGCACAGAAAATGTAGTCGGCACTGATTGACAAAGGTTCTATAGGTTTTGGGATCTCCTGTGAACCTTTCTGGAGGAGCCAAAGGAAACTGCGTTGGCATAATCACTTGAAGGTTTTCCTGTTGTGGTACCGGGGTACCGGATCTGGATGCAATGGCAGCTGGAGCCAGTGTTCCCTGAGGAGCAGTCCGAATAGCGTCTTGCATAACATCCATGCGATGACGCAATGTGTCCTGTGCGTAATCATTTCATTTTTCAAATCTGTGATTAATTGAGTCAGAACCGTTAAGGGATCTGTACCCTCCATGGATTCTGATTCTGTCATAAATCCCCAAAGTACCATATGAAAAGGATACGGTAACCAAAAAGGATACAATTGATAGGGGTCTTCCGGACCCTTGAATTCACACGATTTGATAGAGTGATGTTAATTTAGACATCCAAATGATACAGCTCTTGAACTGGTAAAACAGGCAGAGAGAAGGATCACTGGAAAGGGCGTGGGAGAGTAATAGGAAGGCAGCCTGGGAAAAATAAAGCATAATGAGAAACTATCTCAATTAACCTCTCTGATAGAATGGCAATAATGCAAATTCCAACACTAACCTGTAGACTTAGAACTGGAGTATCCACCAAAGTCAAATGAAGAAATCCAGGAAAGAAAACCAACGACAAAGGAGGGAAGGTTAGTAAGGGAGACTTATCCCGAACGGCATGAGGCTCTCGCTAGATACCGGGTTGGTGCACCACAGGATAGCGTCCATAGTTCTGTGCACAGATACCTTCAAATAATAGATACACCTTCCTTTTTCACCAGGAGCAAAACAAATTGGAATGAGTCCACCTGTTATTTCCTCACAGGTTCAAATCAACCGCATGCTGGATACACACAGACCAAGTACCTGCAGCCAGGACAGTCGCGCTTGAAGAGTTCCAGCGTCCGCGTGTGATTTTACACGCGAACCAAGTAAACGCAGCCAGGACAGCCGCGCTTGAAGAATTCCAGCGTCCGTGTGGGATTGTACACGTGAATCAAGTACACACAGCCAGGACAGCCGCGCTTGAAGAGTTCCAGCGTCCGCGTGTGATTTTACACGCAAACCGAATACACGCAGCCAGGACAGCCGCGCTTGAAGAGTTCCAGCGTCTGCGTGGGATTTTACACGCGAAGCAAATACACACAGCCAGAACAGCCGCGCTTGAAGAGTTCCAGTGTCTGCGTGGGATTTTATACGTGAACCAAGTACACGCAGCCAGGACAGCCACGCTTGAAGAGTTCCAGCGTCCGCATGGGACTGAAAGCGGAAACTTACACGCGGACAGGAAAACAGCATACAAATGAAACAGGAACCCGCGTGTGAGAAGACACGCTCACAAAATCTGCTGAAGGCAGATACAGGAGATCTCGTGTAAAGGAACACGTCGATGAAGGCCAAAGAAGCAACTGACAGGATGCGAGGATGCAGATGAAAAGTTCAGCTACCAAGACGCCAAAATGTTCAATCAGAAGCAGCGAGCCACGTATCCACGCTGCTTATAAACGGTCTGCCGTAAAACACGTGGCAATCCTGAATCACGTGAATTCAACGATGTGAATAATGCAGACGTCATTTTCCTGGTAATACATCAAACAACCTCCATCTCAAATAAATCGGTCTAGCAGTTCCATGAGCAGAACCCGTTCTGCGTACAGACGGAGTTCCAGATCCAGAGGTAAAATGTCCAGCATGCATGACATTAATACATAATAATATATTTATCTGAAGGACACAGGAAACCCCACACTCTGGGTCAGGGTATTAGTACATTACTAATTACGGAAGAAAACCAGAGGATACAATTTTGGAGACAGAAGGAATCAAGAAATTTAATTAAACCTGATCCATTATTTAAATATCAAATTTTAATCGAGAATTAATCATAGCACTCAATAATTTTACATCGCAGGAAAGGAATTAAGAACACATAATTTCACATAGTTTCACATATAATCCATCTCATTCGTACACAGGCATCCAATAACCATTCATACATCCATCACAATAATACATGCAAGGTAAAACTTTATCCTAAAAAAGTCATAACAATTGATTTACTTATTGTCTTCATAAAAAAGAGAGAGAAAGAGATATATAATAAATATATATGAAAAGCCACAACAACAGATAGTTCAAGTGGTCATCAGTTTAGGATGGGTCACATCGATGTCCAAAGTTGACCTCATCACTGGTTTCTCAACCGGTTTCGGCGTATTTAACTTTAATTGAGTTACGCCTTCATCAGGAGAATAACAATTCAACTCTAAAAAGACAGGGAGATATACATATATGAGAGACCTCATCATAGAGCCACTAGAGAAAACAAAGGGAAACCCCCAATTATCAACCAATTCATATTCATTAAAAGTGATTTAAAATCAAACACAACCTGCCCCCTACCTTGTACCATAACTCCAAGGGGGGTACTTTGCATGCTATAAACAGTGCTACCATGATCATTGATGCCCCAAAGTGCAGAGAGAATCAACCCCTCGTGGCCATCAAGCGGACCCATTAAGTTAGTGAGAAGATGCAAATTCCCATGTATTAAACTTGCGTGATCTATTTATACAGGCAGTGTGCAGTGTGCTATGCGAGCGCTTATAGGTCTAATTTTTAATAACTAACCTTCATGAATGAAGAGAGAGGAGAGACAGCTGAAAATTCCTGATATGAAGAACAGGAGTACCAGCTATACCAATATGCGATGTCCCAACACGTCTGTACTGCGTAACCGTCAGCTGAAGATATGGGAATGGATCAATCCTGCAGTGGCTGTTTTTCATGCAGGCAGCACCATTTCGGAGGAAAGGATCAATCCTCCAATATAAATTTTCATAGACTCAAGGGGTACACCCAGAGATTCACAACTCTCCCGTTCCCTATATAAATGAGAAAAAAGGTCAGAACTGTTGATAAGGTCGAGTTGGGGCGAAGCAAAAGTCATGCGAATCACAATAACAATTTGGGTAGAACTCCCGAAGCAAAGATAATCAATTGCCAGGGCTCACGTTACTAACAGGAGAGTGCTCGGCATTGGAAGGGTGTCAGCAGCCGGAGGCATATATAATTCAACAAAGTCAAAGACTCACTGTATGCAAGCCTAATAAATACCGGGTAGCTCGTGGCTGAAAAAATAAATAATGCTTTCTAGCAAGAAACAGGAAGAAGCTACTTACTATTCCGGGACGAGCTGTTAAAAATATGCTTGCTCGCAGGGTCTGTGTGGTCCGTAACCCGACGGCGCTCCTCTGGCGACATAAGAACTATTCCTACGGCTTCTTAAATACTATACTAGCGCTCACGTGACTGCAAGGGCCTCTCACGTGACTGTAGCTTGTCAATCAAGGTGAAAAACGGACTATGAATGGTATACCGGCCTGTTTTTCTCGTTCTCAGTGGCATCAGAGGGCTCGCGATGGACGGGACCTAAGGTGTTTCCCACGTCAACGTCTCAATGGTGGATCCCCTTTAGGAATATGAAAGACCTGGTTCTAGTGTGTTCAAAACATTAGTTAAAGTTTTTATGTTAAAGATCCATAATTGTTCTTTGTAAGCCAGTTTTTTTGTCATTTGGGTTACGTTGGAGGCAATTACTTTTTCAATACAGAACCACTCCATTTGTTCCACAGTATGGCCCATTTGAACAAAATGAATTACCATAGGAGCATTTAGATTCCGAGTATTAATTTTTGAGCGATGCTCATTAATTCTGGTGCTTAATTCTCTCGTGGTTTTTCCAATATACATCATTTTGCAAGGACATGAAATTGCATAAATGACATTTTTACTTTTACACGTTGTAAAGGTGCGTAAGTCCCAGGTTTTATTTTCCATTATGAAAGAAGTCGTTTTTTTTTAGAACTTGCAGGCAGTACATGACGTGCATGGATAATGCCCTATCACTGGGTTAAATTTGGTGTCCCTGATTGCGGTTGGTTTAGCTGAGGTTCTACTTGCACGTGTCATTTTTTGTTTTAGATTTTTGACTTTCTTGAAAGCAAATAAGGGTTTTGGCAAAATCATGCCGGATGCATTCAGGACCCGCCAATTTTTTAAAATGATGCCTTTAATGGTATTACTGTATTGGCAATAGGTCGAGACACAAACCAATTGTTCTTTTTTAATGTTCTCATTTTTAGGTAATAGTAGCAGATCTCGATTTGCATAGCGGGCTCTCTTTCTAGAGTGTTTGATGAGCTTTTTAGGGTAGCCTCGTTCTAATAGTCTATTTTCTAGGATGGTAGCATGTTTGATAAAATTATCAATATCAGAACAATTCCGGCGTAACCGTAGGAACATACCGAAAGGTAAGTTCCGTAGCAAGCTGGAGGGATGTTGACTCTCAAAACTGAGTGTGGTGTTCCTTTCTGTTGTCTTTCTGAATAATTCAGTTCGTAAGACACCTCTTTGTTCAAAGATAGATGAATCTAAGAAAGCAATCCTCGTAGTGGAGTACTCAAACGTGAAATGAATATCTGAATCAACTTTGTTGAGCCATTCCACAAATTGAATTAAAGACTGAGTATTGCCTTCCCATATTAAGAGTTACAACAGAGAAGGTATAAAATGTACATACAAGTCATTAATTACAAGAGGGTATATAGAGATGGTGCCTATTTACAGATGTAGGATATAAGAGGGTCTATGCAAATGATACAGACATCTTGCAGAAGCAATATTTTATTTATTTTACATTTATAAAGCGCTCACACAGCCCACAGGCATCGAGGCGCTGTTACAGGAATTGTTTGTTTTTCTAGTTGCGTAATTGTGTGGTTTTTTTTTTGTTTTTTTGTCTTTGTTACTATTTATAACACGCTTAAACACCCAGAGGTTTCTAAGCGCGGACCTGGGAATCGAACCTGTTGTTGCTTCCAAGACGCGCACCCTGCCACTGAGCTATCCTCCCGGGACAATATATACAGGGTTTAGGGTGTTTATAGCAATATGGTGGGCGGACCTCAGTACAGGTATACAGGCAGTGAGTAGGGCAGTTGTAGTTACCACAAGGGTAGCAGGTCGAGAGAAGCAGGGAAGGATACACTCCATAAAGGCATAGGGTACCGTAGCAGTGAGTCCTAGTTGCTTGCTGAGCAGGGGTTATCATTTACTGGCCATTAGATTCAGCCACAAAATGATGTTGGATCTGAAGTTTTGGTAAGATTGGTCTATTCTCAGTGTGGGAGGCAGGGAGTTCCACAATTTGGCTGCTTTCACGGGGAAGCTGTTTCCTCTGATTGTGGAACGTTTGAAACTATGTATGGAGAGGCGATCTCTGTTAGCTGATCTAGGTTGTCTCAGGGAGGTCTGTTTATGGAATCTCTCGGCCAGGTAGATGGGGGCTGCATTGTTGAGAGATTTGTGGGTGGGATGTTGCGTAAATTAATGAAAGATTCTGAGAACTGGCACATGTATGAGATCAGAAATTTCCCCAACTGTATGATCAACTATTGCAAGTCCCTCGGCAATCTGTGCTGAGCATAGGACAGGAGTATGCAATCTGTGGTGAGCATAGGACAGGAGTATGCAATCTGTGGTGAGCATAGGACAGGAGGAATCTGTGGTGAGCATAGGGCAGGAGTATGCAATCTGTGGTGAGCATAGGACAGGGGTATGCAATCTGTGGTGAGCATAGGATGAGGTATGCAATCTGTGGTGAGCATAGGACAGGAGTATGCGATCTGTGGTGAGCATAGGACAGAAGTATGCAATCTGTGGTGAGCATAGGACAGAGGTATGCAATGTGTGGTGAGCATAGGACAGGAGTATGCAATCTGTGGTGAGCATAGGACAGGAGTATGAAATCTGTGGTGATCCTAGGAAAGGAGTATGAAATCTGTGGTGAGCATAAAACAGCAGTATGCAAGTTATGGTGAGCATAGGACAGGAGTATGCAATCTGTGGAATTCCCTTTGTTTTTGGACTACAATTCCATTGATTCCTTGCTATTGACAAGGCTAGCTAGGGCTGATGCAGGATTCAGGCCCAAAAATCTGGAGAGCCAAAGGTTGCAGACCCCTTACATAGAGGCAAATTGCCACAGGCAGAGAACATTTGTAAGGACTCAGAGGTGCAATATGTACTGAAGTATTATTTTCACGACTGGTTATCTTTTATTTCTTATAAATGGAAGTCGCAATTTTACTCAAATGCCTGCAGTTGTCTTTTTAATTCTTGTAGCACAAAGGATGTAAGCATCCTTCGGACATCCCTAGCTTGACGGTAATAGTAATAATAATAATAATAACAATAATAATAATTATTATTATTATTTGCACTTATAGAGCCCTACGAACCCTGTGGCATCTGAGCACTGTCTATTATTACCCACGGTGTGTGGTGCTCATTTATCTTCCTCGGAAGGTTGAAGGGCTGAGTTTGGCCCTGCCGGGATTCAAACCTGCACCAGCAGGCTCTGCAAGGATGTCAAAGCAAGCACGCTACTCGCTATGCTATCTGACCGGTAGATGGGAAGTTTGTCCCACAGACTAGTCCACAGAACATTACAATGTGGCCTGTTCCATGTTAGTGAGCGAGCTTAATGGCCTGGCATAGACTTCAATTTTCCTGACCATTGAGGTACAATGTTGAAAGATAGACATTAGGGGGTGTCAACACACTGTAGAACAAGAGGGGATGTATTGATCAAAGAGGACTGATAGCTGGTTGCATAACGCTTTGAGAGGACTGGGTCATAGGGCAGTTGGGAAGAGACCATTGACAAGAGGAAACCAGGTAGGAAAGGGGAGAACACCAAGCCATGACAGGGAAACATTTTCTAGGGATCTCTCAGTTTACCCTCCACACTGAATTTGTTGGTTGTCTCCATGACCATCAGTCTGGCTTTAGAGCAACCAAAGGCATGGCAACTGCATTTCTGAACACCCATGAAGACATGCTCTCAAATCTTGACTCTAACTCTCCTTCTGTCTTCATTATTCTCAATCTCTCCTCTTCCTTTGACACAGTAAATCACAACATCTGGATCTCTCATCTCTGTGATATCCTTGGTTCTTTGTCTCCTCTATCACTCTCTCTACTTGTAGTGTCCCCCAGGGATCTAACCTATCCCCTTTGTTCTTCAATATCTGCATGGCCCCTCTGGCCCACAGGATCTAGACCTTCACCTCTAACTTTCAGTGTTATGCAGATGACATGCAGCTCTCCTTCAGGCTACCTTTGACTTTTTCCTCCTCCTCGCTCATTCCTGACTGTATGTCTACAATTCAGTGGTGATGTGCTGCTAACGATCTCTGCCTCAATGACAGTAAGACAGAGATTGTCCTCATTGGGACCCCTGCCCCCGCCTTCCCAATTTCTCACTGGCTGGCCTTCCTTGGCCCTGAGCCCCACCTGCTAGTGAGGCAAGAAATCTGGGGGTCATTTTTGACTCCACTCTCTCCTTCTCTTCTCACATCTCAGACATCTCCAAAAAGTCCCACTAACAGCGGCACCTCCTCAGAGGTATTCTACCTTTTCTGACCTTCCCCCAAAGGCTCACCATCTCCAGAGCCCTGGTTCTCTCTAGTCTGGACTATTTCAACAGCCTCTTTCTCAATCTTCCTACTTCTACTCTCCGTCTGCTACAACTCATCCAAAACAGAACCGTAAGGCATATCCTTGGCCTCAAGCCCAGGTACCACATCTCTCTGGCACTGAAATCCCTCCACTGGCTCCCTGCGGCTGCTAGGATCAAGCTCAGGACCCTCTGCATAGTCCACAAGGCTTTCTGGGGCCGGGGCCTGCACTATCTACAATGCTCTCTTCGTAAATACTATCCTTCTAGAGCCCTCTGCTCGTCCCCCTCCAACTATTTGCCAGTGAGCCATTCTTCCAAGCAGAGATTTGGGGGTAGATCATTATCTTCTGCAGGTGCCTCCCTCTGGAACTGCCTCCCTGCCTCTCTCCACCTTGAGCCAGAGCTTCGGGAAACTCCTCAGGACCTTCCTCTTCTATTCCTCTTTCTCTCTCCCTCTCCCCTGCTAACCTCCTCTCTCTTTCTCTTCCCCTCACTCCTCACTCTCTCCCCTAACTCTGCACATCTATTGCTGAATGGTCGCTTGGCTCACCTCCAGAGCCTCACAGGTCCCATGCACCCTGCCATTTTTTGCTCTTGCTTACGTGCCTCTGCACAACACTCAGAACAACTGCACTTTTAGCATCCGTTCCATGAGAGGGGTAAGCTCTCTACACTTAACCCAGGGCCCTGCTGCACTGGACTGGGAACACTTGTACCCTATCCGCCCTCTCTTGCACTTCTGTCTGTACACTTGCATGACCTGAATTTACTAGCCGAGTAAGTTCTGTCTTGTCCCCCCTTTTTCTCCCCTCTATAATGTGGTTGCGCCTGAAACACTTCATGCACTTGCACTAGGAGAAATGCTGTCAGGCCTAGTACACTAGTTACCTTTTTGTTAGATAATTCGGAAACCTCAAGGCCTGAGAAGGACTACTGTATTTCTTTGCTCCCTTGATGCGTTGAAGCACTTTGAAGTACTTCACTTGTGTATAAGCTCTGTACAAATAAACAATTACAATTACAAAAAAGTGCAAGGATGTTTTGCTGTACTGCTTGAAACGATTCAATTCAATTAAAGTAAGAACTCAGCAGGAAGGGATAACACCAATAACCACATATTTTGCCAAGTGGCCCAGTAAAGTCAAGCTGAGGACTGATGGGATCAATGGGCAGTCAATACATCACTGACAACTGTTTAAAGACTTGTGAGTAGTGAAATAGCAGTCAACAGGGAGGGGAATGTGTACAACACCATCCCCAGTGACTCAGACATTTTGAATATACATGTGGCATCAACAGACACTGTGGATCACCAGCCGCACAGATGTGTGATCCCTACAAATTGGAGACTTTACCCATAAGAAGGGACGATGACCTGTTATGGTATCAGTACAACAAGTGGTCCAAATGGTGAAGTCATGCCCCTAAACACTCACACAAGAAAAAACACAACCCACTTGTGGAAAAAAGGCCCAATAAACTCTTGCAAAGATAACAAGTTTTATTTCTTCAAACATAGGTGTGCCAGCAAAGAACTCTGCTGCCAAAGAACCTTCTGAGAAAAAAAGGGATGCAAGCAGGAGCTTCAAAGGGGGAACTGCATCATGGATGACATGATTACATATATTAAAAACCTGTGCGGCTGGTTGGTGCGACACTATACATGGTCGACCTACTCCATAAGGGATGCCAGGCCATTGGTCCCAGCCCAGTCTGTCTGTCTTCCATCATGTGGGGTCTGTTGGGCTCATCATTTGCAGGGATCCAAGGCCAAAGAATCAGTTAGTTACATTTGTAAATACTGCTACTCTATCATTATAGAGAGCACCTGGCTAGTTAATGATAATATATGATAGGTTATTTATAATGCACTTAATACCCAGAGGTTTCTAAGCACGGACCCGGGGATCGGACCTGTGTTGCTACGTTTCGTCTTGCTTCCAAGGCGAGCAGTGATGTGCTGTTGGCAGCTTCAGTTCTGTTAGCACCGTTTGCTGAGCTTAGGTGTGCCTTTTGGTCGGTAGCCGCCGTGTTCTGTTGTGCGAAGCTATGTGTGATTTGTTTTGTTGTTGCGGTGTAGTGAAGTTTGTGTGGTTTGCTGTGCTTTAGGGTTGTGGTTGTGCTTGGTTAGAGTTCGAGAGGTGTATGTAGAGGGGTGAGATTGTTAGTGGGTTGGCTATTGGCCTCGCTGTCTAGATCTGATACATGCTAATTTCTATGTTCTTTCTAGATGTGGGGCATGAATATCTCCCCATTTATATCCACTTCCGGTATTTGCTAATATTCATAATTGCGTCAAGAAGCGACACAAGCTAACACTCATAGTTCTGTCTAAATGTGGCAATAAATAGTATACACAATTCTATCTAATTGTGGTAATGGCCGATATTCACAATTATATCTGAGTGTGGCACTTGCTAACATTCACAAACCTGTCTATGAGTGATGCAAGAAACACATTTATGGTCTTGTCTGGATGTGACGCAAGCTAATATTCACAATTCTGTCTAAATGTTGAGATGGCTGATATTTGCAAGTTCATCTGCATGTCGCAATTGCTGACATTCAACAATCTTGTCTAGAAGCGGCGCAGGTTAATATTCACAATCCTGCCTAGATGTGACCAGGCTAGTATTCCCAAATTGGTCTAAGTGTTGCAATGGCTAATATTCACAATTCTGTCTAAATGTGGCAATTGCTGACATTCATAATCCTGTCTAGAAGCGGTGCAGGCTAATATTCAAAATCCTGTCCAGATGTGATGCAGCCTAATATTCCTAAATTGGTCTAAGTGTGGCAATGGCTAATATTCACAGTGCTTTCTAAATGTGGCAATGCTAGCATTCACAATCCTGTCTAGATGTGACGCAGGCTGGTATTCACACATTGGTCTAAGTGTGGCAATGGCAAATATTCACAAATCTATCTAATGTGGCAGTGGCTAACATTGACAATTCTGTCTAGATGAGAAACAGGCTAATATTCACAAATCTATCTGATGTGGCATTGGTTAACATTCACCATCCTGTCTAGATGTTAAGCTGGTTAGAATTAACATCCGAGACTGATATGTTTTGAGGGTAAGTAGAGTGGCAGTGCTTCAGGAGTACAGTGATTGCTGTACTGTCAACCCGGGACACACCTACCTTGTTAGTCGTGCTGGTTGACGGCTGGCCACTGGCTTCCCCTGCTGACAACCGCAGAACAGTTTTGAGCCACCACTGTAGATGCCACCCTTTGCCTCAGGGCCCTTAGCCGAAGGGGCTGCTGGGCAGAGAGGTGCCCCGGGTGGGTTCATGATAAGGAGAGAAGGAACCAATCAGGGTGCGTGGGAGGGCTGGGCGGTGCGATGGAGCTTGGAAGAGCAAGAGGGCAGGTGGAGAAGGGAACCGAAGCGCTGAGCGCGCTGGATAGTTCCAACAAAATAAAAACCACAAGGATGTGATTTGGGCATGCTCTGGGGATAGGGCCTCGAGTTTCACACACCTTAGCCGCATGGTTTTCCACAATGGTGCCGGCGAGGACACCGTGTACCAGGTGATTGTTTGCATGGTGCGCTTGGGCCAATCAGGGCACATGGAAGGGTTGGGAGGCAGGATGGGGCGTGGAATCGCAAGAGGGCAGGGGGAGAGGGGAACCGAAGTGACAAGCGTGTTGGATATTTCAAACAAGATAAAAACCACAAGGATCTGATTTGGGCATGCACCACCACTTCAGGTTCTCGGGCTTTATCACAGGGTTCAGCCACCCCTTAGGTTCTTGGAATTTATAATAGGGTGCAGTTATGTCTTAGTGTTCTTATGATTTATTACAGAATGCAGTTGCCCTGTGATGCTCTTAGGTTTTGTCACAGCACACAGCCACTCGTTTAGGTTTTCATTTGTTTCCAAAGTGCACACCCACTCAAGGTTCTCTGGAATTTTCATAGAAAGAAGCAGGCCACAAAGGTTCACTGGATCTCACTCAAACCTTTTAATTAAGTTCTAAAGCTCTCCCACAGACTGCAACTACTCTTGCAGGTAGGGGATTTCCCTTGTGATGCTAGTCTCTTATTGTGAGAAATCAGAAGGTGTCTCACCCGCTAGCCCTTGGGGCCTGTCGTCCAGATGACCAGGACAAGGTCATCGCTTTTGGATCTAGTTCCTGGGTTGGACCAGTGCGGGAGGATCCCCTCAGTGAGGGGTGTTTGGGGAGTTGGAGTGGTACTCCTTCACCCCATCCTACCAGGTAGGATATGTGAGAGCTTTACCCCCCCCCACCCCTTTTCCTTCACAAACACTTCCACACGGACAGCCCACTTTGGTAGAAAACAGACTTACACCTGAGCAATGTGCCTGACATGAGATGAAAGGGGCCAGCTCCTTTGCACCTTCCTGAATGATTGCCGCTGGGCAGAGATCACCCTGGCATTTGGAGGCTTTGAGACTTTTGATGATCTTTTCTACTTCATTGGCCGAGACCGATGAGAAGGAAAAAGGAGGGCAATCTGGGGTACTAAGTGGTGGGATGATGGTAGAGTGGGTGGAGGTCTTGGCCAGGTTGCTCTTTTTTTGCTCAATTTTGTATTGGAGCAGAGCAATTTTGTCTGCAATAACCAGAATGTGTCTTTAGTGCAGGTTTCCGAAAGTGTTGCTGGGGCCTGTAATTCCCTGAGAATACTAAAGAGCTCTTTAGTCTTGGACTTGGCAGTGTGGATGCTGTTCACATAGGTTTACTTTTTCGCGCTAAGGATGGCAGATTTGTATGATGTGGCTGTGGCGGTGAAAAGGGCTTGCTTCTTGGGTTGGGTAATTTTCTCCAGATGGCTTCTGCTGCTCTTTTGGCATTCTGAATGATTATTAGATCAGGCGTGAACCATTTGTTGAGGTGGGCAGTAGGTTTGGCTTTGGCTAGTTTGATGGGAGCAATGCTGTTCACAGCGGCCTCAAGAGTGTTGTTATAAAGATCCACCAGCTTAGTTGTATCCAGGTCCTTGAAGATGGTTGAGTCGAGGACATTATGGATCAGGGGTGATAGGTTTTGAAATGTTTGGTTACGGTTACTGGTGAGGACTTGTGGGGAGGTGTGCGGGTGTGGGGAGGGTCGGTGCATTCCCTTGGATCATAAAGGAGATGAAGTGATTGTCCGACCATGCTATAAGAACATTTTGGAGGATGTATAAAAAAGACAGCTTGAATCTAAAATTCTAACAATACTTAGACACATAATAGAATAATTTATGGAATGTAGTTGCAAATTGTTAGTTTCACAAATAAATGTAAGTTTGAAGTAAATGTGCACAATGATTGCAGTACCCTCACGTAAAGCTAGTGCATTTATATGCACTTTTTGTGATTATGTTGTTAAAATGAATAATGAAACAAGCCCAATCACATTTTGGTTAACCAGACCATTTTCAGGAGCCTATCACTGGAAATAAAAATGAAAACTCTCTAACCTTTACCATACCTATCCAAATATACATGTCAAAAATACCTTACAAAATGTTTACATGTCAAGGTTGCAATTCCCTTGAGAGGCATACTATTGATAAAGGAGTTGGATGTTTTCCTTTTCTATAATTCAAGTCTAGCCAGCTGGCCCATACAAAACAAACAGATCATAACACACACTCATTTGAACAATATACAGTGAATTCTAAAATACTAAGCATTTACTAAAAGAAACAAACTGAAAGCCGGTCAGTGGTGACACTATGCTATGTTATGTTATTGCAATTTGTAGCATGTACTACTACCCGGAGGCATCTTGGCGTGAGGACTGGAGACATACAGGCCATAGCAGTGACTCTAGAACAATAACGTTTTCAGGGCTTTCCTACATTGAAGATTATTTGCCATGGCTCTCAGGCCTGCGGGCAGCCCATTCCAAAGTCTGCTGGCCGCATATGAAAATGCCCGCCTTCCAACATGAACCCTGAGTATCTTTGAACAGCCACTAAATTTGCATCTCCTAATTGCAGTGATCTGCCAGGGACATACGGAAGAAATTTGTCCTGCAAGTATTCAGGACCCTGTTTAAAATAGGCACAATGTACTAAACACAGAGCCTTGAAATGAATCCTCTTGGCTACTGGACGCCAGTGAAGTGACCGAAGAACGGGGCTTATATGAGCTCTGTATGGAGACGGAGTAGCCACCCTGGCTGCCAAGTTCTGCAAAAACTGCAGGCGGTGCACCAGCCCAAGAGGTTGTGCCAGATAGAGGGCATTGCAATAGACAAGCCGAATTGTGATCAAGGAAGACACCACTAACGGATGCAGATATTCAGGTAGAATAGGTAGAACATGGTGTAGAACCCTAAGAAACAAGTGACCTGTCTTGCAGACTGCACTAACCTGCAGTGACATAGATAGATCAGATGATAGTAAAACCCCAAGATTCTTAATCACGTTCAGTAGGACAATCACCCAAAGTAGAAGGCCAGAAAGAGCTCGACCATTCAGTTGTGACCAGAGAAGCCCCCACCACCAAGACTTCAGTCGTGTCCCCATTCAGCTTCAGTCAATTTGCATTCATCCAATTTCCTACTGCCGAGAGACAGACCTGAAATTCCAGGATCCTGATCCAAGCGGACCAAGATCTGGGTGTCATCGGCATAGGAATAACAACAAAAACCATAGGAACGGATGAGGTGAATCAGAGGCTTTATATAGATATTATACAACATAGGGGACACGGCCGATCCCTGAGGAACCCCACAGGATGGAACCTGAGAAGAAGAGAGAAAGGGAGGTAGAGAAATAGATTGACCCTCATCAGTAAGAAAGAAGGAAAACCAAGTTAGGACAGGCCCTGATAGGTCAACTTCCTGTAGACGAGATAACAGGATGGCATGGTCAACTGTATCGAATGCTGCTGACAGATCTAATAATATCAGGGCTCCCACACAGCCCTGGTCAGCTAACCTAGTGAAGTCATGAACCACAGACACTAGTGCACTCTCGGTGCCATGACCCGGGTGGAACCCTGACTGAAAGGGGTCGAAATAGGAAGACGACTCAAGAAAAGAAGAAAGCAACAGCGCAATTAAGGACTCCAGTAACTTCATGGAGAAAGGAAGCAAAGAAATAGCACAGAAATTAGTTAATACCGACACACCCAACAAAGGTTTCTTCAGGAGGGGGATCACCGTAGCCTGTTTTAGCTCCGGTGGACCATCACTGTTCCGGCATGAAGAATTGACTGCCTCTATGATCCAAGGATTCATATCCGGCAGAATCTTTTTATGAATGGCCAAAGGAATTGGCTCAGAAGCCAGCTGATTTTAAGCGTCCAACAGCCTGGTAAATGTCATTGGCCTGGAAGACTGGGAACCTATTCCATCCGCTCCTCTCCATAGGTAACCTGCCGCCTACGGTGGTGGTAACCATTACCTGTTCATTCCCGAGATGTTGGTGTGGATATCCGCTACTTAATTCAGATAGCGAGTCGCACCAGGCCTGAGAGGAAGGAGCTGAGGGTGAGAATCGGGAAACCGAATAAAAGGATCTAACCACAGCGAAGAGGTCCTTTGATTGACTAAGAGCAGATTCTGCTTTACATGTGAAATGTGCTTGTTTCGAAAAAAGAAAAGGATTCAACCTAGGAATCCTCCCGTCCCCTGCACACTTTTGGGTCTTTGGATCAAGTCCAATACTGTTATTTTAATACATCAACAGAATGTTTAAGGAGTAATACTTCATAAAAAGAAATGTCAATAGACAAAATTATACAAAAACATTTTTTATATATCAAAAATAATGTGGTTCAATTCTTTCGACATTAAATTTACAACATAAAGAAGCGCAAATGGTATCAAAAGATCACATCAAGTTTGGAGAGAAAATGTTTTTTTTTGAAAAGCGAAAAAGGATTTTTTCTGAAGAAAGAGATGTATACATATGGAGTCCAATTCACTTGGCGACGCGTTTTGAGGATACTTTCCTCTTCTTCATATGGCCCAAATTGGATTCTTAACACAAAGAGAAAACATTCATTCAGTTGCTTGTAAAAAACAAAAACTATTATTCAATTTCAGTGAATTATACAGTTACATAGTGTACATATGTAATATTCCATGACTTTTGATAATACTGAATCTCCTTGTTAACCGAAATTCAAAATTACATAACTTATTCTTATATAGTGATTAGGTTAGTATAATGTTGTTCATGAAAACATGAACATTGGCTTGGTACTCACCATTCTGTGGGACTGGCAACAGAGTCATTCAATTGCTGTTTTCAGAGTCACCGGTTTTAAGTAACTGTGGGTTGTGATAGAAGCATGAATATTAAATAGAGTAAGGAATGGTAAAAAATAAAAATAAAAAGGAAATATATAATTAACTGTGTATATTACTGGTTCCAATCTCAAGCAAACAAAGTGTTAACAGTTGATGACTATTGTCGATATTCAGAAAGCGCTATGTCTGAAAATGAAAAACTACTGAGCAAATATATTAACCTGAAACTAAGCGAATAGATGTACCAAAAAATGTAACGTGATGAAATAAAGATGAGCGGTGAAAGGGTCACGGTATAACTCAATATGATGCCAGCGGATGGTGGCAGCATTCAGAAGTCCAACCTATGTATATGGGTTTAGGAAATGGATCAAGAGGTCAGTGAAAGAAACTGGCACAGAGAGTTCTGGTAAATAAATATGTAGTTGCTAAACAAGTACCTCAATGGTGCGTCTAGCTCAGTAGACAGGTGGAGGAATATCAATTCAGCAGTATTGCTGTAGAGACGGCAGGTCCAGGTCACAGTGAGCGCTGCAACAAGCGTGCAAGGGCGCCTGCAGAGTAAGGGGATGTGGTTTAGGAAGTGAAATATCCTAGAGACGGCTACGTGTCTAACATAAGTGAAAATGTGGAGACACTTACCTAGAGTGCAGGAAAGAACGATCTGCGGGATCTATTTTCGGAGCTGAATCGGATTCACGGTTCCGCGTCCTTCCATAGCAGCCATGGAAACGCCATGCGCCATGGAGGATCATGGGTAGTGTCAGAAAAGAGAGGACTGGGATAACTGTAAAGTCAGTAGAGAAAGAACTAAAATTACTAGATAAAAGTACGGCCATTTTAAAGTGGTCAAAGAAGAATGGAGCTATACTCACTGAAGAGTGGCAAAGATAAATTACTGTATAGACCAAATGGTCATAAAAGGAAGTCAAAAAATGAAAGAAGAAATGGTCATCCAAAATGTTAAAAAAAGTAAAAAATGATGAAAATATGTGCCCTCCCGTAAGTAGAGGCGGTGGGGGGAAATAGGAAAATGATAGATCTAATAGTGTTGTCAAGCCGTTAGAACGGTGAGTAGTCAAGCCAATCATGAATCAAAATTATGGCTGATTCAAAGTTCAATTTAGATAAGTTAGAGCACAATTCATCATAGTATGTACCTAATTTCCGCAACATATGTAACATAGTCCAGCAGTACTCAGTTAAGTATCTACATAAATTCAGACATACAATTTCTCAATGTGAAGCAGTAAAAAATACTATATAATCCAATTACATAGTAACTTCTAGACATGAATAAACACATTTGGTTCTAATTCCCAATATTACAGGTCTGTCACTAGTGTTGTATTGCTTCTAGATCACAGGAAGCAATTTAAGGTAAAGTCCTCGTTCAAACCCCAGGGCTGCAAGGAGCCAATTTTTTTCGATCCATAATGCCTCTCTTTGTAATAGGAGGGACTGGTAATCACCTCCTCTTGTGGGTCGTTTGACGACTTCAAGTACTTGAAATTTTAATTGTGCAATAGAGTGCTTTTGTGAATTGAAGTGGTGAGCACTGGTTATTGCATCTGATATTCGACTTGTGTTCTGTCAATCTCAGTTTGATCGGTCGTGTAGTCTGGCCTACATAGACTTTTCCACAAGGGCATTTTAATAGGTAGATCACTCCAGATGAAAGGCAGGTGGAGAAATGTCTAAGCTTAATCTTTTGTCCATTTCTCGGATGAGTCACTACATCACCTTTAATCACGTTGTTGCAGTGTGTGCATCCCAAGCAGGGGAAGGTTCCCAACTTTTTAGTAGTTAAGAATTGTTGATTGTCCTTGGGGATTTTTTCTGCTTTCACAAGCTTATCTCTGATGTTCTTTCCTCTTTTAAAACACATCATCGGTGGAGTAGGAAATAATTTTTGCAAAGTTTGATCATTGTGTAATATGTTCCAATGTTTTTTTATGCATCTTGAGATCTGGAAGCTTTGTCTGGAGAATTTGGATATAAACAACAGTGGAGTGTCTTTCACATTTGATTTAGTTCTTAATAGGTCACTACGTGTAATTTCTGCGGCTCTGTTTTTGGCTTCTTCTAGGATCTCTGGGGGATATCCTCTATTTTGAAATTTGCTGACAAGGTTTGTACATTCTTTGTCCAGGTCTTTTTGTATAATTCACTGAAATTGAATAATAGTTTTTGTTTTTTACAATGAATGAATGTTTTCTCTTTGTGTTAAGAATCCAATTTGGGCCATATGAAGAAGAGGAAAGTATCCTCAAAATGCGTCACCAAGTGAATTGGACTCCATATGTATACATCTCTTTCTTCAGAAAAAATCCTTTTTCGCTTTTCAAAAAAAAAATTATCTCCAAACTTGTTGTGATCTTTTCATGCCATTTGTGCTTCTTTATGTTGTAAATTTCATGTCGAAAGAATTGAACCACATTATTTGTGATATATAAGAAATGTTTTTGTATAATTTTGTCTATTGACATTTCTTTTTATGAAGTATTACTCCTTAAACATTCTGTTGATGTATTAAAATAACAGTATTGGACTTGATCCAAAGACCCAAAAGTTTGAAGGGGACGGGAGGATTCCTAGGTTGAATCCTTTTCTTTTTTCGTTTTATGTGTCGGGGTTTTGTGCCATGACTCCAGTTCCTCCCCAGCACCTAAAATTATCTGAAAACAACTTCAAACTACCTAACAATCTTTACTGAACCAGAGGTGTGCACCTATACTCAACCTTTCTCAAATGTGCTTGTTTCACCAGAATAGCCTCTTGATGGTAGGCTCTTGACAGGCAAATAAAAGAGGCTTTCTCGGCTGCTCCACAGGTCTGGCACACTTTATGCTCTGCCTGTCTCACTAGCAGACAGGAGGCTTTGAGAGCCTCAGTGAACCAAGGTTCAGAGGGACGTCTCCTGGTTTTAACTAATTTAAGAGGGGCCACATGATTCACAACATCCACTACGATGTCAGATAATATGTCAAAATCAATATTGTCAGCTGCTTTACAGCCAGAAACAATTTCAGCGGCCAACCTTTGGAGATCTACTGTCTGACAGTTACATCTTTAAGATGCCACTGGGTGAGCTTTTACCTGCTAAGAGGGGCATAGAATATTAAAGAAATTAGACTGTGATCAGTCTGAAGTACCTGTTTCCCCTGTACCTTCGAGATACTACTACCAGAGGCAAAGATTAGGTCAAGGATACCTCCTCGATTATTGAATAAAACAATTATACTAACATATTAAAGAATTTCAAAATCCACCATAGCCTCACAAAATTGAGAAAAGTCCGATCACATGGAAATATTAAATCTGAAGTTAAAATCACCCAGAACCATCATATTTACATAGTCCGCTTTGGAGAGCTGCAACCAAATCAAAAAATAGATGTAAAAGTTAAGTGTAAGGACCATTTGGCCGATACACAATAAGGAAGTGCCAGGAATGAGAGGCCGAGAATGTAAAATGCACCAACAGTGCTTCCATACGTAGCGCACGAGTCAAAGGAATCATGGAGATCAATAGCCATGATTTAAAAATAACTGCAACCCCACCCCCAGATACTCCGAAACACTGTCAAGATGGATGATACTATATTGATCTGGGAGGGCGTGAGAAAAAGGAGTTGATGCCTCAGTTAGCCTGGTCTCGGACACAAAGACCAGGTCAGGGTGAGAGTCCAACAGGACCTCATACAATGACAGAGCATGAGAGACCATATAACGTGCATTAAACAGTAGGGCAGCCAAATCTACCGTGCTTTGGCTGTTGGCCGCTACCCCAGATCGACCACAAGTCAACATACCTGTCTGCAGAATCAGATGTACCGGGCATAGGGCCAGCAGCATGTACCATGTATAATTCAATGGTAAAGTCCTTCCTCTGGACCCGCCCATGACCTGGACGGGCCCAGATGGGCTTAACTTTAGCACAACTTTGGTGTGAATCAGTCGCTCCCTCTGCGCTAGACCACTGTGCTTTCCATGAATTACTTTTAAAGATGTTATTGTTATTACCAGAGCCAGTTTGTTCCCCCTCAGAGAGACAGTGAGGAAGGAATACCCTGGTATGTTGCATGCTCAGGATGATGTCTCACAATTGCTGCAGTGCTGGGTTAGAGTGTCTGTGTCAGGAGCATCAATGATCTTCAGTTAAATGTTATACATATGTTTTGGTTTGTGAGTACAACATGTCACTTTCTTTTGTTTCGATATCTTGTATTAGTACTAAAAGAAACTGTTACAATCCTCTCAGTCAATCAGGTTCAAGGTCTTCTGGGTAACACTCAACTGTGTGACCCTGTTTACTTATGGCTATCAGCATTCCACTTAAGATACGATATGATAGGTTATTTATAACACACTTACCCAGAGGTTTCAAAGCGTGGACCCGTGGGATCCTGCCGAGACTTGCCATCCATGTTGCCTTAAACTCTGCCCAATCACTCTTGCCTCTCCTCACTTACTCTCACTTACCTATGTACTCTAAATGATTTGCCACAGCCGCATTCGTCCATGTCTCCACCACCACATGCATCAATTTGACGGACCCCACATCACCAGTACCAAACTTTAAAACTGATTCTTGGCTCAACTGTTTGTTTTGCTCTGTGACCATCTTTGATTGGCTTTTTCTTATTTTGACCCTCATTTTTTGCAAATGCATGGCCAAATACTTGACCCCAACAATAGTTTTGCATCTTCCCTGTGGCCAATGCTATAGTTATGTTCCTTTAGCCATCTTTATGTGCCCTTTCCTTGTGCCCTGGTCCAAAGTTGGGCTTCCCATCACATAACTACCTGTATTACCTGTGGGTATGGAACATAAGACTACATTCTTTTTTTAATATATTTTTCCAGAATTCTGTGACATTGCTTCCACTGTATCTTTTCCTTCATCTCTAACCACTACTTGTTTTCTCACCATCGTCTCTATATATTCATTCTCTGTTCTTTAGTTCTCCTTTTTTCTCTTTTTCACTTTGTGTTTTGTTTCACTTGTATTTCTGACACATTTGGCTATATTTGGTTCGTGCTGAATCTCCTTTCTGCTCTTTTTGACTTTTTCAACAATTACAATTTTTCCATTAATTACATTTCATATCAGTTAGAACATTTTAATGCAACTCTACTCTTGGTGTTATATCCCCAGTTTTAGTTTGACTCTTCCTACCTTCTTTAATGTGTGCCTTTTTTTACCAGGTCTGTTCTCTGAAACATAGCATGTTCTACTACCAATACAAATTGGTTAGATTCAAATCTTTCTCAATCAGTCCTTGAGAGAATGTAGGTGGCAATGTACTTCAACTCTATTTCGAGCACTGTAACATCATTCTCCAGTGATGTTAAATGAGAACTATTAAATGTAGGTATTATTACCTGTGAAAATGTGCTGTCTCAGGATCACTCAGGATAGCAACTAAATGGAATGTCCTTAGTTGGCTAAAGAATTAGGTTGAAGCACAAGTTGCAATGCAGTGGTGCAGACACACACAAAATAAAATATAGAGCTCCTACCACTGACTGCATTTCAAACAACATTCACTTAAAACCACAATGCTAGGCTCATACCCAAAGAGAGAGATTTAAAAAAATCATTACATAGGAATTGTCCAAATGTAATGGGTATGAAAATCAATGCCATCAATTCCATTGAGTCAGAGTGATGATGTATATTCGAAGTGCTATTCAAGATTTAATTGTTTATGAGATTAATAGTGTGGCTTAAAATGTCCTTATGACACTAAGAAAAGAGATGTTCATTAGGGATTTTAAACTAAGTTTCTTACAGAGCATGCAGTCATGTTAACCTACTGCCAGTCTGAGAACTGAGCTGCATACAGAGATCACAGATGATTTTAAGAATTTGTTTATGCAATCGTCTGATGAATTACGTGTTTAGTTTTATCTACAGGGTACCACCTGCAATCATGTTAAGTTCTAAAAAGTTGTATAACTTCATTACAGAGGCTAGATATTAGTTTCCTTACTTCTAAAAATGCAATATTTGAGAGTAGGACAGCAGTGCTCAGTGTTAAGCTGGCGATTGTGAGTGAATCCCTACAGATAATCTTATGTCCTGGTATTCTGTTCCACCACTTGTTGGAACTTTTGGATCAACTGAGAACCATGAATTTGAAATGTCCTCCACCATTAGTATTTGGCTTACCTTTCACACCACTACGGTGCTCTCTGTAATATTTCAACATGGTGTATGGGTTCTCTCAATCAATTGTGCTTCTTTCCCCAAGACCTGTCATCCCTTCTGCTCCCTCCCCACTGTTTCTCATTCCCTGATGGTCTTGTTTCACCTTGTCAGCATCGTTGTTTTTCCTTGGTCTGCTTTTCTCCAAACCCTGATGTTTGCTGATGCGATATGACCCTATTCAACCAATGTCTCATACAACTAAATTCGTATTTATCTAAGCCTTTGTTGCTTATTTCTTTGTCTACTCCTCACTAACGTATTCACTGAGAGCTTGAGTAATCATATAGTAGTTGTGTCAAGCATCAGATATTAGAGCTCCCAGTTACACTGGGGAAAGGTCACATATTCATTTCCCTTGTCCGGTGAAAATTCCCACTAAAGTGGCATAGCCTGTCATTTTTACCATAATGTTTCACATTCTGCTAAATAGTTAATGTATGTAATGTGTTTCTATCTACTTATAAAAAAGGCTTACTTTGGAATGTGCTGGTGTTGGCCCTTCTATGATCTGCTTATCTCCAAAACGTTTTGCTTTCTGATGCGGCATGACCATATTCATCAAATGTCTCTCAAAACTACATTTTTGTTAATCTAAACCCTCATTGGTTATGTCTCTGTATACTCCCAACAAACATATTCACTGAAAGCTTGGGGAAACATATAGAAGCCTCCAAGCTATCTTGGAAATTATCAAATGTACATTTCTCCTCTCCTATTAGAAACCCTCATTGGTTATGTCTCTGTATACTCCCAACAAACATGTTCATTGAAAGCTTGGAAAAACATATAGAAGCCTCCAATCTACCTTGGAAATGATCAAATATACATGTCTCTTCTCCTATTAGAATTCCTACTGCTGTGGCATTTTTACCATAGTTTATGTATTCTTTAATAAAAAAGGTTTGTGTACATGTTTTACATTCTGCTGAATAGTTACATGTGTGTTTAGATGTTTCTTGTAATTCTTCTAAAATACGTAATGTTTTTTCTTTCTGCTTATAAAAACGCTTACCTTGGAAAGCACTTGTGGCACAAAGACTCTGACATTAGAGGTCATATATCTTCTCCCACTGTGAAAGAGTCTGGGTAACTGTTTAGAGTGGAATGTCCCCAGCTGATCATCAATAAGAAGAAAGTAAAATGATTGAAACTTGATAACTAGACACTGAAATTCACCTTCAAGATTCATAGAGATAACCACTCATGGTATTCTTGCCAGACAAAAAACTTGTGCTGGACCTTTCAGAACACTGAGATAACAATATGGATTTAACAGAGATTGTCAAAAAAGGTTGAGCTGTGGATGGCACTCAGAATTCCTTGGTGGCTTGGCAGAGAGGGCCACATGTATGTTGGGCAATAACAATTGTTATTTTCTGGAGAAATGAACAAAGAGATCCTATTATGATGACTCCTATCTAGTTGGGAGATCTGGCAATACCTGGATAATAGATCATTTTACAAAGAGATGTGCACATTTGCTAATGTGCATACAGCCGTGGACAAGGCTAAGCTTTTGCCTAAGTTGCTAATTCCATCATACATTTACCCCAAGGTCTCGTGTGGTAGGAAAACTGTATCCGGTCTATTCCAATGTTTCAATAATGCTACACAATAATTCAGCAATGGTTGCAAGAAGGGATACGCCATTCTCAGTATTGGCAAGATCATTGTCAATGTGTGCCTGAAGTGGATATGCCATATAACTGGTCATTAGCAAATTTGATAAACACCCGTGCTTGATTACCTTGGCATGTAGAAAGATATTTCTGAAGCCATGTGGAAAGCTATTATTGAAGATACCTTGCTGCTTCAAATGGGTTGAGGAATATGGAAGCCATCCAGTGGTTAACTCATATTCCTGGGCTGCTATGTAAGCCCACATTTTCCAGGAGGGAGGCAACCTGAGTGATGCAGTGGTTATGGATTAAGCATGGAAGGAATACTCTATGCTACCGGTCCAGCTCCCAATCAGAAAGGTTGCTGGTGTTGAGGAGGCAAAAAGTGCATTGACTCACAAAATTGAGACCGTTGGACAGATGGGTAATTTGTCACATTACAAGATGGACATCATTCATCGCCAGTGGGATGTTCTGCAGAAAGGGGATTTGGCTTTCTGGGGTCGGGTTTATGTAATCTCTACCTACGAAACCTGATTTACAGACCTCACATGACATTCCTGCCTTTCTGTTCAGGCAGGTCTTATATTAACATTCTAAAGTTGTCCTTGTAGTTTCTCCTCAATGTCCTGATGCTTCATCCTGCTCTTGAGGCCAGTGTTGTCTGCTCTTTGGGAAGAAGAAGCAAGGTCACTCATCTAGATGAAGTACACATGCTTCATGTTCCTGGAAAAGCAAGCTGTCATATATTACATTAATACAGCTGCTAGATTGATTTGGAGCCTGGGGGTCCTGATCACTTGGGAGTAGGCATTATATTGAATATAACATTTGGAGTTAATGGTGCTCAGCAGTTGCTGATAATTCCAACACATAAGGTTCAAGTGATCAGGAGGGAAATACTGTGGGATATGGTAAAGGAACATTTATCACTGAGGGAGTTTGTCAGACCTATTGGTCTAGTATTTTTCTCAATTCAGTTATTATTTCGAATCTTTCTGCTGTATTGGGCCTATCAGAGAATGTAGATAAGTCAGTGTAAGGATGTGATTGAATCCCGCTGAAGAGACAGTTGCAGGACTCATTTCACTGATAAGAATGTACGCTACCTACCAACTTCTTGGAGTGGGAGGAAATACTCTTTCACTAGCCAATATCTAACTGGAGACAGCATGAGCTGCAGTATCCTCCTCAAGAAGGGTAACATTTAATTACGCAGGTACATCATACAACTGGAAGCTATCTATTCCAGATGACTAGTTCAATTGCAGCACATATCATTGTCATTATTTCTCCCACAAAAAGAAGTGTTTCTGGAACAGCAGAAGAATTGCCTAACATAGTTGCAGACAGGACTTTATGTATTTTCGAGACCAAAGGCCATGAATGCTATACTGACATCTCCTCCTAGACCTGATGAGGGTTTCTTAAATATATCAGGAAATCTTTTATGCATCACACCTCAAATCTCAGCTCCTTCACATTTTTGTTTTGAGATAAGATCCAAATACAGCAGCGACGGACACATTTCACCTGCATTGGGGTCCAGAGGCAAATTATGCTTTTCCTCATGCATTACGATTGCCAAAGCGGTTCCTCCTGCAAGGAATGAAGGGGTAAGAATATCTTTAATCAACAACCCTCAACATTTCAAACATTATTATTATTTTTTTTTTTATTGTTGTATTATTAGTTTGCATAAAACCTTATACAACATATAACACAAATGAAAAACACATTTATACCTTTCATACCACCAATACATAAGCATATAAGAATGCACTGATATAAAAGATGGTTATCATACAATACAAGAAAAGAAACAGAGAAAGAAATTTCATCTAAAACATCTAGGACATCAGCATTATACAAAATTCTTAAAAGATTCCTTCCCAGCCCTAAAATCAAATTACATAGGAGTTATATGCCTTGTTAATATCATTACCCGTTTGTATCCTATAGGTACCTACACAATTAATTCTTTATTTCTGGCTTCCAATTCCTCCGTTATATTTTGAAGCAATAAATTCAAAGCGAGTAATGAAGATCTTTTTTGAAAGGTTGAAATCTTTCAGCCAACCAAATAAAAAAAAATAAAAAAAAATAAAAATAAAAAAAGCGAGAATTAGGGAGATATTAGCCCCCCACATGCAGCGGCTCCAGAACAGATTTTTCGACATTTCTAAATCCTCATCAAATCTATCGGTGAGGTGTAGAGCTTGTTTCGACCCAAAATGGACACATGTTAAGACGAGGTGCTTGAGAGTTTCTAACATGTCAGTTTCGCCACAAAAACGACATGTAAGACTAGGTAAAATATAATTAAGCACCTTTTCTTTATGTATCCTATAATGAATTCTTTCTAGGGTCGGCATCTGGTTAAGTCTAAAACGCATAAATGTGGTTCTCGCCCTGTAGCAGGGGAATCTAAGTAAATAAACAGGGATACATTCCCTTGCATGTACAAATTTAGCATATTCTTTATAAGTTTCAACATTATTACTAGTCTTTATGGATTTGTGCATGGATTGTCCAATCTGTGTTTCAAATGTCCAATTGTTTAAGATCTCAGCAGATAGCTGTCATCCGAAACAGATTTCTCCAGTAGGAATGGATAAGTGCTCAGGAGCTTAAACAGGAATCCTGGGCAGCTGCACAGCTGAGAGATATAATGCTGTCTGGTTGGCTTGGCATTGGTAGTGAATCTAATAGAGTCTGTGATCCATTTCAGCAGATGAATTGGGCATCCCTCTTAAAGAGGACAAGACATTTAAACATACACACAAGTGAAATCTACCTATACAGTAGCTTGTGTTTGCATTACACCTTGTTCTTCGCATCCCTTCAGTGGAGAAACTTTGCTGAAACTGTTTGGGGGACATGGCAACTAAATGAAAGGGGTCCCTGCCAAATGAATGGCACAAAATGGTGTGCCACAAACGTTGGAGGGACAAACACCCTTTCCCCCTTAACGTCACGCCCATGCATCCCATCTCACAATAATCAATACTTTCGTTTTACCTTTTTTCCACTTGCTGGACCTCCCACACTTTCACAGGCTCACTTTCTACCAAACATTCTTGTATCCTGTTATAAGCCTCCTTGCTCTGTCATGTGCATGTAAAAAGTATCTAATAATATTAACAACAATTGTATTAGTAATATTAAAAGTGTATAGTTATTAGAATACCAAATATATGACTTTCATGATATGATATGATATGGCATTTGTAACACTCCTATGCACAAGTGTTTCAAGGCGCTTTCAAGAAGTGCTTCATGGCAGTCCCACATAGGCAAAATATGTTTTCATTTACCGTAAGATTTTGATGTCCAAGAACTTGTTAAAGAACATGAAATAGACACTAGGGAAAACCACAACTATAAGCTTCAGCCAGAATTGTGACTTATGAACAGTGGCAGTGAACAAGCATATTTATTTCACATGAACCTATGAGTATTAATTAATTAATATTTTGTAACACACTTAATGCCAACGACCAGTCTAAGGGTGGGAGTGGGATTGTGTTACTCTGCGTTATCTTGCTTCCAAGACAAATGTGTTGCCCTTGGCTGTCCCGCGGCCCATAACGCTAACCTTTCTACGCAAAGGAATAGTTTCACCTTGAATCTCCTTACATAAATATATTTGGAGATAAAAGTGAAAGAGGGGAATTTTTAGATTATATATATCTACTTCCGTTACTAGCATATCTTGTGTTTTCATTATATTGTTTCTTGGTAAAGAATGTCTTGGCTAAAAATACTGGTATTGTATCCTAGGAGATATTGGTGGAGCAGTACCTGTTCTCCTTTCAGATCACAATTAAGTAAAGTGTCAGGGTGCTCTTGATTAGAGTACATTGCATGGCAATGTCTACAGGCAAGCTAATAATCAAGTCACTGAAATATGTTAAGGATACTACTGATGTCATTCCCAAATCCTTGTTTACAAACAACCACTCGAATATGACTGTGAATAAATCACCACTTAAGTATATCCCTTGCAGTTTATTAAGTCACCACTTTAGTATATCCCTTGCAGTTGGTTTTATCGGTACTATAGCCAATCAATATTATGGTCAAATCATGAAGCTCAATGGAATTTTTACATGAATGCTAAAAGGGATAACATGCATGTTTTTCAGTAAATAGTTTCTCAGATGCAAGCTCAAAGCCTCTATACAAAATTGTTCATCATTGTTCATCTCTGAGATCTCTAATATACAAGGAGTATCTACTTTTTTCCTTCAAGGGATCCATTCAGAGGGACCCACTCAGGAGTCGAGACGAGGGTAGGGTAACTCCATCTCTAGTCCTCAGTGGAGTCCTACGTGTTGGGCTGTGCGACGTGGGCCAGCAGATAGAGTAGAAGTGATTCTGTTCCATTTGGACGTCTTTCCAGTAACAGGAACATATTAGCATAAGTTGTATTTTATTTTATTATTATTAGTTATGCGCAACCAAAATGGCCCAGAGGCATACATGCACAGATCGTTAGAGTGGAAATTTCAAGGAGATAGTTTAAGAGGCTAATTATCTAAAAAGATGTGTCTTGGGGTTTATTTTTAAATTCTCCAATTGAGCCACAGTTTTTTATATTGGATGGTAAGGCGTTCCATATAGTGGGGGCACTAGACCAGAATGCACACCTTCTCCCAAGTTCTAAAGAGGTTTTGATCTCCATTTGAGCAGGAGTGCATGGGTTTCACTGAGGATGTGTGGTTATGGGTGAGCCCAGATTGCCATTATCAATCAGAAGAGAATGAGGGGTTGCTGGGTTGTTAACAGATAATCTGGATTGCATTGTGTCTTCTCGACTCGTCACAGTTCTAACAGATTATGATGATGCACCAATTCTGAGAGAAAAAACCTGACACAGCACCTCACAGAAAAATGTATGAATGAATGTGAACTTCTTGCTTCAACTTATGGTATACAGAATAGACACTGCCCATCGCACAGGCAGGTGGTAAATCAGGCTTTAAGGATTGTGATAAATCGAGAGGTAACAAGAAGAAGTCATTCCCCATAACCCCACATCTTCCCTTCCTTATTACAAACTCTTAACTGTTGAATACTTACAAAGGTGAATGCATGGATACTTTTTAGAAGAATCATAATTTCTAGCCTCTTACTGATCACCATTGTGTACATTCATTCATCAATTATGGTAAACTCAAGATATCCTTGAATGTGGATTCTAGCAACCAAACTCGAACCAAAAAGAGCCTCAAATGACGGATAGTGTGTTCAAGACAAAGAGGCAATCTAGCTATTTTTCTTGAAGGATGACTTCTTGAAAGTCTCAGTTTGAAGCTATGAGAGCCTGGCTAAACTCTACCTGTATGTGTCCGGGCAGAGGAGCTGCAGTTTATTTTGCAGCCCTCTAAAATCTTCAAACAATTAGAGTAACTGTGAGATTGGGGGTCACCTTTGACGTTCTGTTATTTTAATTGTACAAGGTGGTGCTCTAGCAGCACCTATGAACCCTAACTGTTGGAATAGGGAGCGTATATGTGAGGAGGGACACACACCAGAAGGTAAGTGGCATCAATGAGACAGCTGCATGGTATGAAAGTGATTCCTTAGCACCAATGGAGCTTTTAGTCTGCCACTCCACCACTGCATGTGCACATTTAAAGTACATAATACTTTTCTCTAAGAGGTAGCCAATTCTCATTTCAGCTGATGGGATGTTTGGAAACTGTGCACAGCAGAAGTATGCATGTGTCTGCTATGTGACTGGCAGCGCCTCTTTTACAGATTCACAAGCAGGGATGTTATTTCACCAAAATGCCATGGGTAGCGGAAGGGACATCACAAGCCATGTGACCTCTGATGACATCACAGGGAGTGATGTCATGTGACCCCACCCCAAAGTGACATCATGGGAAGCAATGGAACACGACTTTCACCCATTGAATAAACAGGAAGTGCCATCACATAGCATTGTTCCTAAGTTCACTACGAAACATATGATTAGAATATCACTGTAATGTGATATCCATTGCATACACGAAAGGATCAACCCATGTATCATTAATATTAGTGTGCATAGGCCCTATTACCAAATTACTGTGAATGAAAGCAGATGTTCAAGGTCAAATGATAATGATGTGTTAATATATAGATCTTAAGCGTAAATCGGCTTATATAGATCAAATATACATACAATATCACCCAACCTGTGTTGGTACTCATTTATCAACCTCAGAAGGATGAAAGTCTGAGATGGCCTTGCCGGGTTTCAAACCTGAACCTGCAGATCACTCACACATCACAGCAGTAAAAGTTCGACTCCTGAGCTATTTTACAGCTAGAGCTATCTTACCGGCTATAGTAAAATGAGAGATTACATGTCTGAATGTTCTCAAAGTCAAAAAGCAAATTACACTCTGTAGTGGATACCATTAAACTGGTAGCTGATATTCAACAGCAGGCCAGTTCATCTGCAGGTCTGGTGCAAAGTTGGCCACATATCAAGGCTGCGTGGATCTACTTTTCAGGCTTCAGAGGTTGGCAAAATACACACCATTGTGAGGGTCCATAATTATGTATTAAAGAATTTAGAGTATCTCAGGGAAAGCAGCACAATCACACGGCATCCCATACTCTTGGCCCTTGTTACCTCCTACATGCAAACAAACATACTGAACAGCATGCAATGGAGATAGGACAGATAATTGTGACACAGGGAAATCAAGGGTCACTTTATGTGCTATGGTCAAGCATTTCTACACTGTCCACAAGCTTTTAGGCACACAGATTTTGTCAAGTGACCAAGGACACTGAGATGGAATGCCATGTGATGATCATAACAGAGACAACGGCAGAAAAAACATGCTATAACTGCTACTTGCGAAAAGCAAAATACATAGTCCGAAATGGATGGGTATTCTACTCTAAATGTTTTTGGTAGGTTTTTGTCTGCATTGTGAATTTTAGGTGTTTGAGAACCGACTAAATCAGTGACTTACCCCCGGAGGTCTGCCTGACAGAATCCTTTAATGAGTGCAACAAATATTGTATAGAATTCCAGAAAGACAAATTATTTGTTACTCCTATTCTTTCTTATTTATGGTCACTGCTCAAAGTGTTACAATTTGTGGAAACCTCCGTTTTTTTTTCAGAATCCTGAACAAGAAACCCAGCCAATCCGGAAACAAAGAGCCACATGGCGCCGGTCACAGCCCAGGAGCTTCAATTTGTAAAAAGAATAACAAGAAAAAACGTGTTTTTCTTTCTTTTTTTAAGGGCAGCAAGAGAGACCACAAAGAGTAGCAAGGGAGACCCTGTGTGGAAAATGTTTGTTTAGCAGCACCACTTTCCTGCATAAAATACACCTGCAATTTGCATAGAAAAAGAAAAGAAACCTCCGGATTGCATCAGATGTCTTTCCGGCACAAGTAGTGTTGGCAGGCAGGTCTTAAAATTCCTCATAAATTATGTCAAGCATAGAAAACAAAAGGAGCAGTGTCACTCTTTCTGAAGATCCACACACATGAAGAGACAGACATATACACGCACACATACACACACACATACTCTCTCACACACTTAAGAAGAACGATTGTCTTCAGTGTTACTTGCAACAATCTTGCAAAGTGTACACAACTCAGATGTTGCTAGACACTCATCAAAACATCTCAGTACAACTAACTCTTAACACATGAACACCCCATGAGCCAACTGATCTGTCAATCAACAGATGAGTGTTGATAGACAGGAAGGCTCGAAGGTACGTATGAATTGGGTTATAAATGCTACAGTAGCACGAAGTCACTGAAAAACCCAACAGGAAATTCACACGTTGTCATGCTCAGAAGTGAAATGTCCTTTTTTTCCCTCCACTGGGGTATTTCCCTCTCAGTAAATACAAACACTAATTGTTCACATAGATATTCATGAAGTAAACATGATTTTAATTTACAGTTTGAGGGGACACATTTTCAATAGCAATCTTGGTTTCTAATGGGCCGGATGCTGCAGTCTTGAAATTTCAAGAGCTGCAGTCAAGATAGATTCGGGGTACCAAATCTATTGGTACCTGTTCATCAACACCATCAGGATGAAGAGAGGCTCAGACACCCTGCTGAGATTCAAATGTGAGACACAGATGCATGCCATGTGGCACCTGTGTCTTCATGTCCAAAGCAGAGCTGTGATTTCTGCTTGGGTTAATTTAATCAACAAGACACAAACCAATGTTTATATTTCTAAACCAGAGAGCATAGTTTGGGTTGGCCCATAACACTGGCAATGCAGCTTTATTATGTAGGGTGTTATGACGCTAATACTGCCAATCTGTAGACCATGAAGGTAACATTTGAGTGGAGATTTAAATGGAAGACAATAAGGTCTGCCAAGTAGATTTTCTAAGAAGGTGTGGCTCAGTGTACGATATACCTCAAAATGATCCTAGTCCGCTTGATGCATCAGTACCTTGAATCAGGTGTGCAGTCAATCATGCTGCTGCATACCCGAGTACTATTAACTGCTACAAGCCTGTATTTGGAGCAGCTTTAGAGCTGAGTGCTCCATCCCGCGGCAGCTGACATTCTCCCTTTGCCTCTGCAGCCAGCCATCAGCACCTGCGAATGCAAAGTGCAGCTGCAGAAGTCCTATTTAACTGAAAAACAGTAAAAATATATGCATCTTAGAATCAGGAGCACCACACCTCTTGACTGTAATTTTCATGCAGTGTAATCAACACCAATGACATCATTTGAGCCGCCAGGTTGCCGCACCTGCGACCCCTGTGGTCTCCCTTGCTACCACTAGGTGTAAGCCCCTGGGCTCTGGCCAGCAGTATGTGGCTATTTGTTTCTGGAGTGGCTGGCTTTCTTGTCATGCCTCTAAAATAAAAGAGGGGGTTCCACAAGCATAAGGCCTTCAGCTGTGACTCTAAATAAGAAAGAATCAGAATAATAAATAATTTGTCTACCTGCAATTCTATACGATAATTGCTAGACCCATTACTTCCGGGGGTGAATCACTGATTTAGTCTGTTCTTAAACACCTCAACTCAGCCTATAATCCTTATGAATTTGATAAATGAGTACCAACACAGGTTGGGTGATATTGTATGTATATTTGTTCTATAAAAAACGCTTAAGCGTAAGTGCTATATAATAATGCATAATTATAATTTGGCCTTAGATGTCTTCTTGCATTCACAGTAATTTAGTAATATGGGCCTTTACACACTGATATTAACGATACATATGGTGATCCATTATTGTATGAAATGTATGTCACATTATAGTGCTATCATAACCATATTTTTCGTACTGTACTTAGGAACAATGCTATGTGATGCCACTTTCTATTTTGTCAAGAGGGTGAAAGGTCATGATTCATCGCTTCCCATGATGTCGCATCTGGGCGGGGTCAAATGACATCACTTCATGTGATGTCATCAGAGGTCAAGGGTCATGCAATGTCACTTCCGCCGCCCCTTGTATTTTGGTGAAATGACGTCCCTGATCAACACTATAAACAGAATATAGTCAAGAGAGAAGCAGTGTTCCTGTAGCAGAAGGAACATTATTTTTTAAATATCTTTAGTTGAAAAACAATTTAGCACCCATGTTTTGCCTTTGTCGGTGCTTGTCTTATTATTAAACTACAGAGTCTGCTGACTTTGTAAATGATGGTACCCCCACAGAAGGGCCCTTGCTTTGCACAGTTCCTTATTTTGTGAGGTGGTCTGTTATCAGCTGGTGTGGCTTGCTGGTTTGTGTACTAGTTTATCAATATGAACGAATGAAATACCATTGAATGATAAAACACAACGCCCTCATTACAACCCCGGCGTTAACCAATGGCGCTATTAGCGCCGCGGTTACCACCGGTAACTTACCGATTCCGCCATGGTGAAATGGGGAATTACCACTCCATTCCAAGGTTGGCGGGGCGCTAATTCCCCATTTACCATTGGCCCCGTAGGGCTCAATGGGAAAGGGGAAGGCGGTAATTACGGTACTGCAAATTGTGGTACCGCAATTACCTTCAAGGTCCCTTTGCGGGTCCCTACCTTAACGGCTGGTCCAGACCAGCCGTTAAGGTCGGGAGCCGCAAAGGGACCTCGTAGTAAGGTGTTAAGGGGTTACCGGCGCTGCAACCTTTTACGGCGCCGTTAAACCCTTAACGCCTGGGTCGTAATGACCCCCAACATGTTTGGCCCAGCAGCTAAAAGTATTAATCAGCACTAAATATTAAAGACGTATGCAATTATAATTACATTTACCTCCATTCACCAATTGTTTGTTTTTTGTGGTTGAATATGTTGTGGTCGCCATGCACTGCAATTGCCTATCTAGATGAGTGATATAATGTTTACTCAGTAGACTCATCTATAACTGAATGTTCAGGTCAGTGACATTTCGAGTTCACCCCCTCCCATGGCTGTCCAGTAACTAGAAATCAAGGGGAGTTCTCCTCTAAACTCCATAGTCAATTCTGGCTTGTGGTGCATCAGTCTTTGGACCAACCATTTTGTTTTGCTTTTGAAACACAGTTGCAAATTGGATTTAACCTGTTAGATCCTGGACTACATGCATACATATCAGTATGTATTAAAGCCTGCTGCATGTAGGCCATTTACAAAATATCCACATACTCTGACCAACTCACAGATATGGCTATAATTCATTCAATGGAGATCCTCTCACACTGGTATGCTATGTCCGTAGAGGTTAGACACTGCCAAAAAAACAATCCAAGGCAAAGCAAACAGTTACTGCAAGGTTCATGTAACCATGCCATACGATTTCAACAGCTGGCAAATGGTGTGGGTAACTAGTCATATGATGGTAGTGCTTGTCAAATGTTTACTGTGATGAGTCAGGAATTAAACTCAGACACAAGTTAGCCATTATTTTGGTTAAAGACTTTTATTAAAAATGAAAGGGGTTGGAAAAATGCCTCTCTGACCCTGCTGTAAGAGGAATTTCCCTACCAAAACCAACACTAAGGCTCTGTCTAAGTCAGAATGTCCAAAACAAAAGAACTGTCATGTGTCCAAAGTTCTATTCTGACCCTCACACTATAAACTAAATTCTAAGGTGAATATGGAAATGTCTTTAACCTTGGGTGTTTTAGAAAATTGTTCATAAAATAAGAGTAAATGGCTTGAACACTAAAGTTCTTCAAGGACAAAAGTCCTTGCTCCAGAGGGTGGTTCCCTTCCCCTGGATTTGTCTTTACTCTCTGAAATGTCACAAACAACAGTTCCTTGTGCCTTTCTTGGCCAACAGCAACACTGACACAAAAAACTCACTGACACAAAACACGATCTGGATTTGCAATGTAGTCTCTGTCAGGACACCTGGTATACTTTTCTGCCAGGGTTGTAGTTGCCTGGTATATTCTCCTGCCATGGCTTCTTGTATTCATACACTTGTAATTGCCTAATATACTCTCCTGCTAGGGCTACTTGTATGTGCATGCTTGTAATTACCTGGTATACTCTTCTGCCAAGACTTCTGCTCATACAGGGCTCCTGCCCTCTCCCAGAATTGCACATATATTTTGATAATGTATCTTCTTGATATATTATCCTATTCAATTTTCCCATATGCTTGCATTGTATACATTCACATGTTTGTAAAGGTTTTGCTCGTAGTCACATTCCCCTTTTACAATAAGTTCCTCTTTTCTTTCTCACTCAGTAGTTTTATTTACAATTATTTTCATTTGGTGTGTCTGTTGATATGCCCTGGTGTCCCCTCTGCCTCTGGGTCGACTCACAGGCTCTTGATGGCATTTCTGGATTGTCCCGCTGTCAGCCAGAGAAGGGTGTCCATTTGCTTCCTTCTCACGACTGGTTCCTCTTGGGTTTCCCGTCTCTCACGGCTTCCACTTCACATGTATGCTTCATTCCAGGCTCCGGTAAGTGTAGCGCTGCTCTCTGTCACCTGTGAATGGCCAAGAGTATCTTGTCAGCTTCTGGCATTCCCAGATAATTTCCTTCTGGGGCGGCAGCTTCTTTCTGCTTTATCGTTGAGCCGACTGGCTCCACCACACCGGTCTCAGCATTACAGTCTTTCAGATTTTGCAGACCGTTGCACTGCTCTCCCACCAGTAGCAGACATTGGACCTCATTACAACCCTGGCGTTAAGGGGTTAACGGCGCCGTAAAAGGTGGCGGCGCCGTTAACCCATTAACACCTGATTACGAGGTCCCTTTGCGGGTTGGCGATTTTAACACCTGCTTTTTGCAGGCGTTAAAATCCAACCCGCAAAGGGACCTTGGTGCTAAGTACGGTGCAGCAATTTGCGGCACCGTACTAAGCGCCTTCCCCATTTCCATTTATCCCTATGGGGCAAAAATGGGAATGGGGAAGGGCCATGGCAGCATGGGGAATTACCGCCCCGCCAACCTCGGAATGGGGCGGTAATTCCCCATTCCGCCATGGCGGAGTCGGTAAGTTACCGGCATGGACCATGGTGCTATTAGCACCATGGTCCAACACCAGGGTCGTAATGAGGGCCATTGACTCTACTTCTGCTCTTTAAATTTCCCCGGCACATGTGTACGCGAGCAACAACTAGAGCACACACTGGTGCTTGTGGTGTCTATCGCTCTGCGTTGCTCAATCCTTCTTTGTCGTCCTGGCATTTTGGTAATTCTGGGAAAGGAATTCCATTTTTGACAGTTGGTTTGAAAAACCTGGATAAACATTCTCAATGGTTTTCAATGGCAAGTTAGTTTTGGATAATTGATAGGTGGAACTGGGGACGGTGGATTAACAGGTTTCAGGCCAAAGTTGGAAGGTTGGTTTACAGGTCTGGAAAAAAAGGTTTTACCTATTTTCATGGGAGGATGAGTAGATGTATGACAATAGGCCCTGAGGGTATTAGATATGGAGGGTCATCATCAAGGGGGGATGCCATGTCTCACTCGATGAATCCATGATATATCCCTGGAGACTGTTTCCCCCCATGTGATCCTCCATCATATGGCCGTCCCCAGGGTCCGGATCAGGTAGAAGCTGCTGTCCCCTGGCCACATGGCAGGAGGTCACCTCTGGGAAATCAGTGATAACTCCACCGGATTCATCACACTACCTAATGGGTATTCACATTGACATTGTTTGTTTCCTCTTGCTATGATTCCATAGGAAACATACATTCACAGTTCTTGAATATTGTTGGCGAGTCCCTATAAACCTGACTACAAATTGAGTTGGCCATGATTCTAGAATCCGATGTTAACAGTTGTAAATTTACCAAAGCTGAGCAAACCTTTAATCGGAAATCTGCACTGATTCGACCATTGCAATCCATAGGATAAATATGAACATTTGTTGTCTCTAATGGACCCTACCATGCCAATTTGCTGGCTAAAGGGATTCCCTTAAAAATAACTACATCTGAAAGCTTCCTCAGTAAATGCTTGAAAGTGCCTTTGACAGCTGCTGATACTCCAAGGGAAAGAAATAAGCTGGCATCAGGCTTTGTCTAGGATGTGTATGTAGCACCCGGGTTTTGAAGTGTCAAAGGAAGGAGGTCTTACGAGGCACATCAAAATGAACAAATACCCTCTCATTGACCATCTAAACTTTGTAAGAGGAAACCATCTATATAAATAAAAATGTAAATGTTTGTTTGTTCAAAATCTTAAATCTCTGAAAGTTCTTCACCGATTGCTTTGAAATGTGGACACAACGTTGCATTCGAATAGGCGCATGTTTTTATATACCTACTATACATACATGTCACACCTGTGACAAGTAAAAACATGCTTTTTCTGAAAAACAGCTCCATCTGTTAGACGTAAAAGCAGCACACGCTGTACTGAATATTTTACTGCAGAACAGCGCCATCTGTTGGACATAAAAACAACACACGCTATTGTACGATTCCATTTCAATGTTTCTGATTTAGAATGGCTCAAATACGTGCCAAGGAAGCAGCAGAGCTATGTGCAGGCACACTCTAGGATGCACGGTTGCGAGCACAGGGATCGCATTCTGCAGCTTCAGATCTGCTTCGTTCTCAACAGAATTAACGCGACAGGCTAAGAGTGGCTAAACAACGTCAACGAGAAACAGCAGATCAGCGTCAAACACGACTCCGTGCTCAGCAATCACGCGATTACAATAGCCTTGCATTCCGGTACAACCCAGCTGATGATTATAGTTTGAACAGTCATGTTCTCATCTGCACCATGACTGAAGTGTGTCCTTATTGCAAGCCTCTGAAATTTAATGGAGAAACAAAAGGAATGTGTTGTGCCACCTAAAAAATTAAACTGCCTCAACTTGGAGAACCGCCAGAGCCAGACTGAGCCAGAGTAACGCATGGCCGGGGACAGCTAGTTATTAGAATAAACCCAGAATTCTCCTAGGGATACATGAACAATGCAGGAGATTGCAAGGGTGACAGACAGCCACAACAGCTGACATGTTTATGAAATTGGCACCTTGGTCTGTTGAGCAGCACGACCCTTGGCCTATCACAGCTATATTAATGTGCCTTCGTGGTCGGCAATCCCCCTCAATTCAGCTTCCATGACGTAATACTGAAGAAATATGATGCATTGGAGACAGTGACTATCTGAGAAGGCCCAGAACCTCTGATAGATTAATTATGGCTTTAGATTTAAGGGTGAGCAATGGCTGGAACCAGCTTTTTGTGCTCCAGAAATCAGGGAATGATATTACTTTGGTCCTGTTCATCAGATTGTTCAATAATGCTAAAGATAGAGATAAAGTTGGGAAACGCATTCATGGATCTTGGGAACAATGAGCAACATCAGGGAACAAGAAGCAGAGAGGAAGTTCTTGTAGGGAAGTGCATCAAGGTGCTCTACAAGATCAGCCTCTTGTCGTGAACACGAGGTTGATTTTATACCGAAGTAGATTCTGACTTTTTCTAAATGAAATTAATTGGATACTGAAATTATAACTATTACTATAATTACAATTGTTCTTTTATAACATGCTTAATATCAACGATTGGTCTTTAAGTTCGAGATCGGGATTCGAACCTGTTTTGTGCTGCTTCCAAGACTAATGCATTGCCCCTGAGCTATCTAGTGAAGTAGTAAAAATGCAAGAACTTATTTAAACAGACACAGCAAGACAAACTCTGAATTCCTTTGGTGCACTTGCCTGCAAGATCAGTCTCTTGTTTTCTGGTGTTGCTCATTATTCCTAATATACAGGGTCTAGATTGTGAATGATTTTGCAGGTGGTTACCTCCAATATTCCTAAATGCCTTTCCACAAAGTTGGAGATGTACTGCAGTGGAATTACTGCATGCAGTATAGCCACCAAATTCACATTGAGTCATAGAATCACCAAAAACGGGGAATTACACAGCCATTACCGTACTCATAATCCTGTGGTAAATGTGGAGGTAACAGCAATCGAGTTTTGTGGTAATTATATGGCAAAACCACCAAATTGGCAGCAAACCTGAGGCCCATACTGTGTACTCGTACAGGAAAAATACTGCATGATCTATTACAGGACAAGGCTGAGGCAAAATAGCAATAGCTCTAATGTGTTTTAAAGCGAGCTTGAAAAGCTTATTTATGGCATATTTTCCCTAGATGCTTGACCTTTATTCTAGATCTACAGTGTTCAGTGACTCCGCATACTCTTCAGGGATACAATCTCCACCCTTAGGCAGGCTCAGGGTGGCCTATAGGGCAATAGGGCAATGCCGAACCAAAAACGCAAAATGCGAGTGGCGGACAGTTTTTGGGGTAAAAGTGGGCCACTTTGATAATTTACTTCACCAGGTGGCTAGTAGTTTTGACCAGTGTTACTGAATTAATATTTTTCGAGTACTGCTCAAACAGTCTGTCACAAAAGGGATGAATTGACATTTGCAACTGCGGGCCACTTTTTCACTGGTGCCCGAGACAATCGTATGCCCCAGTCCGACCCTGCCCTTAGGATACCTACAATGCACTGGGATTTCCAGGGTGTCTGAGTGGTATCAGGCTTCCACCAGCAATAACTTTAAACGTGAAACCTTCAAAAGGTGAGCAATTTGATCCTGGGTCATTCACTGATAAGAGTCCATAACAGAATGACTACCGCTGGACCTTTTGAGAGAGGTGAAGCAAGGGCACTGCAGGGAGACTTAGCAGCATTCATTTGAATGCTCGCGACCCTCCATGCTGTTGCAAATGAAGGAGATGAAGACCTTTGACGAAGACCATGAAATAAACATTCATCTTTAGAAAAAAGGGGTTTGCTGAGGTTAACCCAAAAATTGAAGCTTGAATGCACCTGTGCTAAAGTGCCCGCCTGCTGCAACATCATAGTCCAGAATGTAACTGTAAAATCAGGCCGATTCCTTGAACCTACTCTTTATGGATTGTACCACATGGGCTGCAACCGCAAGGCCATTCAGGAAGTTACAGGGATTGACCGATGGGCAACCCACAGCCTTATGGGATGCCACTGTGTATTTGTATTTAATACGTTTATTTAGCGCTTTACGCAAAAGCGCTTTACATTACAACAATAATACATTAGAATAAAATAGAAGCATAACATTACAAAACATGAGACAAACCATCAAAAACAGTATATGGACCAAATTACAAAGGTCAATAAAAGAGAAATAGAGCAGAGTAAAAAAAGGCGGAAGTAGTGAGGGACAATTGTTAGTGAGGGACAATTAGTAGTGAGGGCTATTATTGTGACACTAGTGTGTGGCAATAATAGCACACCAAACGAATGGGCATCTGCCTTTAGGAGAAAACGCTGTACATGGGATTGACAATGGATGCAACGGCATGGCCCACACCCTTTATTCCCCACTGGCTGCAGCAGTATGGCCCTTCTGGGCTGCAATAGGGTCAGGCATTAAAGCCTCAACATTAAAGCACTGTACATTCGTAGTGCACAGGAAATGCTTGTGTGCCTACATCTGAAACCGCCGCAGTGGAGGGAAATATATCTCTGAAAAACTTGCGTAACTTTGATCTAGCTCATTGCCAACACTTGCGCAATGCCAGCCAGGGCAAATCAGTGAGTAGATGGGGGGGGGGGGGCCCTTGTACGTTAAGGTCAACTAATAGATACAGCTTTTAATCATTCGGTGAAGAGCTGCCCCAAGTCCTTACGAGAAACTGAGACACCTTAACAGGTAAGGACATACCAGCAATGTCAATTCACCAAAATGCATGGGGTGGTGGAAGTGACATCACATGACCCTTGACCTCTGATGACATCGCAGGTAGTGATGTCATTTCACCCGACCCCAAAGTGAAATCACGGGAAACGATGGAGCATGACCTTTCACCCCCTGACAAAACAGGAAGTGGCATCACATAGCATTGTTTCCTAAGTACACTACGAAAAATATGGATACAATATCACTGTAATGTGATATACATTTCATACAAGAATGGATCGCCATATGTATCATTAAGATCAGTGTGCATAGGCCCATATTACCAAACTACTGTGATAAAAGCAGGCGTCCATGACTAAATGATAATGATGTGTTATTATATAGCACTTACCCTTAAGCGCTTCATATAGAACAAATATACATATAATATCACCAAACCTGTGTTGGTACTCATTTACCAACCTCAGAAGGATGAAAGGCTGAGTTGGACTTGCCGGTATTCAAACCTGCAACCTGCAGATCACACAGACATCACAGCAGCAAGCACTCAACCGCCGAGCCATAGCTAGCTCACCGGCTATAGTAAAATGAGCAATCACATGTCTGAATGTTCTCAAAGTCAGAAAGCAAATTACACTCTGTAGTGGATGGTCAGTTCATCTGTAGGTCTGGTGCAAAGTTATCCACATGTCAAGCCTGCGTGGATCTACTTTGTAGGCTTCAGAGATTTGCAAAATACATAACTTTGTGAGGCTTCATAATTGTGTATTAAAGAAGTTAGAGTAGCGCAGGGAAAGCAGCACACTCACACGACATCCCAACCTCTGGGCACTCGTTACCTCCTACATGGAAACAAACATCCTGAACAGCATGTCATGGAGATAGCTAAGATAGACACATTACAGCAAAGCATTATTTGTGGCACAATGAAATCAAGGGTCACTTTATGTGCTATGGTCGAACATTCCTACACTATACACAAGCTTTTAGGCATAAGGATTTTGTCAAGTGAGCGACAACACCGAGATGCAATGTTTTGTAATGATCGTAACAGAGACAACGTCAGAAAAAAAACATGCTATAACTGCAACTTGCGAAAAGCAAAATACATAGTCGTAAATGGATGCGTACTCTACTCTACATGCTTTTTGGACATTTTTGTCTGCATTGTGAATTTGAGGTGTTTAATAACAGACTAAATCACTGACTCGCCCCCTGATGTGTGCCTGAAATAAACATTTAATGAGTCCAGCAATTATTGTAAGAATTCCAAAAAGACAAATTATTTGTTATTCCTATTCTTTCTTATTTAGTGTCACTGTTCAAAGTGATACACTTGTGAAAACCCCCATCTTTTTTCTTTTTTTTTAAGAAGCCTGAACAAGAATGTCAGCCACTCTAGAAACAAAGAGCCTCATGGAGATTCAATTTGTAAAAAAAAAAAAAAAAAGGAAAAGCAAATATATTTTTGGGGTTGCAAGGGAGACCACAGGGGTTGCAGGTGCAACCCTTGGAAAACTCCCAAATAAGGTCCATGGGTCATACACGAGAAAGGGAGGACATTAAGTAACTACATTGAGCATATTGTGTTTACAGCACAAAAAGGCTTTCATAAAAAAATCAACATGGTCTTCACATCTAATAATAATGATATTTAAACATAACTGAAGATTTCACATTATAGAATAGCCCCAAAAGCACTTTTAAGTTCATATCAAGTGTGCGTGCACCTCATTACAAGTATGGCAGTGTGGGGAAAATGGTTCTAATGCAGTGGTAATTTTACTACCACTGTATTACTGCAGCATTACCACACTGCTGAAATACAAATTTGGTTGTACGGTGGAGCATTTTCCTCCAGCAAAATGCTGGAGGAAAATCCTCCACCTTACAACCAAAGAACTGCAAAATCGGCACAATCACCACCGGCGGGATTATTGCTGTCTGTAATCTCCATGGAGTTCTATGTACCCCAGAAAATTTAGACTTACACTTCCTACCACCAGTTGTAATCCCATGGTAAATCCAAGGACCAAGTGGTGGTAAAAGTAATTCCATTTGGAGTTATTTTGGCAGATGTGCCACCGAAATACCGCCAAACTTGTAATGATGCCCTGTGCAATCTCTCATTCGTATGCATGCATGGGATTTATATAGCATGAACCTAGCTGGGAGGCAATGGAGTAATGTGCATAGGGAAACATTGTAAACAGACAACCTAAAAAACTAACAGTAAATATAATTCTAAAGCGAAATAATCACTCCTCCTCTTTGAAAGGGAAAACAAGGTTTAGTACATGCATAAAGGTCACAGACAGTCCCGTAAAACCGAAATGACATGGAACTCATCACATCTCAAGAAGTTATATAGCGGAGAACCGCAGAATTTGAACATGAAGGTAACAATGTTATCCCACCACCCTCATTGGCTTCTACCTATAGAACATGCTAATACTCGCCTATAGTCCCTTGACCAATCGGCCACATCTAATCTAAAACTATTTGCCTAAATACTTGGCCCGCTACATTGTCACTAGCAAAACCAGAAATGGGATTGGTCTGTTTCACTTATTGGCACACCAATAAATGAAAACTGTCACGTGATGTGCACCCCTCCATTCTAGGCCTGTTCAAAGCAAACTGGCAAGGCCAACTCTGCTTTGATAGGGAAATAGGCTTTCTCATTATACCAGATGCCACGGCTCACAAAAGCTGCACCCCAACCTTCTACAAAATGTATGGCATCACCTCTGCTCCTCCTATTATTTGAAATCACAAAACGTTCCCGGCACAGCTCCCCCTTATCTCCTTCCAACCCCAGGTGCCCAGTAATGACATGACCAGGGCACTGCTCTCGAGTCTGAAATTCAGGAATTTATTGGTGTTTGGTTGTACGTGTGATTGTAATTCAAATGGGTTGACCACTCTTGGGTGGGGGCCGTAGTGCTATAACTCTTTGACCTCTGCAACCCAACATTAGCACATTGGTTGTTCTTTCTGTGTTGCTATATGTGAGTATCTAATATGTGTAAAATCTAAAACAACAAATGTGCCTTCTGCAGCACAAACCTCAGTCTGCTCCAATGATGGTACGTGCTAATAGGTTTTTCTCAACCTGGACCTTTTTGCCTCGCTAGGACGCTGTACGTGCATCCCGACTAAATGCAAGGGTTAGCAGAGGATGTTTAATTGGTATGGGATGCACTGGGGGCACTGGTGAAGTAGAAGAAGGGTAAGAAGAACAATCAATTATTTCCATGTTTTTCCTTGAAGAGTAGGGTCTCCAGGACTTTCCAGAAGCATAGGATGGATGATATCAGTCTTATCACTCTGCAGTTATACTCTTAGCAGGAGAGAGGGTACATAGCAGGAAACAGCATATTTCCTGGTTGTGTCCCTATGTCCATTCTTTGTTTACATGCTCATGATGCTGCTGCTTGTGGTGGTTTGCTGGCATCTGGAGAAGGTGAATTTCTCAGCAAGGTAGATTGGTGTGTCGGTTATGACTCCATTGTAGGTGATGCTGTCTGTCTTCTATATGATGACTGCTTGATGAGGTAGCCTGTGCATCTCCATGAGGATGGGTTGAAGAGATCAGCCAACTCTGGATTTGGGCATGCTTGGGGGAGTTCCCTAGGAGAATGGATTTGGTCTTTGTAGGGTTGAGTTTCAGTTAGGCACTTGACATCCAGGCTTCAATAAGGGATGGACAGCGCTTAAGTCTAAGCGCGATATTGATGCAGTTGTTCTTTATGTAAAGCTGCGTGCCATCTGCACATCTGGGTATCTCAGTGTCAGTTTTGGTGAAGTGTTGCCCAGAGGTTTCACGTACAGTATGAAGACACCCTGAATGGATTCTTGTTGAACTCTGCACTCTACTGGGTGTCACTGGAATCTGTTGGGACTCATCTGAATGAGTTGGTCTCTCTTGTGGAGGGGTCAGGGGAAACTACACCAGGGCTGTTCTGTTGCAGCCTGTGCATGTGGCAAGGATTTTGAAGGTGGCTTTATGGTTAACATTATAGAAGTGAGCGAAAAAGGTTGAGTTTGTGCACAATTTTAGAAGTATGAATATCCCTTTAACTTCTGTACAAGACCACGTGCCATTTTTAAACACCAGGGTTGTGCTTAGAGTATAGGTTGAGTCTTTTGAGTACAAATGTTGGCACAATTTAGCAATTTACAGTAGTCCTGAAAAAAGAAAACACAGCTATGAGGGAACAAGATAGAATGGTGCCATGGACGATTATGGACAGAGTAGTTTTGTGTATTAATTTTGGTGTTTTTTACCGAACCACAAAGAACAGAATTTCTCTTCATTGCAGAGATAGACGATGTTGTGATCAATTAAAGTGAGGGAAATTAATGAATATCAAAGGAAAATAAATACATATTATTCAATAAACTTAAAAAAGGCAAAAACAGTGAGCCAATTTAGATCGACATCCTCTAAACTGAGATAGTTGAATCAATGCATGTTGATCCCAGAAAAGGAAGATTTCAAATCCTAGCGAGACAAAAAATAAGACAAAAAGTCTCTACGAATTAGAACAAATCCGGTGATTTTAGAGAAGTGACACGAAGCAGATTAGGTGGGAATTGGAAAGGTCATTTGTATTACAGTTAAAACAGAACAGAAATGAAAAAGGTTCCATCCAGGTTTGTATGAGATCCCTGCTCTGCCTTCCGCCGAGCAGAAAAGCTAGGATGGCACTGGCCCAATTAAGATTAAATTGAAACTGGGAGTCGAAGGAAGACGGCTCTTTCCACGCCGCTCTCTTCTGCAACGTGTAATGATGTAGAGAAATATGCAGAGGCTTAATCCAGGCGCCATGCTCCTGCCTGGCAACGCGATCATTTAAAAGGTTAACGTGCATTAAAAATGTTGAATGAAAGGCGAAACAATGTACCGTTTCCGGAGCCATTCTTTTTAAGAGCGTGATTATTATTCAAATGAGTCTTCCACTCTGTAAGCCTTTGTTTTAATCCCCAGCACTTTAGAACACTGACGACTTGAGAGGAACGCATGCAAAGGCATTGTACTGCACATCTCAGCGACAATGCAGGCACCCCCATTAAAATGCTTCACTGCCCTGGATACGTACATATTCCGACTCTACCAGAGTGCTCTACACCGCTGTTCTAATGCTGCCATTTCACTAATACATTGCCCACTTGACATGGGTACTTCCCGTGGAAGGTTTTGCTCAGGTACAAAGTTTAGCACACTCTCACCCTATCCCCGCAGAGCAGACGTGTATTGGTAGTATCTCTGTGGTAAAATGTTCTCTGTGAGGTAATCCACCGCTCCCTGGATCCGGCCCTATGATATACCATATTGCTGCTGATAACAGAGCGCCTGGAGACTGCTCCTGGGGGGTAGCAGTGTGTGGTAAAAAAACAACATATAAAATACATAACTGTAATAAACATACACATGCCTACAAATAACTCACAGACACAGCTACAGCTAATACGCTATATTCACTCTCTTGGTAAAGTCTAGTGAGGCTAGCCCTGGGGCAACGTGCTCGCCTTGAAGCAAGACGGTACAAAGCAGCCCAGGTTCGATCCCTGCATCCTCGCTAAGAAACCTCTTGTGTATCCAACGCGTTATAAATTACCAATTACCTATCATATCAGATTACTCTTAAAAAAGTTTATCTTGATTAAGCTGAGGCGGTTGGAACCCTGGTCCTAAAATAATGGCTTCGTGGATCTACCACTTCCATACAGATGGTTATGGCTCCAAATCAAGTAGGGCCACATATTGCAGAGGGCGCTGTGTGACACAGAGCTTTCTATAGAAGACCATTTTCATGGGATTCCATCAACATAGCCAGGGGAGGACCCTTTTAACACGGATCTGTGCATAAAATTCACCAACATCCCTCCCCCCGCCACATCTAAATTGGATGCAGGTGGAGAGGCTTGACTCCCTATGGATTCCAAAAGCGGTTTACACCATTGCAATGTTGAGGGTTTAACACTTACATGGCAGCCAGCAGGACTGCTTCATTTTCTGTTGGGTGTCTAAAAAGTCCAGGAAACACCGGAGTCTATATGTATATGTATATGCCTTTTGTACCCCCTTAGCACACATTGATCAAAATTCCAAGGAGAGAGCTGTGTGAACATATGTTTTTGTGGCTGTTCTCCTTTTCATGGAATTCAGGGGAATCAAAATGGCCTCTTAGTGTTGCTGTCTTTTTTAAAGGCCTTCTGTGTCCGTTTTCAACTTAATGGACGACATGACAGCATCTGAATCTTATCAGAAGTTGTCTAAAGGGTCAGAACTCGAAATCCTTTCATCACCTGCAATTTAATCCCCTGGCATTTTAACATGTATATTACAACGAATATGGTCATCAGATTTTTTAGGGGGGTGGGAAAGGGCCGATAACGGTTTGGGCTGGTAGGGAATAGCTAAAAATAAATGAGGGAGGGGAATTGGGGGGTTAACCCCCCAAAAAAAGAAAATTGATGAGCGTTTTCGTTTAAATGTACACATTAAAATGCCAGGGGATGAAATTGCAAGCAATGAAATTACATCGAAGCGTCTAGAGTGGCTAAAACCACTGTTGGCAGCATTCCCATCTTTCCCTTTACACTGGTGGGGAGTGCTCAGCTGTTCAGATGGTGGGAGGAGAGAAGCGTGAGGGCGGTACCAGCAGTGACCTCACTGCAAACATAAATCAACAACAAATGGTAATGCAGCTATAATTGCCATCTGCATTTGAAATAAAGCACTCTAACCTACAACCAGCAACACCACAAATTTTTACATTGATTAATAGTCTCTATGCCCCTATAGCCTGTGTTTAGCAAAATAATTGTCCGATAGCACATTTTGGGTGCATCTATGCACAGAATGGGATTACAAGAATGAAAAGTTGTGCACCCAAATGACTGGGCAGACTTAAAGAATATGGTAAAGTACTACTTTATTATCAATTCAATAAAGTAGGGAAATCTGGTGGATAAAAGTTCGTAGTCCACACACACACAGTGCAGATTGGTTACACAAAGACGTTATACCTCAAAGTGCATCCGCTATGATGTCATCCGTGTGGGATGTTTTTACCCATGCATCCGAGCCCTACCTCAAAAACTGTGCAGTACTGGCATTGAAAACATCATGATGGCCAGAGCTTCCCAGAAAACTGCCCAGGGAAGTGCATGAAGAATAGGCTGCCACCCATTTTGCCGATGTTATGGGCACAGAAGGGCACTGCCTAAAACCACCATTGGACAACCCACACAGTAGCCTGAAACCATTGGGAATGACAATGCTGATTGCCAAAAGCAACCTAGAATTGTGGGGAATTCATTTTCTTAAATCCCAAAAATGGGTGCATTACCAGTACTCACCACTATCAGAAAGCCGGCGTTTTAAAACAACCCCAGATTTTTTTTTTGTGTAAAACTGAATAGATGAACCCAAAGCAGGCCAAAGAAAGACTTACTGAGAGGTGGATACAATGTAAAGTTATATTCTGAAGTGACTTGAAGGTTTATAACAAGACTGGCTGAGCTGTGGATTTCAGCAGTTTAAGTAAATTTGGACTGAAAGACACTAAAAATCTAAATGTTTAAAAGAAATGAGTGACCTACTTTTGAGTGTCACATAGGTTGCAATTGTTTAAATGTCATAGTTTTAAACTTAGAATCAGCATTCTAGCTGCATATGTAAAAATGGTTAGTTTTATTTGAATGCAGAAAACTGGGTAACTAAAAGTGACATTAGCTGGGGCCTGGCTTAAGGAACTGAATTCTGCCCACCAGCTACTCCCGACAGGAGATGAGACTTGCACAACAGCTGTGTTCCCAGGCCTAGCTGCCTTTTGCTGCTCCCACCAAAAGGGATATGACACTTCTCTGATTGAATTACCTGGGCTCTGCAGGAAATTGAACAAAGCCCTGTCCTGACTCAGGCAAATGTTTTATTATGGGGGCCATAAAAGTGGCTTCCTCCTGGAAGGAAAGGGGAGGAGCACTGCCTGTGAGAGCAAGCTGGCTTGGCAGAACTGGAAAAACCAGAAATTCAACCTTGTTTTGGGGGGAAACCACACCCCTTTGGGGCCAGAACATAACTCTAAAAAGATGGATCATTCATAGAGCGGACTTGTGAAAATATTTAAATGATACCATAATTCTTGTGATTTTTCTGCCCACATTTTAAGAGGTTTTTAGAACCGGTGGCATGATCTGGGGGCAAGCTAGCAGTTAAGAGGGTATTACTTAAAATGTCTGCATGTGAAAAGTCTGATACTTCATCAATTAATGCCTGCATGCCTTGCACACATTTGGGTAAATTTGAGTAAGAATATGACATTGGTAACCTGACCAAAAAGTGAAATATGTTGCCATTTCTCAATGCAAGCTCTCAGGAAGAGCAGATTTGAACAGGGTATATCTCATGTGATATGCATGATGGGTGCATGTAATTTCAAACCACTGTGTAGCTATGAAATATGTCTTTTTGATCAAATATAGATTGTGTGTAAAGTTGACAGGAGTGGGTTCTCTGTATCATAAACAGACCTCATCATGATGACACTTCATTTCATTCCCCCAATCAAGGGGAAGAGGATGAAGTGGCCAATGACAAGTGGAGAGGGGTAGGGCCTAGGAAGCTAGCCTCTCCACCCATTTTCAAAACACATAAAAGCAGACAGTCAGGACAGATAGGGACATTCAATTCCATCTGCTGCGGCACGCTCTGCCGGGAAAATCCATACTTTACCTCCATCAACCTCCAGAGAGCCAACATAGAGACTTCAATCTATCCACCTTCAGAGACCAAGACTTTACTTCAGAATTTGTAGCAGAGAGGTCAACTACAAGCTAAATCCCTCTTTAGCAGGCCTCAAATCATTGCCACTATTTACAGCCAGGCGAGTTGTTTGAATTCTTTGCAAGAACTCTTGCCATTTGCCAGAGAGCAGTGTTGTATCCAGAGAGAGACCAGCTGAACCAGAGACTGCTGTATCCGGACCCACAGACCTGATCAGAACCAGAGACCCAGACCAGACCAGCAGAGTAGAGCTGACCCCGACGCTGTGCGCAGAGACCGTCCGTGGCGAGTGAAGAAAACCTGACCAGATCCGTGGCGAGGCCCATTCTATTTCTAAATATATTGTGAGTACCTAGCAGAACTGTGCAGAACCAATCTCTTAGTTAAAATAATATAATTCAATCTATTTTAATCTAACCAGAACTGTCTCCTAACTGTCACCTGTCATTTGCAAAGCTGTCACTTGTCACTTTGAACTTTTAAAATTTCAAATCTGAAAAACGACCTTTACCATATCGCTCATATCTCCGTGACCGTTTGTCTTAGAGACTTGCAGTAACTTTCCTCTGAAAGCTGGGAATCTTGGCTTTTCAACGAACCTAGATCCGCATTCCTACCCCCTATATATTTGCCGCAATCGTGAAAAACGCACTCGCAAATTTTACCGCGATTTGCAAATTTCTCCACGTGTGAAAACAGCAGCTTCCTTGCTTTCCTTGCTATAAATTTGTTTGCCTCTTAAGAACCATCCCTGAATCATTGCTAGAGTGAGCCTGGACTAATATTAACTTGATACCACTCACCCTGAACCCCTAGAGGGAATTAAAAGCATTTTAGCATATTTTTCACTTTATTGTCAGCACATATAAAAGCATTTTGGGCTTGTGTTTCAAACTTCTGTAGTCTAAGCTTGCTGGGGTGAACTGAATTACATTTGATTGCATTTCTGAGAACTGTGTGTTTTCCTTCCATTTCCTTGCATTGCATAAAGGGGGGAGGGGATCGCCAGAGAAAAGTGATTACATTGTTTTGTTGAAATCATATTGAGTATTTTCTGTATTACATTTTCATTCAACATTACATCCATCTGAACTTATATAAAGTATTCTCTACCACCTTATTCTTCTGTTCCTATTCACAAGTGTGCTAGTGCCTGACTATCCATTATTGATTACTGCTTAGATTAAGTGCGATATTCAATTATTAATTATTATAAAGTGTGATATATATATCTATTGTTTAAATTATCAAATAAACCGTTTAAACTTGCAAAACAGAACTACTTCTTGGCTCAGTGGGGTCAGGGGGATTCCAAGAGAGGGGTGTTATATAGGGGTAGTCATCCAGAATGCATGAACTGGACATAAAGATATATCAATAAGGGTTTCCATTCAGTATCCCAGACTAGGCATTGACTTAGCTGTAGTGTTGAATTGAATTCTCTTACAAATTGGGGGCTCGAGCGGGACGTTTGGGTTAGATCTATCACTTGTGCAGATTAATACAGTGTGCCAGCTGACCAGATACACATATCCGGTCGGATCACCACGCTGTGTTACGCTGTAAAGCACTCCTCAAAGGAACGCTCTAAGGAAAAGGTCTGTTTTGCAAAAATAAAATACAAACTTCTGTAAGTCAGGAAGGAACTCAAATTCCAGAATGACGACCTTGGCATATATGAAAACAGCCAGAGAGCACTTCTTACATAAGCTATTTGTGAGAGGTGAGTGGACCCATCAGGACCAGACGGTCTGGTTGCAAGCAATTGCACCCCAGATCACGGAAACAGGGTCAGATAAATGGAGAGACCAGGGTCCCTTACATGTGGCCCTGAGTGAACTATATATGTCCTCTAAGGCCAAGGATGAGCACAACAAGATTGCCAGGGTAGCGGCATATTTATATTTACATATGGGAGCCATGCAGGACAAATGTGCTGAAGGCCAAGATCTGGCGAGTAGGCAACTGCTGGCATTACAGAAGGCCCAATCTGATCTGGACTCTTCTGAGCAGAGGCTGCAGAGGAGCCAGGAGTCAGAAAATGATAGTAGGCAGTATATCATTAAAATAAAAGAGGACATGGATATACTGCAACAGGAAAAGGCTGACCAGGATACTAGATTTCTGGCCCTGCAGAAGGAGCACCAAGACAGTTTGGACTCCTTACTGCAGAGCCAGAAAAAGCTGGAGCAACAATTAGACTTTAACAGGGCATGCACGGAGCAGGTAGCCACCCTGCAAAGTCATCTAGATAGAGTGAAGGCAGAGAGCAACAAGCTGATTTTGAAAGACCTGGAACGCCAGAAAGCTGGTGCCTTTCAAAGGCAGAGGGACGACCTGGTGGCACAAATGCAGGCTCTTAGTCAGGAAAGAGACGCCTTAGGCCAGGAAGTTTGCCATTTAAAAAGAAAAACAGAAGAAAATCACTTGGCCCTCCAGGGGCTGGGTGACCTCCAAAAAGAACACCAGAACTTGTTAGAACACACCAGGAGGGTGGAGGATGCTCTGGCAAGAAAGGAGCAGGCCAATAGGGACACAGCTCAGGAGATAACCCTCCTGCAGCAAAGACTGGCCCAGTGCTCCAGGACCAATCAGGAGGCACAGAGAGAGAATGAGGCTCTCTGCCAGCACAATGATAGACTCCAACAACAGGTAGCGATGCAGGAGAGACTGATAGAGTCTAGTAAGGCCTTAACTGAGGAACTGAAGGCGCAGGCTCTTGCATTGCAAAAGGGAGCAGGGGCGGATAGAGATGAGGTTCGCTGGGAAAGAGAAACTCCTGAGCATATCCCCAGGAGCCCTAGTACCAGAGGCCTTTATATCTCTCAGTCCCTGGACTCTGCCACCCCCATGTCCCCTGGCACACATGAGCACAGGCCCACAGGGATGGCAGATTACTATCCAGCCAGAAGCATGGGGCTCATAGGCCAGTACCACCCAAGAATGGAGGGGCGGGCATCCGGGTATGGGCACCCAAGCACAGTGCAATTTAATGGGGAACCCCAGGAGAGTAGGCCCATTAAGGGCATCCTGAAAACCTCTGCCCAGTTAGGTCAGTGGGGGGGGTACCCATCAAATCCTGGCAGCAAGGAGGGATCTGAAGACTCCTCTGAGCGGTACAGGACACAGGAGACCAGGTCCCCACATTCTGCCCGCCATTCCCAGGCTCGCAGAATCCGGGAAAACCTGGAAGAACAGACGGGAACCTCTGGGAGCAGTGCCTCTGAGTCAGAAGATGAATGGACCAGGGTTACCCGGACCAAAAGGGCCAATAAGACAAAAAGGGCCTTGCTTAAGGACCCCTTAAAGCAGATTAAGGCAATCAGGAGCGTCATCACGCCTTATCATAAGAACGCCAAGTATTCTGTTTGGGAGCACTTAGAGTTGTTTGAGCAAATGATGGAGACTTTCCATTTGAAGGACAGCCAAAGCTGTATTCAATATGTAAAGTGGACCTTCTCCCCGGAATATTCCAGTTTCTTTGCGGGGCTGGAGGACCAAAATCATTTAAGATGGTCCACCTATAAGGCGGCCATCTTGAAACATTTTTCTACTCATAGAAATCCTCAAGAGGCTCGCAAGGCAGCCTACAATTTACAATGTGGGGAGGATCAGGCCCCACAAGAATTTGTGCAGGAGTTAAAGCGTGCTTTTGCACAGACCACAAGAAGGGTGCGCACGGATAGCAGAGAATTTATTAATACGTTTTTCCATGCCTTGCCCAAATACATAATGACCCAGCTCGTGAGGGATTTTCACGAGAAAAGATCTTTAGACTGGGTCATTGAACAGGCGACCCGGATCTATGAGGTGCAGAAGCCAATAGAAAATAAAAATAATGCACCCAAAAACCCCAAAGTCAACAACACCCCTGCTGCTGCCAAGGTGGCAGAGGTAAAGGTCACCCCCGTTTTAGAGTTGGAGATGGGGGGCCTAAAAACCTACCTGCACCTAATAATGCTAGGCCCAGAAGGTCCTCGGGCCAGTCACAGACAGGGAGCCAAGGAGGCAGCCCCACAAATGGGGTCCCTCGCTCTCCTGATTATGTAAGTCCCCGTTACAAGGGAAATCGACCCATCCTGGGTTATGTGTGGACTCCTCCAGCCCAAGGGGGGAGATCCAGCCAAGAACCTAACCCAGGGAACTTTCCTCCTAACTTCCCACCGGAGGGCAGAAATTCTCCGAATCCTGGGCAGAACTTTTTCCCCAGGTATCCACCCAATTTCCAACCCCAAAATCAACCATCCTTCTTTCCCCAATTCCCTGAGCCCAGACAACCTAATCCGGGAGAGGGGAGGCCAAGGGTGGAGGGGTACCCAAATCTTCCCATCCCGGGGTACTACCAGAGAAGGGATAGCTACCCTTCTCGGGATCAGTCCAGGGGAGAAAACAGGGCCCCGTATCAGCCTGAGCGGGTTTCCCAGTTAGAGCGCCAGGTTCAGAACATGGCACAGGAGCTGGGTCGCGTGCTAAGGGCTCAGCAGAACACTCAGATGGGCATGCCGGCACAGAATGCCCCAAACTCTGGACCTGGTGCTCCAGAACAATGACGGGGGCAGCACCCCGATAACACACCGGTTCCCAGGGAGGAGGCACAAGGGGAAGGGGGGTGTAAAGCCTTGGAGGAAGCTTCCTTCCCAACTTGTAAACAGCCCCTGGAAAACCAGGAACCGGAAACAAAATACCCTGCCCCTGAAAGTCTGCCTCCAAAGGAGCAGAGGGGGGGTAGGAGAAACAAAAGACCCAAACAGACTCAGTTTGAGGAGGAGGTACAGATCTTCCAATTTGAGGGAGAGGGATCCTCAGAGGATCCTGGGAAAAGGATCTTCTCCTTCAGAGAGGGGGGAACTCCTCCCAAAGAAAAATGGGTCCCTAGGGATGCAAATCCAGACTGGGGAGATGTGGAGACTGAGCTACCGCCGCCCACCATCTCATCCCAGAACCAACAGCAAAAAAATCCCCTGGTTCAAACCCATCCTGATGACTGCCTCCAAAAAGGGGGGGGCGGCCCAGAACCGGAACCAGGGGAACCCACAAGGGCTCTGATCTCCAGTTGCCAACTTTTTCTTTCAGATTCCCAAGGCTCTTCACAGAATTCTGCCCAAATTTCTTCTCTTGCAATGTCCAAAACCAGAAAGTTAGCCCACCAGTTGTCCAGAAATGTGCATTATCTGTGCCCCCTTGAGGAGAAGGAGGGAAGATATTATGCCCCGGTACAAGTACAGGGGCAGGGTACGATTTCAGCGCTGGTGGACACGGGATCTCAAGCTACCCTTCTGTCCAGAAGGGCCTTTGATGAACTGAATGCAGGAAGGGGAGGGAATTACCAAATTCCTCTCACCTCACTTCCTGGACAACTCCAGAACTTTGACGGGAAGGAAATTCCCGTCGAGGGGACGGCAGATTTGGACATTAAAATTGGGCGACACAAGTTGAAACACCCGGTCATAGTTGTGACTCCAGAGGGCACCCCTTGTTTACTAGGGAATGACCTCCTGAGAAGGTTGTCACCCCTAATAGATTGCGTAAACAAGGTCCTCTGGACCCAGACTAGCCGACCCATAAAATTAAAACAGAGTGTCAACCATGTTAGTTTAAACGGCACCTGCCACATGGTTGAACAAAAATCTGACCAAGTAGAATTTCACTTCCAGAACAAGCAAATTCCAGACGTGACAGTAATAGCAGTAGGACAACAGACTGGTGATGGGGGGTCCTCTCTATTTCTGAAAATCAACCTTCCTTCCAGTTTAAGGTGGTATTCCACACTGGAAGGAAACACCCTGAAATTCTTTACTAATCCACAATCAGAAACTCCCACTCCTATAGTCCAGAAAGATGTGAAATCAGCTCAGAGCCTGGCTGATATTCAGCAAATTGGAGAGCAGTTGTTCATCCCTGTTCAGTTAAATGATGGGAAGGACTCTGTTCTCGCTCGAGTGTGCGTGAACAATGGTAAGAGCTTCATCAGCGAAGCCATGTTTCGCCAACTCCCAAAAGATCCAGCCATTCCCACCTTCAAACTGATAGACAAATGGGAAATGGACCTGGAAGCACCCAATTCCAAACATCTCCTGCCAAGCAGGTGTATGCTCAAAATCTCCATTGGCAACAAGAGCATAGTCCACAATTGTTGGGTCGTGCGAGACGTCACTGCCACTTTTTACTTATGCAGTGACATTCTCAATCGCTTTGCCATTAGTTTGGACCTAATAAACTTCAAAGCTTGGTCCCGATTAGCGGATAATCCCATGGGCTTTGATGATCCAGAAAAAGCATTTAGGTCAGCTCAATTGCTACCTTTTGCAGTTGAAATTCAGATCAAAGAGGAGATCACCATCCCAGAAAGGACCCGACAATTCTCCCTGGAAGTGAAAGCTAAAAGAGGACAATATTTGCAAAACCCTGATGCTTACATACATCTAAGTGCTTCTCTCCAACAGCAAGGGTTAGGGGTAAACCCAACACCATTAGTCAACATAGAACATGACACCATTCCAATAGAGGTGGATAACAGTGACTTAAAGAGTATTACTCTAGCCGCAGGCACCATTATTGGAATGGCGGTTGATGACCGACATTTTTCCATAGATTTAGGTAATGAACTGTTAGGGCCAATCCCCAAGGACTGCTTTGACAGTGACAGTGATGACAATACAACACCAGACAGGATTTTTACCCGGCATGGGGGGAACTTCCTGGTGTACACTTCTTGCCCTTATGGTAAGGAAGATGTGACTTGTGACTTCAGGAGTGATGAGGTGATTTTCCAGGTCCATGAGGGCTGCCTTTCCCACCTGAAGCCTCCAGTCCAAATCAGCACTCTGACCAGGGACTTCTCCACCCAGCTGGAGGAGACCGCTGAAATAGCCAAACCAGAAGTCTTTCCAGGCTTCAGGCAGATGGTGGAAGAGAGAGTCAACCTAGCTGATGCCTGTGTGACTCTGGAACAAAAGCAAAAGTTGAAACAAGTTTTCTTGGATTTCCAAGATCTCTTTGCGGTAGACTCATATGACTGTGGCCGCACCGACATCCACACAAAACCAATCCCCACGGACCCTGGCATGACTCCTGTGTTTTTGAAGCAATATCGCTTGCCTCTCGCATCAATGGAGTCCCTTACTGAAATAATTAAGAACCTTGAGTCCCGGGGAATAATCCGTTCAGTCCACAGCACCTTCAATAATCCGGTGCTGGGAATATTGAAGCCAAACGGCCAGTGGAGACTCTGCGCTGACCTCAGGGAGCTCAACAAACTGGTCCATACTTCCCGATGGCCTCTTCCCTACATTGACCAAGGGCTGGCCCAGATTCAGGGGTCACAGGTATTCTCTGCAATAGACCTGACCAATGGATACTGGACTGTGCCTGTCAGTAGGGAGGACCAATACAAGCTGGCTTTTACCTTTGGGGGTCAGCAATATACATGGACCCGGACTCCCTTCGGATACCTCAACTCCGGCAATGAATTCAACATTTTCCTACATAAGGCCATGCCCGACCTGGGTGCGAGGATAACCTGGCTTATGTAGATGATGTCCTCATCAAAATTTCATCTGTGGAGGAACACATAGCGGAGATCCGTTATGTTCTGACGCAGTTGAGGGCCGCCGGAGCAAAACTTTCCTTTCAAAAAGCACAGTGGTGCAGAACCCGTGTTAATTTCTTGGGGCATGAGATTACTCCTCAGGGTCTCTGTCCCCAGGAAAAGAAAGTGGAAGCACTTCAGAAACTGAAAGACCCCACAACTCTGCGGGAACTAAGGAGCCTCCTTGGACTGACTAATTACAGCAGAAAGTTCATTGAGGGCAACGCAGAGATCACCAGACCCCTGATTCATCTCCTGAAGGGGGGGGTCAAGTGGGAATGGGGTCCAGAACAAGCCGAGGCAGTAAGACAACTCAAAAGAAGCCTCTCACAAGCGCCCTGCCTAGCTTACCCTGTCAGAAACAAGGAGTTCTTCCTGGAGACGCGGTTCTCTAATACGTGCTTGACGGCAGTATTATACCAAAAGCATGACAAGGTCAATAAAGTAATCTCCTATGCGAGCAAAACTTTACCCTCTGTGGAGGAAAAATTCAACGATTGTGAGAAGGCACTCCTGGCAACGGTGTGGGCATTGAAGAATTACCGCCCGTTTATCCAGGGGGGACACATCATAGTGGAGACTCCACACCAGCCTCTGCAATATCTCCAAAGTGACAGAATCCGGGCCGGAAATGTGAGTAATTCCCGAATTACTTCCTGGATTCTGTCAATGCAAGGCTTTCCTGTGGAGGTCCGATATGGCCAAAACAAGAAGAGTCCCCTCGCGCAAGGTCTGGCTGACTTGCATGATTGTGCCAGAGAAAACTGTCTCGAGGACGAAAGTCTAAAAATAAAGGACAACATGGAGGCATACCTTAATTCCCCCCACAATGTCTTTGAAGAAGACAAGTGTGAGGGAATGCCCACTGTCTATGTGGATGGATGCTCTTACCATGTTGACAACGACGGGGAGAAAGAACTGGTGGCTGGCGTAGGGAATGCATGGGTGAAGGAGTTTCCAGAACCCTCCGCTGGATACAAAATTGGTCCCCGAAGTAGTCAGGTGGCAGAATTGATGGCTGTGCATCAAGCCATCCTCACTGCTGTCCAACATCAACTCCACGAACTGGTCATAATCACAGATTCTGATTATGTACGGAACGGGTTCGTGGAGCACCTGGTTAATTGGAAAACCAGAGGCATGTTATGTGCTAACAACAAACCCTTGAAACATGGGAAGTTGATCCAAAACATTGACGATCTGGTCACCTCGAATGAGATGACGATCTATTGGAAAAAGATCAAGGGTCATTCCAAAATAGAGGAACCAGACAAAACTGGAAATGACTTAGCTGATCAGCTGGCCAAATCCGGGGCCATCCAAGGGGATCTAATTGAGATTGAGTCCCTGTTGGGGGAAATCCAGGTCACTGCTATCACTAGGTCCCAGACAAATGCTCACAATGACCTTTCAATTGCACAATGGAGTAAGGAGACCCCTGATGCTGATTTAATTACAGCTCAGAAAGGGGATCCAATAATTGGTAAATTTTATCAGCACATTGAGGACCCTGAGAACTTTCCCCTGACGGATACCGATTACATTGGGAAAGAGGACCTAAGAGTGTTGATGAAATGTCCAAAAATGTTCCGGATCCAAGACGGTTTGTTGGTAAGGAAATCCAAAGCTGGCCACGATCAGTGGGTGGTTCCTACCTCATTCCGAAGCCTGATGTTAAGTCACGCCCATGATGCGGCCACCGCCAGTCATAGGGGGTTTCACACAACATTGGAAATCTTAAGAGAGGTTGCATACTGGCCACACATGGGGCAGGACCTTGACCAATACTTGAAGGGGTGTCTTGTGTGTGCACAATTTCAGCCATCATCCCTCACGCACCGTGCGCCTCTCCAAAAGAGGGGGATGACACTGCCATGGTCAGATTTACAAATCGACTTTGTAGGCCCCGTGATTCGCTCTGCTAGGGGGAATAAGTACATGTTGACTGTGACATGCTTGTTTACCAAGTGGGTGGAATGTCTCCCAGCCCCAAATTGCAAGGCAGAAACTGCAGCTGCCCTGATGATTAACCACATCTTTTCCCGTTTCGGTCTACCTCAAAGGATTGAGTCAGACAGGGGTAGCCACTTCACCAGTGAAGTAATGACAAAGATGTGGGAGATACTGGGGGTCAAAAGGAAGTTGCATATTGCTTACCGGCCAGCTTCTTCTGGAGCAGTGGAGAGATACAACCAAACCATTGTGAGCATATTAAATAAGTTTGTGGCAGATTCTGGGCCAAGTTGGGATATCCGATTACCTCTGGTCCTAATGGCCATCAGATCTACCCCTTCATCTGCAACCAAAATGTCACCATTTGAGTTGATGACTGGGCGCAAGATGGTGCTTCCGCAGCATTTGCTCTACATGACCCAAGAGCAGACACTAATAAATGCCTCCACAACTCATGAGTATGTGGAGAATTTAAGGAAACACCTTCAACATGCTTTTGCTTATGCTCAGCGGAATCTAGAAAGATCAGCTGATAGCATGAAGACCCACTATGACCTGAAGACTTCCAGGAAGGAATATCAGGTGGGGGACCGGGTCTATCTATACAATTTCCAAAGGAACCAGGCCAAACAGCGAAAATGTTTGCCTATATGGAAGGGACCCTTTGAGATTATAGACAAAATCTCCCCTGTGGCCTATAAGATCCGCATCCCCAAAGGCGGTTTGGCAGAGGGGGAAGACAAGTGGGTCCACATTAACCAGTTGAAGTGTTGCCATCCCAGGCACACTCTGCAACAACTGGAGGAATCCTCTAGAATCCTAGAGGGTACTGTCTCAGATTAATTCAGTTCTAACTTAAAATATCCTACATATCGCCTATCAAATTCTGAGTTTCTCAATGTGGGTGTTTGGGTTTTTGAATGCGAAAAGAAATGTACATGTTCATATGTTTTGACTATAAATTTATATGCCACCCCACTATATCAATGGTGGGGGAGAAATGTCCATGAATAGGTATTGCCGCTCTTCCTTTGTCGTCCTAGGAGAAAGAAAACCTGCAGGCTGGCCAAGGAGGACGATCCGGAGACCGGGAGCAGAAACGCAAGGGGCCCAGTGTACCGCCCAATATTCCCATCAGGACCGGCGAGGAGAACCGATCGATCCGACCGGATGGAGGAAAAGATGCTGAACTTTGCCATCTATTGGAAGAAGATGGGGAAACATCCCAGGTCTTGCGAGTCCCATCAGTGAAACAGAATGGCCATCGCAAGAGGGGGGCTTGTGGGATGTTTTTACCCATGCATCCGAGCCCTACCTCAAAAACTGTGCAGTACTGGCATTGAAAACATCATGATGGCCAGAGCTTCCCAGAAAAATGCCCAAGGAAGTGCATGAAGAATAGGCTTCCACCCATTATGCCGATGTTATGGGCACAGAAGGGCACTGCCTAAAACCACCATTGGACTACCCACACAGTAGCCTGAAACCATTGGGAATGGCAATGCTGATTGCCAAAAGCAACCTAGAATTGTGGGGAATTCATTTTCTTAAATCCCAAAAATGGGTGCATTACCAGTACTCACCACTATCAGAAAGCAGGCGTTTTAAAACAACCCCAGATTTTTTTTTTGTGTAAAACTGAATAGATGAACCCAAAGCAGGCCAAAGAAAGACTTACTGAGAGGTGGATATAATGTAAAGTTATATTCTGAAGTGACTTGAAGGTTTATAACAAGACTGGCTGAGCTGTGGATTTCAGCAGTTTAAGTAAATTTGGACTGAAAGACACTAAAAATCTAAATGTTTAAAAGAAATGAGTGACCTACTTTTGAGTGTCACATAGGTTGCAATTGTTTAAATGTCATAGTTTTAAACTTAGAATCAGCATTCTAGCTGCATATGTAAAAATGGTTAGTTTTATTTGAATGCAGAAAACTGGGTAACTAAAAGTGACATTAGCTGGGGCCTGGCTTAAGGAACTGAATTCTGCCCACCAGCTACCCCCGACAGGAGATGAGACTTGCACAACAGCTGTGTTCCCAGGCCTAGCTGCCTTTTGCTGCTCCCACCAAAAGGGATATGACACTTCTCTGATTGAATTACCTGGGCTCTGCAGGAAATTGAACAAAGCCCTGTCCTGACTCAGGCAAATGTTTTATTATGGGGCCCGTAAAAGTGGCTTCCTCCTGGAAGGAAAGGGGAGGAGCACTGCCTGTGAGAGCAAGCTGGCTTGGCAGAACTGGAAAAACCAGAAATTCAACCTTGTGCTGGGGGGAAACCGCACCCCTTTGGGGCCAGAACATAACTCTAAAAAGATGGATCATTCATAGAGAGGACTTGTGAAAATTATTTAAATGATACCATAATTCTTGTGATTTTTCTGCCCACATTTTAAGAGGTTTTTAGAACCGGTGGCATGATCTGGGGGCAAGCTAGCAGTTAAGAGGGTATTACTTAAAATGTCTGCATGTGAAAAGTCTGATACTCCATCAATTAATGCCTGCATGCCTTGCACACATTTGGGTAAATTTGAGTAAGAATATGATATTGGTAACCTGACCAAAAAGTGAAATATGTTGCCATTTCTCAATGCAAGCTCTCAGGAAGAGCAGATTTGAACAGGGTATATCTCATGTGATATGCATGATGGGTGCATGTAATTTCAAACCACTGTGTAGCTATGAAATATGTCTTTTTGATCAAATATAGATTGTGTGTAAAGTTGACAGGGGTGGGTTCTCTGTATCATAAACAGACCTCATCATGATGACACTTCATTTCGTTCCCCCAATCAAGGGGAAGAGGATGAAGTGGCCAATGACAAGTGGAGAGGGGTAGGGCCTAGGAAGCTAGCCTCTCCACCCATTTTCAAAACACATAAAAGCAGACAGTCAGGACAGATAGGGACATTCAATTCCATCTGCTGCGGCACGCTCTGCCAGGAAAATCCATACTTTACCTCCATCAACCTCCAGAGAGCCAACATAGAGACTTCAATCTATCCACCTTCAGAGACCAAGACTTTACTTCAGAATTTGTAGCAGAGAGGTCAACTACAAGCTAAATCCCTCTTTAGCAGGCCTCAAATCATTGCCACTATTTACAGCCAGGCGAGTTGTTTGAATTCTTTGCAAGAACTCTTGCCATTTGCCAGAGAGCAGTGTTGTATCCAGAGAGAGACCAGCTGAACCAGAGACCGCTGTATCCGGACCCACAGACCTGATCAGAACCAGAGACCCAGACCAGACCAGCAGAGTAGAGCTGACCCCGACGCTGTGCGCAGAGACCGTCCATGGCGAGTGAAGAAAACCTGACCAGATCCGTGGCGAGGCCCATTCTATTTCTAAATATATTGTGAGTACCTAGCAGAACTGTGCAGAACCAATCTCTTAGTTAAAATAATATAATTCAATCTATTTTAATCTAACCAGAACTGTCTCCTAACTGTCACCTGTCATTTGCAAAGCTGTCACTTGTCACTTTGAACTTTTAAAATTTCAAATCTGAAAAACGACCTTTACCATATCGCTCATATCTCCGTGACCGTTTGTCTTAGAGACTTGCAGTAACTTTCCTCTGAAAGCTGGGAATCTTGGCTTTTCAACGAACCTAGAACCGCATTCCTATCCCCTATACATTTGCCGCAATCCCGAAAAACGCACTCGCGAATTTTACCGCAATTTGCAAATTTCTCCACGTGTGAAAACAGCAGCTTCCTTGCTTTCCTTGCTAAAAATTCGTTTGCCTCTTAAGAACCATCCCTGAATCATTGCTAGAGTGAGCCTGGACTAATATTAACTTGATACCACTCACCCTGAACCCCTAGAGGGAATTAAAAGCATTTTAGCATATTTTTCACTTCATTGCCAGCACATATAAAAGCATTTTGGGCTTGTGTTTCAAACTTCTGTAGTCTAAGCTTGCTGGGGTGAACTGAATTACATTTGATTGCATTTCTGAGAACTGTGTGTTTTCCTTCCATTTCCTTGCATTGCATAAAGGGGGGAGGGGATTGCCAGAGAAAAGTGATTACATTGTTTTGTTGAAATCATATTGAGTATTTTCTGTATTGCATTTTCATTCAACATTACATCCATCTGAACTTATATAAAGTATTCTCTACCACCTTATTCTTCTGTTCCTATTCACAAGTGTGCGAGTGTCAGACTATCCATTATTGATTACTGCTCAGATTAAGTGCGATATTCAATTATTAATTATTATAAAGTGTGATATATATATCTATTGTTTAAATTATCAAATAAACCGTTTAAACTTGCAAAACAGAATTACTTCTTGGCTCAGTGGGGTCAGGGGGATTCCAAGAGAGGGGTGTTATATAGGGGTAGTCACCCAGAATGCATGAACTGGACATAAAGATATATCAATAAGGGTTTCCATTCAGTATCCCAGACTAGGCATTGACTTAGCTGTAGTGTTGAATTGAATCCTCTTACATCCTACGTGGCAAATAATACAGCCTATCGGGTTTAGGGATTGGTTAGGGGAACATATCTACTTAAAGACTCTATGAGTGTTACTTTATTTGCTGCTCCTCTCTGGTAGGCAAGCCTCAAACTTCCTTCTAACTACATATAATACAGATTATAACAGTATCACAGTAGCGGATTGGCTCATGCAACATTGTATGCTCATTGTTGAATCGACCCTCATGATAGGTTGGCATCCTCTCCTTGGACACTTGGCTCACTAGCAGCCCATAAGTAAATGAAACTCAGGTGGGGAGAACAGCATCAGACTACTAGCCACTTGCCCAATTAGTCCACCATCTCTCATCAGACAAGCCTTCAGCCAAGGCCTGTTCTTTGTAGTTGACCTTGCAGACTGTTCTATTGTCTGGGTCTTTTAAGGCAGTGTAGGTACACCTCTAACTTAGTCTGGAGCTTAATTAATAGGCCTTGTTTTCGAGTTCTGAATCACATGTGAGGAGACCCTGCATTTTTCTATTTCAACCTTTAATTTAGTGCCCTTTGATTCAATTATTTAAGGTATAATTACCCTCTTCGGCCTCTGGTGACTTGGTTGCTCTACCTCACATATGCTTTTCTGCATCTCGCAAATGTTCACTCCTTTTACTTAATCTAGTCTAAGAGATATATGTTCCTCTTGATGTGGCATCCTTGATCTCTGGCCAGCAGCTATTCTTTGTTCATGCACAAATGTGCATTTTCAGCCTCTGTCAATTCTACAGCTCTGGTCCGTCTCTTTCAAGCCCTTTACTTACAAACATTGAGAGCCAGCGTCCATCAATTCAACATGGCCGCTACATCCGAGTTATGTTTTTTACTGCAGGAAGCTTCTATATGGCTCATCTACCTTGCGTTTCTACGTATAACCATTCACTACTCATTTGGTTACTCATATTCTTTGTATACATGGGGTCTTCTTACTTGTACGTATGTTTACTCTTGTTTCTTCAGTTGCATCTTCTTTCTTTAAGTATTTTTATGTTGTTTCAGTGCATCATAGTATCGTCTCCTTATAACATAACTTTGCACCTGTCAGGTTTTCTTTATAGCTCCTCAATATTCAGTAGTGTCTGCAAATCACCTGCTACTACTTCGGTGTAAAGGGTACATTTAAAACAGTAGTCTGAGCGCATAACATCTCTCCTACTTTCAATGCGGTATTGGGATGATACCTGGTGTCATGCACATGTCTTCCTGTTATTCATCCAGTATGATGGAGGTGAGGGGCTGAGTATATTAGTGATGCACACGCCTGCTCCTCTGCATTCTCCCCTCTGGTCGAGTCCTTGACCACCTCCTCTTCCTCAATTTTCTTAATTTTTCTACAAAATGACTTCTTCGGGATCCATATCTTAGTCACCCCCCTCAGGTCACCTGCATTCTTGATGTGTTCATCCATGCTCCAGGTCATGTGGCAGCACTCTCCAGTTGTTTGACAGAATACCCAACGCCCTACATACTTCTATTGATCCTTAAGATAACAAATATTTGTTTGTGGGTGTGCCAGAAGACTTTCTTTCAGCTGCTCACGGGTAGTGTTTTCGGACTGTGCGCTCACATTGATCATTATCTTCATTCCAATTGCTTTCTTTGCTGTCCTGTCTTCTTGAATTGTCCAATGAATATTCTTAGAAGACAGAATCCCAGCAATACTAACACTAGTATTGCTACAAAGAATGTGTTCACCAAGTTGGAACCATTGAAAACCGGGACAAAACCATTCTTCATCCTCGGACTTGTCTACTTCATCCACCATGTTCTTATGCAGGGTTGAAAGCATAGTTAATGCTTCGGTCAGGGTTCAGTTTTTTCCTTCATGGGCTGGTGTGAATGTACAGCAAGATGGCCCATTCTTGGCATACATGCACCTCCTTCCATTGCTGTAATTAAGTCCTGAACATAACTGTACTGGAGGGTCATGAGCCTGATTGCCCTCAGTTCTTCTTTATCACATTAAACCCTTGTATTGTTGTGATGATTGTTTGTAACAGCTCCCACCTAGAAATCTGTGACCACTTGGCATTTAATGTAGTCTGAATTCCTGACATCAATATAGCTGTAAATATCACTGCTGTTCTGTTGAACAGTTTGTGTTCATCTTGAATATCATAATAGGCCTCTATTGATTTTGTTGAGGAATAGTTCTCACTCTTTCATCATGTGTGTCTTCCTCCTTAAGTGTGCATCCATTTTTTGGGAAGCTATCAGTATGGAGACCACTTGGGGAATCACCAATGCAGGAACATGTATGATCACCAAAGAACATGTTCCTCCCCAATTTATAGGGAGCTGCATATAAGTCTTGGATCCACAGGCCCAATAGTGATCCATTAGGACAACAGTTCCGCCATTCATTCCTGATACTTCGAGTGTCTGCTTGTATCGTTTATTTTCTCTAGAACTAGAACCAGACCTTTGTTCCAGAAGCACGTTGTCACATTCTGTATTGGTATTATGGACACTGGTCCTGCTTCATTTTCAATCCATGTTAGACATTTTAAATACTTGGCCCATGACTTTAGGCATCCGTTGTTTACAATTTGCAATATGTTTACTGGTTTTTCATCAATAAATGTGAACTGCATACTAACATTCCTGATTCCCATCCTTTGCTGGTGGCACCTCATCCATATACCAATGGCTGAGGTCTCTCCCAGCATCCTGCCAATCATGGTGGTTCCAGTATATCTGCACATCCCAACCTCTTCTGTCTGGCAACCCTTATTTGTTCTCCAGTTAGGGATGAATACATGGGCATTCTGCTCAACCGACTTGTCTCTATTTCCGTCTTTTGTATTTTTACGTAAGTATCTTCATGTGGAAATGTTCTTTTCGGTCGCCATCGTAGGGTCACCTATCTTCCTTCAAATTGCCTTCTTGTTGTGGACACTGCTAGATGGCTGAGGCACTTCGCATTGTGTGCAGGTACTTCTATTGCAATTAATTTCCTGGCTGCGTTCAAAGCATAAGGGATGAGAGAGCATACGTAGCAGCTTTCATCTGGCGTCTCTTCCCCACTTCTCTCAAGTGTTGATACCACATGTTATTTTTTAAATGGACCGAATTATCTAGATATGAATTTATACCTTTGTTGACTTCCCCAAACTACCTTTTCGATTGGGCAACTTGTTCAGAAATATCAGAACAAATATCACTCTTGTCTTTGTCAGGGATAGAAAGATATGTCTCTTTCTCAGGTATTTCACTTGAAGTATAAAACAGTATCTCACAAAATGTAAAGATCATAAGGAAATACAAAATACACATAAGAGAAAATGTAGCTGTTAGAAGTATTGCCATAGCATTCAAATGCCACATGATCTCTCTTGAAGTAGCTGGTGTAGACGGGGGAGGGGAAAATCTAACTCTCATGCCCCGCACACGACTCTCAACATGAAAGCGAGAAACATCAGATGTGCCTCACTTTTAGGTCCATCACCACGATCCTCGATGTAAGGCAGGAAGAGGATGGAGACACACATATTTCTTTATATTCATGTCCTTCGCCAAAGCTGAAACCACAAGATGCAAAGATTTAATATATTTAGCTTGCACATGCATGACTGCAACTAACATCGAGAAGCCATAGGGAATGATATGGAAGCTATAGGTCTCTGAAATGGATGGCAAAGGAGAGACAGGCTTTGAGTACATGGAGAAGCTGACATGATCGCCGAGGGGAGCAGAAACAAGGCACCCATCCAAGGACAAGTGGAGATGAGAAAGTTCCAGTTGCCAAGACAATGAGCCACTTGCAAAAAATCAGTCCACAATCCTCATAAATACAGGCAAGAGGGCTTCATTCTGTGGTCTCCACACACATGACCCACCCGCACAGGACAATGCCCATTCAACCACGGAAGATGAAGAGGACTGTTCCCATCAAACCAGAGGAGATAAAGCTATAAGTGCTGCCCACAAGCTGCAAACTGAATGCACTCTCCCAGGATTAGGTAATCAGAGGTGGCAATATTAGGGAACAGTTTGCATCTCCATGTTCATTCCCATAGCCTCGAAAACGTACACTCAGTCTGGTAACCGTCCAGGGTCCCAAGGATGTGAGGCCACATTCTGCTCAAACCAGATTCACCTTTCACATGGGGATAACATTTGTTGCAAGAGCCAAAGGTCTCTCTGCGATCCTCCAACATTGTAGATTGATACTAGTTGTGGTGGTCCTAGGAGGAGTCGCTTGATATGGCTATCCAATAGTAGTCCTAATCCATATAGTTTCTATATGTATACAACCGAAACTGAGCAATGTAAATATGTGATAGGTTTCTGGGATGGAACCTGGATTTGTGACATCATGCCAGGATAAAACTTGGTGATACATGCTTGGAACACGAGAGCTCCAGAGGACAATTGTTTTTCTGGTGTGATCCCTGTCATTTTGTTTGCTAATAAAAGACCGTAACTTTTCCCCATGCCAGAGTTTTCAGTTCTTGTGGTGGGGAGTCTTTGATGGGCCCAGGTGTTCTCTGCTGATGATTGGGGAGACTGCTAGAGAGCCCCGGCCACAGCTGTGCAAAGGTATTCTTGTTAGTGTGCGTCTGATATAATGCAACATTCCCATGTTTAATTTACTGTATTCACCTTTCAATTACTTTAAAATTGTGCATTTTTGTTATAATAAGAACTGAACAATGATGGCTATATGTGCTCTGCAAATTTCTAATTAAGTCAAAAGATTTCTGGTATATGTGCGTTAATACTCTGAATGCAAGCTTACATCTGGCTCTCTATAGAGTATGGAATATGGCCAAGGTAAAACTTAAAGTACTATCCTCCCCAGAAATAATAAGGAAATAAGTCACTAGATTAAGTTATTCAATGGTGTATATGATGTTGACTTGGAGAAATCTGCAACATTGAAATTGAAAATGAATAAGAAAGATATTTATCTATATGTATAAATTATGTTAAAAATCATGTAATTATTTTACTATGTTGAATTATGTGTAAAGTTTTTGTTTATAAAACTATATCACAGTATAATAAATAAAAAGAAAAATTTCTAAAAAAGGCAATGGCGTCCACGTTCCATCACACTAAAGCTGGATAGGTTTGTAATATGTAAACAAAAACAGCATGCACAAATGTGTGTTATGTGTCAGGTAACTTAGAATGTGTTATGCAATTTTTGTGTTGTGTTTTTCAATGTTCAAATGTTCAATCTACTTTTAATTCAGCTGACAAAGTTCTGGAAAGTCCATTCATTCCCTATTAGACTTAGGAAATGTCAATTTTGTTCCAGACAATTTTTTAATCCATTGATTCTTTAACTTTTCCCTCGGTAGTCGATCTGGTCAGCATTCACCACACGTCTTCTCTTGCTTCACTTTCACTGGGTGCCAGAGTTGTTGGGGAATCTCCATTTTAGAGCTGTACATCGTTCAAATACAGCCAGGCTCTTCTCCTTTGGATTTTAACAGCGCTGGGGGTGTCCACCTCAACTAAATACGGTCCTTTGAAACTGGTCATTTTCCAGGTTCTAACAAAACTGTTCAATAGTCCCTGGTCCTTTGGATACAAAGAAGGCTGTTTAAGAGAGTCAATGAAATCAGTTGGCTGGTTATCTTCCTCAGTCTTCTTTGACCCTTCCCGCCAATTGGTGATCTGTTGAAAAATAAAAGAAACACTAATGGTCATATTTGTTAAATAATCATACACCTCATCACCACATTTTTTGGCTACACCGTGGGCATCAGTTTTTACTTGAGTGGGACGAGCAAGGAGTACTTTCATGCCGCATCCAGTCACCAAATCATGAGGAGTTAAGTGGTGATCCGAGCCAGGCTGATATTTCAAGGCAAACAGAGCAAGGGGTAGGCAATGTAGCCATCCCTTCTTCAACAACATTTTATCTTAGCTATCCTTTCTTTTAACCTTTCACAAACACCATTAGCTTGTGTGTGATAGGCTGTGGAAAACATATATTTTATTACTAATACCACTTTTACAAAATGTGGGCCGTTCACAGACCAAAGGACTTCGCAGACACCCCATCTAGGAAACACCTTATGCACAAGGTACTTGGCAGTGCATTCGGCATCAGGGTATGTGCATTGACCTGCCTCGATCCATCTGGAAAAGGGACATACTACTACCCGCATGTCTCTATATCCATTATATACTTGTAGCATATCCACATAATCTATATGTAGATGCTGAAACAGACCATTTGGCTTAGGAATTTCTACTCTCACTGTTCGCATTGTGTGGCCTGCTGTAAACTACTGCCACACAATGCAATTTACAATAAACTGTGCCACATGTTCTAATATATTTGGTGTGAATTAGTCTTTTGCGAATGTTGCAGCAAGACTCTCTGTGGTGGTGTGTGCAGGTTAGTGAAGCTGCTCCAGCACCACCATCAAAAATGCTAGAGGCATAAGTGGCTTTCCATTGCTATCCTGTCTCTATAAAGCCTCAGTGGGGGATAAAGAACACCCCCATATTTTCTATAGGTCCTGCTCTTCCTGTGGAACTCAACCTTGTAACTCAATTAACTGCACAATGGATAACATATTAAATCTTTCCTGCATCAGCATGCATTGTTCTAAACCTTGCTTAACATCCTCTAATTCAAAATCAGAAATATTTGGAAAGTATGCTGATCTTTTTGCCTCTACGTCTGCGGCTTTGTTTCTGTGAGAAATGTGGCCCGCTCCTTAAGTATGGGTGCTTTAGTTGTTTCATAAGCTTGCCCAATAGAGACGCATGTTTCACTGGAGTGCCGTCTGCATGGAGCAATCCCCTCTTTTCCAACATGACAAACCTGCATGTAGGACAGTTGTCACGTAGGCGGAGTCAGAGTGCACCGTCACTTTCTCATCTTCAAATCTCTGAAGCGTGGTGATGAGTGCCACCTATTGCACAGCCTCTGCTGAACAATGTGAAGGCAGTCTCACACTTGTCAATACTTCAAATTCACCATTCTATTTTAATTTCACTACTGCCATCCCAGTATGCCTTTCACCAGTCGTTTGGTCAATTTTTGAAGAACCATCAATAAAGAGAGCATTTTCTCTAACATGGGGAATATCATCATAGAACTCAGCATATGTTGTGCTGTCATGTACATCGTCATCCTTTCTTACGGGTTCTGCTATAAATGTCGCTGGCTTCACTATTCTGCATCTGACAATTTTTACTGCAGGATTCAAAATAATCACTTCATATCCAGGTGCCCTTTATGTAGTCAATGTACTTTTGGATTTCTCCAAAATGGTGAATAGGGAGTGTTCAACAAATAATGTTATTGAACATCCCATTGTAATACTGGTAGCTTTTTCATTTGCGAGAGCAGCAGCTACTAAAGCTTGTTTGCAGGGATGATGTCCTCTCATTACTGGGTCTAGAATCCCACTATAATAGGCTACTGGTTTGTGTCCATGTCCTAATGTCATTTTCTGTCTGAATACTGTTGTCATCACTACTCCATTTGAATGTGAGAATTATTAAAACGCTTCACTATAATCTGGTATTTTTAACACTGGGTTTGTGCAGATTGCTCACTTTTTAATTCTTCGAATCCTTCTGTCATGTCGTCTTCCCATACTATTTTAATTTTGCCTAAATGTGGTTTCTTAAGTCCTTTTAAACATGGTTGAATATATGTACTGCAATCAAAAACCCAGGCCCTGCTATAATTACAGAACCCCAGAAACTGTTGAATTTCCCTTACTGTCTCAGGTTTTGGAGTTCTTGTGATTGCCTCTTCTCTCGCAGTTGTCACTTTTCTCCATTATTGATGGATGAGCCGTCCTATGTACAGGACCTCTTCCATACAATATTGTAGTTTTTCTTCGTCTACCTTGTATGCTTTTTCTGCTATTGTTGTCATAAGTCAAATTGAGCCCTCCCTCCATCTTTCCTCTGACTCAATACACACCAAAATGTCATGCACATACTGAATTATCATGCTCTCGAGTTGTACATTGAACAAGTCCATCTGATGGATCCTAAGAAAGACAGATGGGGACTCGCAGTACCCTTGAGGCAGCCGTGTGTGTTCCAGGTGCTGGTTTCTATATGAAAACAAAGTTAAATCTTGTGAGTCTTTATGAAGGGGAATTGAAAAGAACACAGTCTTTAAATCTATGATGGTAAAATATTTGGCTATAGCTGCAATGTTACATAATATTGTAGCAGGTTTGAGGACCAAAGGAAACTCTGCTTCAACAGTATTGTTTACGGAATGGAGATCCTGAATACATCTCCACGACACCCCAGTTAGTTTCAACACTGGGTACACAGCAGTGTTACAATGGGTTTTTGATCACACTAAAATTCCTGCTTTATTAAAGCAGAAATAGTCTCAAATATGCCTCTTTCTACTACTCTAGACATAGGATACTGTTTTGCACATGGCAGAATTGTCCTGGTATAAGCTTGATATTCACTGCACGTGCTCTACTTAATAGACCCACATCATATGGACTGTTAGTCCACATGATGCTTAACACTTTCTCTTAGTCTTCCTAGAAAAATGACAGTTTCCTTTTTACCAATGACATTCTCTGTGGTCTTATCAAGAATACTAATTCATCAGCTGAATATTCATCTCGGAACAAGTCTTTGTCTGTCAAATCTGTCAGTCTGTATCCTTCCTTAAGGGCTATCACCATTGTTCATGCTCTTCCCTCATCATCTGCCCCATGGGCAACCACCCTGTCTTGATTTATCACTGCTGTTTCTAGCTCTATGGGAATGACCTGTCCTTCCTCATCATCCATAGGTATTACTGGTCTAAACAAGAAAACATCAGGTATTCTCAACATTTCCTCTGTCAGTCCAGGAAGCCATGTACTCCATTCAACAATATTTCTGGTTTTAAAGGAATCCCCTTGTAATGTTTTCTGGCCTCTAAAGGCTAGTATAAATTCTCTCACGTTCATGTAATGTATCCCTGTAGTCAAACACACTATCCCTTTGTAAGTAAAGGATATTGTCATATAAAGTATTGTCATCAAGTCACATCCTAATATGTTAACCAGTGTCTGCGGAGAGTATAATAGTGGCATGGACATGTCATGTTCACCTACAGAAAGTGATCATTTGTCAGTAAAAGAAACCACACTTGTGGCCCCAGAGAATTCATGTGCATTCATGGCAATCCCAGACATAGGGTATTTTCACTCTTGAAGTGTAATGCATCATGTTTACATGCCCACTAGACGCCCCACAGCACGTCCAATCCCAACATCCAGTACACATATAGGACGGGGGCCGCGTGAGCAGCTTGGGGTCCATACCTTACGTCACAGCAGAAGTCACATTTGATCCCGGTTGTATCCATTCCTGCATTGGCAACTGCCGTGGCGCATTGGGTCAGGCAGAGTCAGGTAGTCATGTTTACTTCCGGATCAAGTGACAAGGAGATCCCAATCACGTGATTCTGTTTTGGGTCATGTGACTAGGAACCAAACGGTATAAAAGCAGAGTTCCTGCAACCACACATCACTTCACAGCTGTTCTTCACGACTCTGTTTGGCGTTTGTTATTCAATCTTGATTCTTGGATTACTCGAACTCGGACCTCGAACTACGGACTCCTTTTGGGGTTTTTTCTTGTGGATATCTGGCGGTTTTGACCTCAGGACTTTCATACCGGACTTCTTTTGGTTCTTCCCTGGATTGATTTTTACTTCTCACAAACTTACGTATAACCACGTCTTCCACGTCAACAACTGCAGGTGGGCTCAGCAACTGGTGACTACTCTGACCACCATCCCAAGCCAACCCTTTGTTAGAAAAAGACAGCTCTACCTTGTACGACTTTGATTTACTAGTGGCAGAAATGACCCGCGTTTTTGATACTAGACATAAGGCCTAATCACGTGATCTAGAATTGTTAGATTTAAGTCAAGGAAAAGGGACACTCATAGAATACATCACTCATTTCAACCAATTATCAGTTGAAACTTCATGGCCGGAAAGCAAGAATGCAGTGGAGTTTTATAGAGAACTGAGCAACTCTATGAAAGACACCCTATCGGTCGTTCCCTCTTTACTAACACAATACGCCAACTTGGTGGACTTGGCCCTGCAGGTGGACGCCGTCGAACTGAACAGAGGGCCGAAGCTAGGTTTTCTAGTACACATCCCGCCACTTAATCTCCTGAGTCTTCCAGGGAACCCATGCAGATTGGGGGAATCCGTAGTCCTATCTCTCTCATAGAAAGAGAACATAGAAGGGCAGACAATGCCTGTTTATTGTGGTCTGAACGGACATTTCGTCAAGGAATGTCCTTGTCGGCCAAAGCTGAAGAACCAGGTTTTTCGGAGAGCTCGATCTTAGATCCGGGGACTGGATCAAGCACGCCTTGTTTTTCCTCGGAAGCAGTGCCCACTTTTGGTTGCATAAGACCCGTTATTGTACAAGCCATTCTGAAACCAACTCCAGATATCACGCACCCAGTCGCCATTGTCATTGATTCTGGGGCCACGGGGAACTACATTGACATCACATTGGCCTTGTCCTTGAATCTCCCATTGGTGACTAAATCACGTCCGGAACCAGTCCAAGCCATTGACGGTACAGCCTTTGTGTCTGGCCCAATCAAACAACAAACCGCTCCCCTCACCTTGATCATCCAAACCATCCATAAAGAGACCATATGTTTCGACTTGATCTCCATGCCTCAGTCCGGTCTCATCTTGGGTATTTCATGGTTAAAAGAACACAATCCGCTTATCGATTGGAAATTGGGGCAAATACACTTCGAATCCGAAGTATGCAAAACTTTTGTCTCACCTTGCCTGAAGGAGACGGGACACCCTCACAGGTTCTGGGCGCTGTCGCACAACTTACTTTGGAGTACGCTGGGGATTCTACATCCAGTCCTCATGTGGTAGGGGCGGTCGCTGTGGGCATTCCTACGGTCTACCACGACTTTCAAGAGGTTTTTGACCAGGGGACATCCAAGGTCCTCCCTCCGCATCGTTCTTACGATTGTCCTATAGATCTGCTCTCCGGTTCCTCCATACCTACTGGACGCATATACTCCCTGTCCCATTCTGAGGAGCAAGCTCTGAAATCATACATTCAGAAATCTCTAAAACTAGGACATATACGTCCATCCAATTCACCTGCAGCCAGTCCAATATTCTTTGTCCCCAAGAAAGAAGGCGATCTCCGACCATGTGTGGATTATCGCCACCTAAATTTTATCACTGTAAAGAACCGCTATCCAATACCACTCATCACACCCTTGCTAGATCGGCTAATAAATGCTTCTGTGTACACAAAACTTGACCTCAGAGGAGCCTACAACTTGGTTCGAATCCACAAGGGAGACGAATGGAAAACCGCATTTTGTACCCGCTATGGCTTTTACGAGTATACGGTCATGCCATTCGGGCTTTGCAAGGCACCGGCCACTTGCCAACATTTCATGAACGAGGTGTTCAACGATATATTGGATGTGTACGTGGTCGTGTATCTAGATGACATCCTCATATTTTCCCAAAACATGGAGGAACATGTAACTCATCTTCAAGAAGTACTCTCCAGATTACTCACTCTTTGCTAAACCCGAAAAATTTAAATTTCACGTCGACAGTGTTGAATTCCTGCATTTTCACATCACACCAGGTGGTTTGGCAATTAATCGCTCAAAGGTCCAAGCAGTGTTAGACTGGCCAACTCCAGTCAATCTCAAAGCCCTACAGTCATTCTTAGGTTTTGCAAATTTTTACAGACGGTTCATCTATGGATTCTCGTCTATCGTAGCCCCTCTCACAGCTTTGACCAGTCCTCATGTCCCGTACCTATGGTTAGACGAGCACCAGAAAGCCTTTGAATCCTTAAAAACCACCTTTACCACTGCTCTGGTCCTCCAACATCCTGACCCAGAATTACCTTTTGTAGTGTAAGCGGATGCTTCCTTTTTTGCTTTAGGGGCTGTCCTATCTCAAGCATGCTCTTCTTCTGGTCGTTTACATCCTGTGGCATTCCGCTCCCGTAAATTCACCCCCACAGAAATCCATTACACAGTCACAGAAAAGGAATTACTGGCCGTAAAGGATGCGTTCCAGGTTTGGCGGCACCACCACCTGGGTGCTAAACATCAGACAATTGTGTTTACGGATCACCGCAACCTTCAAGATCTGACCTCTCTCAAGTACGTCAATAGCCGCCAGGTCCGTTGGCATCTGTTTTTTGCAGCCTATAATTTCCAGATCAAACATCGACCTGGGTTAGCACATGGGAAAGCCGATGCATTGTCCCGTTCCCCTGGGGATGTTTCCCTACTAGTGTTTCCCGAAACTTTACTGGAACGGAAAAACGTCATTTGTCTTTGCACTCCACCTCTATCCATGTTGGCTTCTATTCGTACCTGGGTGGCCCAACATACGGATCATTTGTCTGAATGGGACCCTGTGTATCACAAAGGTCTACCCTTTGTGCAGAACAGACTAGTTTTACCCACCACTGACACCCGTAACCTTGCATTAGAATGGTCCCATGATACCGCCATCAATGGACATCCCGGTCAGAGATGGACACTGGCTCTGTTGAAGCGCTGTTGTTGGTGGCCGTCTATGAAGCAGGACATTGACTGTTATGTGAACACTTGTTCAGTGTGTGCCCAATGCAAAAACCGTAGGGCACAACCTGTAGGCCTGCTGCACCCCCTACCCGTACCCCCAAGACCATGGCACACTCTTACCATGGACGTTGGCACGTTTCATTCCATGCTCAGGTATTCCTTCTGCTCCTGTATTAGCTGGGTTGTTTTTCAAGCCCATTTTTTGTTTGTTTGGATTACCCACCGTATTAGTTTCTGATAGAGGATCCCAGTTCACGTCCTGTTTCTGGCGGGCTTTGACTGAACTGCTTGGTGTAGACGCACGTTACTCCTCAGCCTACCATCCAGAAACTGATAGACAAACTGAGCGAGTGAACCAGACTATGGAGCAATACCTGTGTTGTTTAACATTGCAACATCAGCAGTCCTGGTTCAGCATAATACACCTCGCTGAATTCGCCTACAATAACGCCTTGCACTCCTCCACAGGTTTTTCTCCATTCTATGCCCTTTACGGTCAGCACAGACGCACCTTGCCTTTCCCTGATCTCTCCCTTTCTGGCACTCCTGCTGCTACTGCCTGTGTCCGTGATCTATCCACCGTTCATTCCCAGACCCTTGTTCATCTCCAAGAAGCCCAGCCGTCCCTGAAGTCTGTGGCTGACAAAAAGCATTTGGCAGCCCCCAATTATTCTGTAGGGGTTGGGGTTTGGTTGTCCTCTCGTCACCTCCGCTTGCCGGGTTGTCGCAAGCTCATGTTCCAGTTTGTTGGGCCTTTTGTGGTGTCTAAGGTGATCAATTCTATGGCTTATCGGCTTTCAATTCCTGCTGCCTGGCGTATCCATCCTGTCTTTCACACCTCCCTGCTCAAACCCTGCCCTGGTCCTACCCACCTCCATGCTCCTCCTGCCCCTGTCTCTTTGGACACCCCTGATGTGTATGAGGTCCCTGGTATCTTGGGTTCCTGCATTTTTAGGGGCAGGTTCCAGTATCTGGTGGATTGGTTGGGGTATAGTCCTGAAGAGAGTTCCTCGGTCCCTGCTGGGGACGTTCATGCTCCTCGTCGCGTTTCCCGTTTTCATCTTGAGCATCCGTCCTGCCCACGGGGCCGTGGGCCTTTGGGGGGGAGCTCTGTCATGCATCATGTCCACATGCCCACTAGACGCCCCACAGCACGTCCAATCCCAACATTCGGTACAAATGTAGGACGTGGGCCGCGTGAGCAGCTTGGGGTCCATACCTTACGTCACAGCAGAAGTCTAATTCGGTCCCAGTTCTATCCATTTCTGCATTGGCAACTGCTGTGGCGCATTGGGTCAGGCAGAGTCAGGCAGTCACGTTTACTTCCGGATCACATGACAAGGAGATCCCGATCACGTGATTCTGTTTTGGGTCATGTGTCATGTGACTAGGAACCAAACGGTATAAAAGCAGAGTTCCCAGGACTCTTTTTGGCGTTTGTTCTTCAATCTTGATTCTTGGATTACTCCAAATCGGACCTCGAACTACAGACTCCTTTTGGCTTTCCCTTTGGATTTGGCACTTTTTCTTGTGGATATCTGGCAGTTTTGACCTCAGGACTTTCATACCGGACTTCATTTGGTTCTTCCCTGGATTGATTTTTACTTCTCACAAACTTACGTATAACCACGTCTTCCACGTCAACAACTGCAGGTGGGCTCAGCAACTCGTGACTACTCTTGCCACCATTCCAAGGCACCATTACCATCATCTGAAGGTGCTGCTCACGCGCCCCCACGTAGCTGTATCTCAGGCCCCTGTGTGGTTAGCAGCGACCTTACTACTACACTTAGGTAAGCTTTTTCCTGGACAGTACTAGTCCGTTCTGTATACTTCAACTGTGATTGTTTGTACTAATAAGTGTTTTCTTTACAGCGGCCTTGGGGATTCCAGTGCTACGTGGTTCCGGCGTTCCAGCATCTCCCACCTGTGGCCTCAAGGATCGCAGAGAGAGTCATATTATCTCTCCCTGTGTGGTACTTGGGGACGGAGGCCCCTCTAATCTTCACAACAATCAAGTGTCGACACGAACACAGGAACGAGTTGCTCCCGTGTCCACAAGGAACGAAAATGTCTTGCTTCCTATCGTCACCGTGACCCTTTCCTGTTCCTCTTGTCGGTGTGGTGTCACAGATAATACTGAACACATCGAGTTTCTCTGTGGGCCTTCCTATTATGGATATAAATTCATCCCAGTACCCGTAAAAAGGATTCCCTCCCATTCCCTCCCACTGCTGTCATACTCCCTATCCTGGGTGTGTAAGCCTGTGGAGCGCCTGTGCTTGCTTTCCATTGTGACACTGTTGATTGTTGCACTGGCGTGTACTGTGTGCTTGTGATTGTTGTGTCTGCATGGGTGCTTGCTGTGGTTGTCCTTGTGGCAACTGCATTTGCTGTTGGACCTGTTGTGCTTGCTGAATTTGTGGCACGCTTGTCTGATACTGTGTGCATTATTGGGCATAATATTCCTGTGATTCTCTATTGTACTGCCGGAGAATATCCCATCCCCTCTCTTGGAGCTTGCCAGTTATGTTGCATACCTCCTCCTCTACTTCTACATGCTCAGGCTCTATGTCCCATCCTCCTACAATTCCAACATTGTTGTGGCTATCCCCCATAAAATCTGCCTCGCCCTCTAGGTGCATTCCCTCTACCTCGAGGCCAAATGTTATACCCAATCTGATGCACAGTTTGCACTACATTGCTTTGCTGCACTGACTTTGCTTCGCCACTCGTCAATACTGCTTCTTCTATGCTAAACTTTGACAATTTCTTCTGAACTAACTTACCCCTGCTTTCTATTCTCAGCTTTCTTCTTATTTTCTCTTGTAATAATGCCACATTTTTATGCCACAGTTCTCTCGTCTCGAGACGCCATCACTCTTGAATCTCTTGAATAAAGGCACTAGGATCTTTGTCCTCTCCCATTTTCCTAGTCGCACCCATGTCTGATGTGTTGGGATACTGTACTCTAAGCACCCTCCATATATCTGCCCTGCAATTATTAAATGGTGCTCCATTATGTGCTGTGTTATCTGCAGTTGCACTTACATACCCTGTTCGTCTTCAAATGTCGTCAGCTCTCTCCCTTAGAATGGCTGTCAATACGATATAATATGATATGATATGATAAGTTATTTATAACACAAATGTACACAAGTGTTTTGAGGCACGGCAAGGCAAGGAAGGGTAGACAGACGGGAGGACAAAACAAATGATCTTACTAGACCTTGCATGACGCAGATTGTGCAAGTGCGAGGGGGAGGGAAAAGCAGAAGTGCCAGTGGTTGGGGGATGAGTGCAGTGGCAAAAATGCTGTAAGTCCATAAAGGGTGGCGACTCAAGTAAGTGCAGGGAGACAGGGGACTGGAGGGTTGCAGATACAGTCCCTATTTGGGTGGGAGGCCTGGAGGCAGTGCAAGGGGCAACTGGTCATGCAGGAGCCTGGTGCCCGTGAGGTTCAGTGGGATACCAGGTAACCAGTTAGCGCAGCAGACAGGAGCATCAGAGCAAGGCAGAGAGAGAGAGAGAGAAAGAGAGAGAGAGTTGAGTTGAGTTGAGCTGAGCAGGGGAGAGGGAGGGTGAAGGCAAAAGCAAAGAGGAAGGTCTTGAGGTGCTTCCGGAACCAGAGCTGGTTCTCCTCAAGTTTTAGAGTGGCATGGAGGCTGTTCCAGAGGGAGGCCCCAGCTGAAGACAGAGATCTATCCACAGGTAGCCAATGGAGAGATTTCAGAGCTGGAGAGTTACAATCCCACGGCTTGAGGCCAAGGACAAGTCTCGCAGTCCTGCTCTGGATTAGTTGCAGAGGGCGGTGAGTGGAGGCAGGTAGATTTAGAAAGAGGCTGTTATAATAGTCCAACCTACAGAGAACCAGAGCTTGGGAGACAGTGAGCTTCTGGAGGAAGGAGTAGAAATGCAGAGTACCTCTGAGGAGGTGCAGTAGGAAGTTTGACTTTTTAAAGACATCAGAGATGTGGGCGGAGGAGGAAAATGTGGAGTCAAAGATGACCCAAAGGTTTTTAGCCTTGCAGGTGGGGGTAGGAGGGCCAAGGGAGGCCAGCCAGAAAGTGAGGGGAAAGGATGGAGAAGGTGTGCTGATGAGGAGGATCTCAGACTTGCTGGCATTCAGACAAAGATCATTGGCAGCACACCAATCTTGAATGGCATTTAGGCAATCAGAGATGAGAGAGGGAGAGGAGGTGGCCGAGGGCAGCCTGAAAATGATTTGAGTGTTGTCAGCATAGAACTGGAGATTTGAGCAGAAAATGGCAATGCAGTAGGCGAGAGTTGCCATGTATTGGTAGAAAAGCCAGGACGAGAGGTTAGATCCCTGGGGAACACCACAGGTAGAGAGGGAGATAGATGATAGGAAGGACGCAAGTTGGACCTGGGAGGGTCGATCAGAGTGGAAAGAGGTCAGCCAGGCTACAACCTGATGAGTGATACCCAGGTTATCACAGAGACGGTTGAGCAGGATAGTATGGTTGACTGTGTGGAAGGCAGAAGAGAGATCAAGTAGGATGAGGACAGAGAGAATGTTAGAGTCAAGGTTGGAGAACAAATCTTCACAGATGTTCAGGAGAGCAGTTTCCATTCTTCTGGCAGCTCTGAAGCCAGACTGGTGGTCATGGAGACAGCCAACAGAATTGGAAGGAAGGTTAAAACAGCTTTTCCAGGAATTTGCCCAGAAAGGGAGTAATAGAAATTGGGTGATAGTTAGCCAGAAAGAAGGATCAGTTTTGGGTTTCTTGTGAAGAGGATGCACAAGGGAGTGCTTCAGAGGGGAGGGGAAGGATCCTGAGGCAAAGGTGTGGTTTCAAAAATCGGCAAAGGCCGGAGCAAGGGTGTCAATGTGGTCCTTGATGGTTTTAGAGGAACAGGAATGAACCTGTTTTGATGAGGCTTTCATAGATCGGACTTCTTTAGCGACCTCATCAGGGGAGAAAAGAGGAAAGGACGAGAAGGAGGGTGGGGGGTTGGCTGAAGGAGGGTCAGCCAGCACAGACAGAGAGGGGAGAGGAAGGGTATGGGATGAGAGGGTGAACAGGATGTCCTGGGTTTTTTAGATAAAGTGAGAGGCAAGGGCATTGCAAAGAACCTGGGAGGCAACAGGAGGGTTTGAGACTGCAGTAGGGTTGGCCAGCTCCTTGCAGATTTTAAAGAGTTCGGTCAAGTTGTTAGATGTCACAGAGACACAGTTTGTCAGAGGATGAACAAGAAGCCCTCCATTTCCTCTCAGCCGCCCTACACTTACGTTTAAGTGTAGCTAGGTCGGAGTCATACCAGGAATTGCACTTGTCTTTGGGCTTCAAACAGATCCTCATGACAGGGGCAAGAGCATCATGAGTATCAGAAATTGAAGAGTAGAGCAAAGATAGGACTTTTTCATAATGTGATACAGCCAGAGGTGGAGGTTGAGCGGGAGGGGAGAAGATGGTGGTGAAAGCCTCAACTGACACACACTTCATGGGCCAGATGTCCAGGAAGGTAGGTGGCAATATGGGGGTAGGCTTGGCCTGTGGGGAAGAGAGGGAGAGATGAGAGGAGTGGAGGGAATGATCACTCCAGGAGAGAGGAGTGGTCAGAGGGATGGAGAGGGGGAGATCAGAGGAAATCAATACATTGAGTGTGTGCCCTGCAGAGTGAGTCGGGCCAGAGGGGAGGATGGACAGGGAGAGGGAGTCACAGAGGTCACAGAAGAGTACAGAGGAGGAAGAAGGAGAGTTTAAATGGACAATGAGGTCACTGAGGAGGAGGAGTTGAGTGGTAGAGGCCAGGAGGGGGAAGGAGAGGTCCGCCCACCCAGAGAGAAATGAGGTGATTTGACAAGGAGGCTGGTAGATGGTAGACACAGTAAGAGAATATGGCTACAGTAAGAGAGAGAGTGGAAGAGAAGTGGAAGGTCTTGAGTTGTTTCCGGAAACTTAGTTGATCCTGCTCAAGTTTGAGAGCGGCAGGGAGACTGTTCCAGAGAGAGGCACCAGCTGAGGACAGAGATCTACCCCCCACTCTCTGCTTGGAGAAGCATCTGACCTCAGAGAGTTAGACGTGGATGAGCGGAGGGCTGAAGAAGGAAGATGCTTAGGAAGAGAGAGTTGGAGGTAGTGTGGTCCGTGGACCTGGAAAGCCTTGTGGACGATGAAAAGTGTCTTGAACTTGATCCTTGCAGCAATCGGGAGCCAGTGGAGAGATTTCAGGGCTGGAGAGATATGATCCCTGGGCTTTACGCCAAGGACAAGTCTTGCAGTCCTGTTCTGGATTAGCTGCAAGGGGTCAAGAGTAAAGGCAGGCAGATTTAGAAAGAGGATGTTGCAGTAGTCCAGCCTTGAGAGAACCAGGGCTCTGGAGACAGCAAGCTTCTGGGTGTGTCAGGTTTCTCTGCGTATTGGGGATGGTTTCACTGAAATTATTTGGCATATTCAATTACTACTTGAGTTCCCCAAGTCATCATTGTGGTGAGGAGGCTGGGAATTGATTGAACATGAATATTCCGCAAGGTGATTGTAAGCTGATTGTGCTAGGGAACAGAAAGGGAATTCTAAATTGCATTTCATTGTCCTCATCCAAGCAGGAAGGTCCTGTTATTTGAATCTTCTGAGTTAAGGCCACTTAAATCCCTTGAAACCAGTCCAGGGTGGTGAAGTAGCAGGTTTGAGTCAAAGTTTACATGGTTTGGTTGGTGCTTGCTAGTACAGCTTGTATTGCATATTGGTGTGTTTAATTAAAATCATTATGTTATTTAGAGTCTTGATAGGACATTCCTTTATTTTGGACTATGGTACTATTGCTGTTGGGGTTGCGCTTGTCTCACATTCACACATTTCTTGTAAGTATGACCTGCCCTCCGTCCAAAATACCACAAAAGGCAAAAGAGGTATATCTTTCATGTATGTCTGTTTCACAATTATGATTGAGATCACTGTTGTTGTGTAGAAGTGTGAGTGTTGAGTAGGTGGATTAGCCTCTACTCATCCTTGTACTTCTGCAGTGCATTAGTCATTTCACCACAAACACTGCAGCATAGTTTGCAGCATGACTGTTTCCTGGAAGTCCTGGAAAGCAGTAAATCTGCCACTCTATTGTATTTGTATTTATTTATTTCATTTGTTAACAGAACGCAGACCCGAAGATACCACGGTGCTGGCACATTTTAGGAAGGAAGAAAAATAACAAAGGAAAGTTGCTTGGAAATACATGATACAAAGTTTGTAGGAGTCTTACAGAATGTTGTCATGTGTTCTTAGTTGTATTTGATGAACAGTCACGTTTTTAGTCTTTAACTGAATGCTAAGTAGGAAGATTCTTCTTCAATGCCAGGGGCAGGGTGTTCCATAGTGTGGGGGCCTTTACAGTGATGCTGGCACCCCTGTCCACTTTCTGTAGTATCTTGGTGTGGCTAGGGCCAGGACTACAGGAGATCGCATGTAGCGTACTTTGGGCCTTAAGGTAATGCGCTGGTTGAGGAAGGCTGGGGCAGTGTTGTTGATGCATCCATGAGTTATCAACAAGTTTGTAAACTCAATGCAGGCTTTAACGGGGAGCCAGTGGGCCTCTGTTCTTGCTTGGGAGATGTGGTCAATTCACATCATGGCCCAGATTGGCAGGAAGGCACTGTTCTTATCAGTTGGTGCTTGGAGATGTTTTTGGAGGAGGTGCCTGAGAGAATGGCATTACAGTAGTCTAGTTTGCTACCAATGCTGGCCTTGGCAAGGGTTAGGCAGTTGTCAGGGGACATACATTTTCTGCTGATGTTAATGAATTTAGTGGAATGAGCAGCTGATGACCAATGGCGTTGACATGATTCGCCATAGATATTTCTGAATCAAGCTGGATGCCCAAGATTTTATCATGGCTAGAGACAGTGATGCTATTGCCATCAATGGTGAAGGAGGAGAATGCAGGATCCAGTTGTTTGAGACGATGAGGGTAACCATCAATGAGGATCTCAGTCTTGTTATCATCCAGGCATGTTCGGCCATCCAAGCCTGGATTATCATGTTTACGTCGTTATTATTGGCAGCGTCTAGAGAGTGAGTTTGAGTAGGATTTGTGTATCTTCTGCAAAGTTGGTGTTGGGGATTTCGAGATTGTGGAGGTTATCAAAACGGGGTTTGGTGTTCATCTTGTACAGGGTAGGTGAGTTGCAGAAGTGCTGCAGAACCTCATATGGTACTTGGATGGGATTGGCCACTTCGGGGCCGGCAAAGACTCTTGATGAGTGCTCACTAAGAAAGGAATTGACCCAGTTGGCCGCTTCTGTGGAGAAGTTAAATTTGGTGGTGAGGGTGTCCGGTCAAAGGGTCGACTACAAAAGGATCGAATGTAATAGGGTCGACGCAATAGGGCCGAAAACAAAAGGATCACATTTTTTTTTCATTATATATTTTTGGGGGGGTTTTCGTATAGGTAACAAAAGTGGTTTTTACCACAAAAACAAGGCTTGGGGTGAGGGGACTTTTGAATCGATCCTTTGACCATTCGATCCTTTTGAATTGATCCTTTGACCTATAACCGGTGGTGGGGTGTTGACAGAGGATGTTATGATCAACACGTATGGCGAGTTCTCTAGAACCACGTAAGCTGTTGAGCTGGATCTTAAGGTCAAGGAGGGCAGCCTCTGTACTGTGTATGGGTCTGAAGCTGGCGCAGGCCAAGAAGGCTATAGTTTTCCAGGTTAGCTTGGAGTTGTGAATATGCGGTGCGGTCAGCGATTTTGAGAAGGTAAGGTACTGTGGTGGTGAGATGTAGTTAATGGCGATGGCAGGGTCAAGTGAGGGTTTCTTGAGTAGAGGGGTGACCCAGGCTTCTTTGAGAGCTGTAGGGACACTGCTGAAAGCAAAAGAGGCATTCATTAATTTGGCGATGATGATTCCAGGGGGTCGGCGCACATTTTTATGATGTCGAGGGGCAGATATCACCTTTGCAATTTCATGGTTTCAGGTGCTGGATGATGGTTTGGATTTCTGAGGGTGTGACAGGGGCTAAGTTGAAGGGGGTTGGCAGCTCAGCTAGAGAGTGGGATACATTTTACGCACAGAGAAGGAACTTCTTGAGGATGGCTTTGTTTCTAAGCATGAAAGTTTTGTTGCTCAGTGCATCTTGGACGTATATGCACCAGGCTTTGTTCTGGGGCAAGATGGCAATGGGGGGTACTGGAGATGTAAGTTCTTTAAGGATTCCCTGATTCTAGCATTATAAATGTTGGATTTAGTGGTGATGATGGCAACTTTGTAAGCCTTGGCTGCAGATAGGAAGGATTCTTTGTGGGCATCAGGGTATTTCCAGAGGTGTTCTTGTGTGCCTTTCAGTCTTTATAAGGGTATTAGCTCATCCGTGAATCAATTATGGAGAGTGGTGTTTTTCTGGTATGTGGTTTTGAGAGGTGCTTAGTGGTCGAGAATGAGTGAGAACATGGTATTGTAGGAGAGGAGGGGTCATCACTGTCAGGCAGTGTCATGAGGAGTGAAGAGATGGTGGGTTCTAACATTTCAGCAGTAAATTTGTGGGTGTTCCTAGAGGTGATGTGGGACATTGGGTATCCTTGATGGTACCTACGGATTCCAGTGGTAAGTAGAACTGGATCAGTAGGAGGTCTGTCCAATGGACAGTGTCGATGAGGTAAATTGAGGTTCAGGATTCGATCAAGGATCCGACCTTTGGCGTTTGCGGGGACTGTAATGGCTTAAGAGAAGCTTATCTCGTAGTGAGAGCAGTGGCTTTCGTGGCAGCAGCATAGCTAAATCCAAAAATAAAGTCTCCAAGAAGGAGGAATTTGGTGCTCGGCATGATGAGTGGAGAAAGGAGAAGGGGTGATGTCAGTGTCTGGGGAGTTGCAGTGGTTGGCTTGGTGGTAGAGGAGAAGGATATTAAGGGTAGTTTGGGGACTGGTTTCGAGTTTAATGAGCGAGAGTTTGAAATATGTGGGGGGAAAGGGAGAATATGATGGTGACTCCTCATCCTGGTTGACTGGACCTATCAGATCTCAAGTGTATCCAAGAGGTATGGCTAGAGAGAGTGAGGGTCTAGCAGCATCAGGCGGCTACATTTTGGTAATGATGAGCATCTGTTGATCCTTTTCTATTAGGAGGCAATGTACATCTAGCGCTTCAGCGCATAGGGAGCATGAATTAATCAGGGCAAAGGTGAGGGTTTGGGGCTGGGGATGAGAAGGGGAGAAAGGGTGGGAAATGGCAGAGTATTATGGTGGATGAGTGGAGATTTTGGTGGGTGGTGGAGCCAAGGTGGAGGCTTATGAGTGGTGGAGCGGGTGCCTAATCGCTTGTTTCTAGCTAGGCTGGTGCAGGGTAGGTGGGACATGGTAGGTGTGCAAGCACAACGCCATAGGAGTCTGTATCTGTCTAGGCCTGGAGAGGAGGACGATCAGTAGGTCATGGGTTGGTCCGGCCAGTGCTCCGGTGGGGCATGGCTGTGGAGACTAATGCTTGAGTGCTGTTCGCAGAGAGGTGTGGAGGGTGAGGTTTTGCTGTGGACGCAGCACCCCATTGGTTGGGTGATATTTGACCGGCGACCTGTGCCTGGGATCCACAGGGTCTGCAGCTATTTGTGATGGTTTGTAAGAAGTGTGTTGATTTTGGAGTATCATTGTCTGCAGGCAGGTGTGATTGGTTGGTCATTGTACTGCGGGGTATCAGCATGTTTGGGTATGAAGGGGGAGGTTGACTCTATGTCCTTGGAGAGGAAAATAATAGGGTATGTTAACAGGAGTGAAAATAGGAAACTGATGAATCAAGGGAATACCTTAAGAACTGACAAATTGACAAATGGATACAGCATCAGATATCTCTTAAGACAATATGATTGCATAGTCCATATAGATGGTAATTACTGAAAGCTCTGAAGCTTCTGTAATCTGAAAAGATTAATGATCAATATATTCCAACCCTAGAGTGATTAATCTGTGGAAAATTATATATTGCACAACTACAAAAAATTCAGACACATGGTTGGATACCATGTTGTTTTGAAGACACAATAATAGGATGCTATTGGAAAAGGGATGAAGATGAAAGTATTTTTTAAGGACTAATGCAATATTATATGTGATCTATTTGTGTTTGTAAGACAGATGTATCCAATACCTCGATTGTAGATAAATTCAATTTATAAACTGTGTGTAATTCACTGTGCCTTGAGAAAGCCCAGGTATGGGAGAAACATATGCTTGTGCCACCAACTGGAGAACGTTAGCACAAATCCATATACACTACACACTAAGCAGTTTGGAATTAAACCAAAAGTTAACAAAAATAAATGGATATGTTTTATTATAGAAGCTAAGTACAGGCACAGGATGTCAACCTATTCAACCAAACAAATTACCTTCTTCGACTGACTAGTGGATATCAGTCTAGGCTAGGTGTCTGCAGCCAGGCAAGATCAATTATTTAGAAAACGTAAGTGCATTAGTTAGACACACTGCAGAATATTCACTTCTCTCCCTACAATCTTTGAATTAAGGTAATGGCTAAGGTTGCCAACACTCCTGGCTTAGTAAGTATCCTTAAAAAGCAGTATATCTAATTTTTAATTTTAACAGCTTCAGTGTATCATCTAGAAGGTAATATAAACAATTGATTTTATTATCAGAGAGATGTTGGTTCTTCTGAACGTCGATGTATGTAGTAAATCACATGGGAGAAAAAAACTCCCACTCTTCAACGTTTCGGCGGAATAGCTTAGTATTGACCGCCTTCATCAGGACTTGGGGCGAGACCCTACAATGCAAAAACATATGTCATATATTGTAGCCGGCATGCTATACAGATGACGCAAAGTCTCTAACTGTCAGTTAGCCTGAACTTGTTTACCATATACCAAAGCTCTAAGCAGAGAACCAGGTAAAAGACAGCAAAGGAATCATTCTACAGACTGAATTAATGTGAGGGCCAAGGAAAAAGAGACAGCAGAATGGCAATTTTAATTCGTGGAAAGGGGGAAAAAATCAAGAAAACATTGCATGCATGTTCAAAAAGAGAATAATTCAAACTGGCTTACTATCATGGAGGTCCAATTAGGCAGAAATCAGAAGAACATATCAAGCTAGACTTGTTGGGAGCAGGAGTGATCTCATCCTGTGTTTGTATTCTAGCCAGCATGGCAAGCTTTACTATGGCAACGTCTGCATCTCGAGGCTGAAATACACAAGCCGATAAGGGCATACAAGTCTTAATACACCATAAATTGCAATATGAACACAGGCAAAGGAGCTATGAAAAGTGCCTGTGTTGAGATAAAAAGTACCTAAGTCATGGGTGGCCGGGCTTCGATGCTGATGCCTTTATAATGTCATTCTGTGTTGCATTGAAGCCCACGCTGCAAGTGTTACTGTGGCCATGGTTGCGTCTCAAAACTGGAATACAAAAACCGGTGCAAGCATACAAGATTTAATGTACCCAAAAGTGCAATATGTGCACAGATGAAATGACTACCAAATATGCGTGTGCTAATGTAAGAAGTACCTGAATCATGCCCTGCAGACTTTCAGTGCTGGTGCCGCAGGCAGAGTGTCGATGTGGTAGCCTACATCTGGTAAGGATTCGGAATAAACAATGCAGCGGTTATCGTGGCAATATGAAAAAGAAGCTAACCACGTAGATACAAGGGAGCGCAATTAACTCGGCCAAAACGTTGTTAGGTTACCTAGTCAACACTCAGGCCCTGATTCACAGAACGTTTTCCTATAGGATTGTGCCATTATAAAACACTTCCATGAATCAGGCCATCTATCTATCTAGACAGCAGATAGGAAATGCTTTGCAGTTAAAGTCTTTGTCACAGTGGAAATGGAATAGAAAGCAAAATAACCATAGTTATGTTATGGGCAAAAACTGTTCATTTAATCCATTGACGTGTATTTAGCCTGTGTCCCAAACGGGTGTCATTATTTAGTTAAATCTGTTGAGCATTGTGTGTGCCTTTAACAAATTCAGGCACCCACCAAAACAGATCGTCTAGAGTGTTTTGAAACACCATATTGTGGGAGACTAATGGAGCAGTGGCATTCCTACATCTGATCTTTGATCTGTGGTAAATCTGTTACCTTCACATTTCCTGCACCACAACATGTTGGCGGCATTACCATCAGTGGAGTTAATGAGTAGTTATTTTGCCGATTCTTTTAGAAATGTGAAGGATTTACGTCCAGCTAGGCATGAACAATTTCAGGCTAACAACATTGGAACAGATCAAATAAGAATGATTAATACATATACAAACTAATCACAAATAATTGAGGCAAATTTACAAAACAGTGGCACATTTTAATGACCGAAGATACTTTAATGACCGAAGACAATCAAAGGCAATTAAATTGTCAGTCACTGTCGCGTCCAAAAACCCTGCTTCTAACCCTAACACTAATAACTTAAATCTAATGTGCAAGCATGCTGTATTGACAACTAAAGTTATAATGACAGTTCTTGCCAACAGACAGGTCCCAATGTCTCAGCTTGTGGTTAAAGTAAGCAAATGGACATTTTCCATAAAGTAGTATTTGAATGACCAGGGATTAGATTCTTTCCCCTAGATTCCTTCTTGTTCCCCTTCAGAAGTTAGGAGCTTGTCTGCTTTCTTATGTGGTTTCCTGTACTTTACAAACTAACTCCTAAGATAAACACAGTGTTTACTCAGCCAGGGGACCTGTCTCCATTTCCTTGGATTTTCCAAGCTTTCCAAAAGATTCACAACAAAGGTTCCCAGCTTTTCCCGTGAACCCCTCTTCTTTGTTCATGGAGGGTTTATGACTGGTTCACTCTCCTGCCAAACACACCCCTGGAGATTATAATGAGTAGTGTATTCCTTTTAGTGCTTTCTTGAGTGAAATTCACCTTATTCTTAGACTTTGAAATGGGTGCTGGTACCAAACCTGCACTGATGTCTTATACCAGGTTGGTGTACTCTCCCGCCAAGCATAGGCGTCTTACTTAGTCTCTGTTTCTGCCAGGGTCTCAGACTCACTTATTCTCTGGCTTCCATATGGGTGTGTATCCCCAGACTAGCAATGCAGATTCACAATAGCTTGATTTACTCACCTGCCAAGCATATATTACCATCTCTGTTTCTCTAAGGGTCCGAGTGCCTTTCGTTAGTTGGCTCTCATATGGGCGCGGGTTCCAGACTAGCAATAATGTCTCTTGCCTGCTTAATTTACTCTCCTGCCAAGCCTACAGCTGTTTATTTCTCTCTCTCTTTGTTATTCTCAAGGTCCCAGAACCTCTTATCTTGTGCCATGTAGTTGTTCCTCAATCTCTCCCAGACTTCTAGCACCTCTAGCACCTCTCGGTCTGCCAGTGTACCTGTTTGTATGGTTCACTTCTTCTGAGCGGCAGTGCTCCACTCTGAGGCTCCGGCAGCGTTATGATGATCTCTCGGGATGGCAGTGGCGCCGGTTACTGCTTCCTTTTCAGGGTGGGGTTTCATTTTCCAGCTGGATTTGGGTATCCCTTCTTGTTGCCGGTTGCTCCACCGGTCATTGCTTCCTTCTTGAGCTGAAGTTTGGTCTCGGACAGCTCCCTGGACTTTGGGATGCCCAGAGCATTTCTTGGCCAGCGGTTGGTGTAGTCCCTTCATCCTGGACTACCTTTGTGCTCCCATTTGCCTTCGCGCAAGACATCTCATGGTTCATCTCCCTGCTCGTTGGAGCGGCGTCTCCTTGGTTTCTTCCTTGGAGAATGGCTCCATCCATGTTTGTTTCCCACTTCTATTTTGTATTGCCTTTGACCAATCAAGTGCTGTGAGAGACCAGACGGTTTGCTCCAGTTCTTTGTAGTGATCTTCTAACTCCTGGTCATGTTCTTCTTCACAGTATTTGTATTGCAACTTTATGGAAAGCAAATTGTGTTCTCTGCTTCCTTAATCAGGTCTAACATATTAGGTTGGCTGACTTTACAACAAAAGATATTGGCACTGTATGGGTTAAAGGAAGAAGGATTTGGCTTTACCAAGAGAAAGGGTGTATTCAAGCAGAGGTATACCACATTCTCAGGGGATGGTCGTCCCTAATCCCATAACGGCCTTCTCTCCCATGCAATCCTGCCACTGTGCATGACCCCCCAGGGGGACTATTGCACTGTGGGCGTACCACCCTGGCCCCATGGGAAAGGTCTCCCTCTGGGGAGAAGGGACAACATCCTCACATTCATCACATACTATACTTAGAGATCTCAAAAATAATTGCAAATATATCCTATCAGAAGTCACCATCCTTTAAAGATGTTTTAGTTCCTAGTTTTTTCTGTGATAAAACAAAAAGTAAACAAGCAACATGGCTTACTAAATAAAACACATGTCTTCACTAAGTTAAGAAAAAATATAAGGCAGGCCAATATGGTCACGACTGTGACCAATTTATCCACCTAGTCACAGGAAGACTATACAAATGTGAGAAAGAATTGCTTGTGAAACAGACTATGTCATATATGTTCCAGCTAGTTCCTGTAAAAAATGGTATGACGGGTAGGACAACATGGAAGTATTAAAGCAAATGAGCTCCAAAGTTATCCAATTGCCAAATACTGTAGTTAAGTTAATAAAATACTATAGTGAAGTTCATAATAAAGATCGAAAATGTTTCCTTTTTTGCAATCAAACATGTTAAAATGCATCCTCGAGGACTCAATTGAAAGCACAATCTTAGAAGAACTGAAACTAGATACATCACAGTTCTTGAAATTAAAACACAATCTGGACACAATGTAGATGAAGAACTACATACATGGATAGGCTAAGTATCCTTAGATAACCAACAGCATATGCTGTTCTGAGTATATAATTGCAAAGTAAACATCAATATGGTCAGGTCTGAAGATAATAGATTTTAAAATGATACATATTTTCTTTTGAGTCAGAACTCTCATGTATGTTTCACTAGCCTTCCTTGTGTTAACTGAATTTTAGTAAATACTCTTATCCATGATTCTAATGCTATGTGCTGATATATAACAATTGATAAATTATGAAATGTGGATAGCCACATCTTTTGATACCTTTTTTCATATGTGGTCAAACTATAATAAATAAGTACATATTTTAATAAGTTAGCACATTTGGAATTTTCCTTCTGTTTTTCTGCAACTATGACGAAAACATTTTAAAAATATGCAAAAACATCTTTGTAAATCTTATAGCAAAGCAATTCTGGTGTGCTTGAAACGGATCAGAATAGAAAATGTCCAAAAATATGCATTCAACGTCACATGTATTATGTTTTACGTGTAGGTATACACCGATTTGACAAGCATATATGTCTCTTCATGAAAAAGAAAGCATCCACAAAAATGTAACCATATTACAGGTGAATCTCCAAGGAATTGGTGACATGTTTCAAAAAGGATCATATTTATCATGCAAGGGAATGTTGTCAAGCTACACGGCCCCTAAAGCGTTTGTGCTCTTCGTTCCATCTGTAGAAATATTGGTAGTTTCATTAATATCTCACTTTCGATTGGATTTCTAGATATGTGGAATGTATGCCACTTGGCTCAAGTCTCTTTAATATGGTGCCTGAATGAACAATGTCCAGTAAGGCATGCATTTGCTGCACTTACTTTTCAGAGATGTTGATGATTAAATCAATACTCTGCATATGTTTCTATTCAGGATTTACCCCTTGCATGCATGCTTGCTCTTGCATATATGTAAGAACAAAAGGCCATTTCGCTTAAATGTTCTCAGTATGGTACTTTGTTAAGCCCGTTCCCCAATGACAAAGAGATAATAATAATGCACTTACAATAACACGTTTTATAGTATGTATAATACTGAATAAATAAATACATAAATGAAATTATACATCTAGATATGGACGTTTGGATGTCACTGTTCATTTACCAACACACACCTTTTGTATAAGTTATGAGATATAAAAAGACCAAAGTCAGCCTATCTCCAAAATAGTTTGTAAAGGGATGATGGACTCAAGTTTGTTTTCAAATTGCTTCAAGCACTCGTTTTAAAAGTCGGGCAGCAGTAAGCCTAGCTTGTAGCATCCTGTGAGCAAGCTACGAGTCAGGAGCGAAATGCACCAGGCTTTGTTTATTGAAGCCACGCTGTAGTAAAACTATGGAGTGAAGAAACTTTAGACCGATTTTATGATACCTTTGTCGTGGATTTACAAAGCGGAATACGGCGACGCTTGTTCCTGTTGTTTCCTTGCAGGACACATTCTTACATACCTTATCTTTATTCGTCTTCTGTATAAACTAAATTCATTAAAAAAACGTATCAGTTTTAATGTCCTTAGTCTTCATGCTAAAAAGGGAAAACAGTACTATTACGATCACTTTCTCTCTTACATTAACTCCTCATTATGTGATCACCGTCCAATTATTTTCTTGAGTGAATTAACCTCTACTATTTAGCTGGTTTCTTCTGCTCAGTTGCGTATGCTTTTTTCAGTTCCATTCATTTGTTTTATACACTTGGCAATTACGTGTGAATTGTTCACTTTGAACACCTTATCTATAAGCAAATAAGGATAAGAGCATGTATTACATGTGTAACGTCCATCCCGACCCCCGGCTTCTGGGGACCTTGTTGAAATGGTTGATAGTAGCTGTTCCAACCGCACCGTGCACCTGCTGCTGACTGGTATTTTTTACTGCTAGTGAAGGGTGCCCCAATGAGGGATGAGGGCATGCTTCTTTTGTTGCCTCTACTCTGTTGTGTACTAAAGTGCCCCTTCTCTCTCTCTCTGTCTCTACCCTGACCTCTTTGCTGGCCAATTCTGAAAATAAAATGAATAACCGCTACTCCTTGTTCACAAACACTCCCCCTGTTGCTGTCTCCTAGTACCTCTAAATACCTGTGAAGGTGTGATGAACAGCCAGTGAAGGTCTGCTCCTCCTCTGCCGACTCTTGTCCTGCAATGACTGGTAGAGCTCCAACACCATTATAATGAAGAGTTGAATTCAATCTGCAGACTGTTAGTGGCAACGACAGTGGTGGCTTCCATCACCCCACCATTCCTTGTCGTGCCCTGACGAACCGGGCCCATCCCTGAAACGAATCTGCCGTCTCTTGCTGTAACGCTTCTGTTACTAAAAATGTACATTTGCTAACTGTCCCTTTCCTTTTCGCTTGTAGGTTTTAATGGCAATCTTCCCTTTTATCTTCTCTTGCCAGATTTCCGATTTACCTAGCGGTTCCTTTGAGTGCTTCAGAAAACAGGTACTTTGTCTCATGCAAAGTGAATTTGTGGCTTTGTTACTGACACACGCTGACCTTTCCTTTTCTTTTTTAGGTCCTGGTGCTTGATGAGAACATAGACAGAGGAGAACACAGGCCGAGGGAAACCCGGAAGATCTCAAGGTAAGTCTACCTTCTTCATAGGCCTTATATGGCTTTCTTAGTCTGTTCTTCTGCCTTCTTCAATCTGCTTTTCTTCTCTGTGTTTTATGACTTTTTCAGTCTGTCTTCTTCCTTGGTTTGTTCTTCCTCAGTTTCCTGGGTTTCTTCTTTCTTGTGAACAGACACACGTTGCGTCCAGGCTGGAATCCTGGAATATCCAGCATGGTTTGCTGAAAGGCGTGGCATTAGCTAGGTTTTTCTGCAAAGTCCTGGGAGACTTTGAAATCTCATGGGATCTGCCAATGAACAAAGCGAGCGCAACAAAGTGCGCTTGCTGGCTTTGTGGTGGTGTTGTCTGGCCTTCCCTTGCTCTCAATAACCTTATTCTACAGGCCCATGTGCCCTGTCCTTGTACCTTGAGTGTGGTGCTGAACTCCCGAATAAGGGTCCCCATGGCAATATGTAATATCATGTTGAATTGCTTATGAGATCTTTCTTTTCCTTTATTAAAGAAAGTTTCTAAACTTACTTAGGCAGATTAGTAGTCCCTCTCCCATTCTACTGTTTGAGTATCGCAAACAAACTGTTTTTTTTTGCTATTTCCGATATCATGAAGTCCTTCATTTTCTCATGTGACTACATGTATGCTGGGATTTGTAGTTTCATCTATAAATACCAATAGCAGGGAATGGAAGGCATGTTTGTGTAAATTTGGATTTAACTATGGTGTATTATTTACTTAATATTTCCAAAACTCGAACCCGAATATCATTATTTACTGAATTAATACAAATCCTTGCCCAATGTTAATGATGACTCAGCTTTATGGACAATAAATATTGGGACATGCACTTCTTTACTCAGATTACCATTGTGCCTCTCTGTTTATATTTGTCCTTAAACAAGTTAGATGTAACCTTCAGTAAATTACATTAGAATATTTATTCTCAGTCTCAACATCTGAATCTATGTTGTCTTATTGTCTCTCACTTTTCAACTCAATATTGTCAATCATCCTCACTGGACAGAAATAATATTTCATCATGGACAAGGTTCTGATATGACATAACAGTCAAATGGAAAGAATCTGAGATGGAAGCTGAACAGTTTACACAATGGTTTAACCAACAGGATGTACATCTGCAATTTACATCTCTGGTTACAATGGAAAACATTAACTTTCTGGATGTAACCATATATTCAAATCAAGAGGTATTAAAAGTAAAATCCTTCCATAAACCCTCCTCAACACCTAGGCCATCACATCGCCCTTTGCACCACCTGACTCACTAGACGCCGCCCGCTCCTCTCATTCCCGCCACCCGATACAGCTGTACCCCTCCTCTGTGCCCCTATATCTCCTATGGCCACTGTATATCTGTTCAGTTGTTAACCCTGAAATGCACTCTGTTATGATCTGTAATGCTGTGTATCTCTGTAAAGCCAAACATCTTTAAAGCACTCTGTTGCTTCTCGAAGCTAGGACCATGCTCAATAATAATAATAATAATAAACACACAAATAGTATTGCTTTGTTTCATTGACAAAGCCATCGCCCTGAACAAATATAACTTACCATTTTGGCGGTTCTTAAGGTTAAGAAGGAAGAGTAGTTACCAGTAAAATCATGAAAAGGAGGCTAGTCTGCTAATTGATGTTACAAGCAAAGCAAAGGGGGGTATCCATATAAAACACTGAAAAATAAAGCAAGGAGAGTATGGACTGATATCAGACAAGCTCTATTGGAGGATAATGAACTCAAGAAGAACAAACACAAATGTGTGAATAAGATAGTGTGCATGAGCACCTATACTAAATAGCCTTACAAAATAAAGACAACTGCACCAAGAGAAATTGGAACATCTTAAGCAGTGGGCACTCAACATTCCCGAAACTGTTATTTTCTGACAAAATAATTAGGAAAGAACTAAAAAAGAATTCATAATTAGATTTCATATTTGTAATTTGCTCCTTGTTTGTAGTTGTTTTGACTGGTGTTTAGCTTGCATGTGAAATGAAATGTTGTTTTCTTTATGCAACTGATGCTAACCTGCAATGAAAAAATTGTTAAATGTTCTCTTAGTTTTGTATTTGAAAGGATGATTTTGTTATCCATATCAAATAAAAAAAATAAAAAAATAAAAAAAAAGAATAAACTAAATCCTTCTATCACTGTTGGACGAATGTGGGGATTGACTAATGTGAAATTTTATTTTCTGTGTGGAAAGCGTATGAAGTGTTCACAAACAATGAAAACTAGTGAGATAGCATCAGGTTGTACAAATAGCAGTTCATGCATAGAGTAACTAGTGAGATAGCATCAGGTTGCACAAATAGCAGTTCATGCATAGAGTAACTAGTGAGATAGCATCAGGTTGCACAAATAGCAGTTCATGCATAGAGTAACTAGTGAGATAGCATCAGGTTGCACAAATAGCAGTTCATGCATAGAGTAACTAGTGAGATAGCATCAGGTTGCACAAATAGCAGTTCATGCATAGAGTAACTAGTGAGATAGCATCAGGTTGCACAAATAGCAGTTCATGCATAGAGTAACTAGTGAGATAGCATCAGGTTGCACAAATAGCAGTTTTAGCTGAACAAGCAGTTCGCACCTGGGCTCTGGCTTGTTACAAGTTATGTTTCAATGTTGTGCGTGTCCTTGAGAAAATGTCTTTCTTTCCCAGAAAGAAAAAAAAGCACACTGGGTTGCCGTGATTTGTTCGCATTTGTGGATAATTAAAAAATGTCTGTCTGCAGAAAGCAATTTTATCTTGAATTTGCGGCCTTGGCAGGTCGGACTTCTTTTGCGAGGAATGTTGATAAGGCTCCCGCAGCCAGTGTTCAGTGTTCAGTGAGTGAAATGAACTTAGCTGTAATTTTCCTGAAACATAGCTTTACACTGTGCATTTAGACCATGTTAATTCATATAGGCATTTGCAAGCCTTTAAACAGGGATTTTTGTGTTTGTAGATTCTGATATTGCAGCATTGATTCTAATGCAGCATAGAAGTTGCACTGTTGGTGAAGTGGGTGTGTTTCAGCATATTTGTCACCCATGGGTGCGCTGGGGCGCTTGGGGTGCGGGGGCATGGATTTGGTCTCCATTTTCCCTCTTCAGTCCCCCCTCTGGTCGACTTTGTCGACCACACCACCAAGCAACATTCACCTCCTTCCGGTCTGCATATCCTTGCCAATTCCTTGAAGTGTCCATAATTTTCTGCATTGTTGTTGATCAACAGTACATATAGGAGTGTTCTCCTTCTGTGTTCCACCACACTCACTTCCCTTCGTACTTCCTCTGATCACAGGGAGTGGCCACCTTTATTACTGCTGGAACCATGTTGCGCACCGCTATCTTAGTCCGGCTCTTCCTTTCAGCATGTCTCTTATTTGCATTCCGATGTCTTCTTTTGTTGTTCTCTTGCAATGTATCTCTATCTTGCACAATGGTGCTGTGCTCGGTACTCGTCCTTCCGTTATCACCTTCAAGCAACCAGGCAGTCATGATGTCATCCATCACCATGCAAGCACTAGCTAGTTCTTTGCTTTCTCTTTTCAGATGCATTTTTTGCTGATCATTCTTTGGTACGCTGGTACTGCACCCACTCATTCTTCTTTCTTGCTCGAGAAGTAATTCCCCCCTCTTTTTACTTCTCTGTCTGTTTCTCTTCTTCCGTTGTTTTCAATCTTTGTTAATGTGTCACTCTTCACATCTTCCTTGGTCATCACCAACAAGGGCATGCTGATGCGCACCAATGAACACTCTCCTCCCCAATTCAGTGGTAGTTTCTCTTGATCTTTGGATGCATGTGCTCAATAGTAGTCTATAAGCAGTGATGTTCCTGCTCTCATCTCGCAACTTCTCTCAACCTTCTTGCATCCAGCATGATTGTCCACTTCTTGTCACTGTTGTGCTGGTAACATAACGTTGGTACCTTAACAGTATACGTCCTTCTTCAGTGACCATCTTTGCTCTTTTCTCTCACTCTGTTAGGCACTTATCATATTTTTGTCTCTTATTATTTTATTTGTTCTTCTCTCCTTTTGTTTTTCTTTCTTCTTTTATTATTTATTTATTTATTTATTTATTTATTTATTTCAATCTCAATGTTGCTGTTTTCCCTTGCAATCTTCTTCGCACCTTGTCATACATGGGCGTCGTGCTCTGCTGTAGTAATTTCTGTTGTAATCACTTCTCTTCCGGCATATGTTAAAGAACAGTCAGGACAGCTCTCTCCAGTGGTGTCCCTACCAATTTTGTACATGTGTGCATGTTGTTGGTCACTTCTGATATGTGTGTTATGTGTATGTTTTACTCCCCCTTGTGTCTGCCTTTAACTCTCCTTACTTTAGCAGCAGCTTTTCCTTACCCACTGACGTCGTAACTCTTCCTGCTTAGGTTAGGGAATGTTAGCAGGGGATACAGCGGTAATGCTCACTATTACAAATAATTTTCAAAGTACCACCCCCATAATTTCGTTCATCATTAATAGTCCCATCGTGAAGGTAAAAGTCCTTATTTGCGTGCCCATAACCACTTACGCTGCTGGGTCCTTGCAGCTCATGAGATGATAAAGTTGCCCGCCTGAAAATCGCAAGAAAAGCATTAATACGTTAGTACATGTTAGTGACCTCAAGCTCCGCGAACTAAACAATCACTAAGGGCAAAATCAAACCTCCCCCTGGACATTTTGTGTTTTCAAAATTTCTCAATATGGGTAGGGAAAATCTTGGGCTGTTTATTCAATGGAAGCAAGGAAATATACTTCAGGGAAACATGCTCTAAGGGGTCTGAGGTTCTTGATAGGGTGGGCAATTGAGTGGGGAATACTACACAATGTTTTAATCAGTAGGCCTCACAGTTTCTAATGGAAGATAACATTAAGGAAATTTCCTACACATTTCTAACATCATACATACGCAACAACCTGCATGTGCGGGGAAAAGAGAAGAAACAAAACAGTGTTACAGCTGTAGGTGCACAAAATGTAATATGAAACTCAATTAAACTTTGGAAATGCGTGTGTCAGTCCCTATTCTAGTTGCTAGTGTGCGTTGGACCATGGGATGGCCATGTTTCCCTAACTCGGGAGTGTTCGTGCTATTTTGTAGTTCATGAAAATCTCTTGCGTTGGCCCTGTTGATCGTTGCTCCCTCGTTGCCAGGGTGGCCACCGCTTTGTAGGGCTTGACGCCTTACACTTCTGACCAAGTCTGTCAGGAGGGGAAAATGTCCCACTGTAGTCCATAGCCATTGGGCGTTGGTTGTCCGTTGTCTTCAGGCCTGCCCTGGGTCCTTTGTATCTGGCGAGAAATGAAATGGAAGCGCTTGAGACCTGAGAATTTACATATTCTTCATTTTCTTGACCTAATCTCTCTGCACTACTCTCACACTATTCAGTGTCCTAGTGGGAGGAGCCAATGGTACACCTATGCACCATCCTGTCACCACCTGGTGGCGTTCAATGGCGGTCTGACTGTAAATTATTACACAATTCGGAATGTACCCAGAAAATGGGTAGGCACTTAATTTTTGTGAAGATACTCATTACACACTTGGATCATATATATGCAATTTGGGTGCTAGTGTACAAATGGGCCTTTGGATCTTTGTATTTACTGTGCTTTTGTTATAAGTTATTTATAGTGCGTGCCTTTGTCCCGTGGGGCATCAGGCACTGACAAGCTAAATAGGGAAACATCAGGGTGGTAAATTTGTCATATGGGGTGGCTGTGTTTCTAAATTAAGTGCACCATGTTACTTAGTTAAAATAATCGCAGGGTTTTTAAATCTTTTTTTTTTTCTGTGGCTCCTCTCTCACTTCTCAGGGCGTGCCTCGCAGTGAACTGCAGGCACTTTAAGCTGGTACTAATGAAATCCGCTACCAATTTACTCCCATTCTCTCTATCCCACCCCATGTCCACTTTTTAAAGCCTACCTACTCTGTTAATTACTCATTTAGTCTAGTATTTTATTACTCCACTACTGTAATTACTGTTACATTTAAACAATATATATTTCTAATTACTGTTACATTTAAACAATATATATTTCTAATTACTGTTACATTTAAACAATATATATTTCTCCCCCCAATATCTGCTCTCAAATTTTAATACAACCATTATGCTCCAGTTCGTGCAGCAATGACCTCTTTCCCTATGTGTGTTGGCTAATGCATTTGTGCCAGTGTTATTTTCAAAAGCGCTAGTGGCAGTACCACTTGCACTGTTATTGTGTCGCCAAATTAATTCTGTTGGGAACATGGATCATCCACCCTTTACCCCTATTTCTCTCCTCCTGTCGTGAACTGTCAATGAAATGTAGGCCCCCCCCTCAAGTGCACCTTCTTCCACCTTGTGTGTCTCATTTGATTGTTCTGTGTTAATCGTGTATTCATGAGCCCAGTCTCCTCACTGAAAGATGTGTGCTCAAAAATGTAGCTAAATGTACTCTCTTGTGATGCGCTATCATTATGCACCCCCCTCTGTACAGTGCACCCCCATTATTCTTAAACAATCTTCCTTACTTTCAACATGTGTATGCCTGGTGTTTAACAAGTTATGGATTTCTCTGTTAATAAGGTGGTCATATCCACATTGCTCATGATGTCACAAATGTCTCTTCCCTAATGCATGGCCTAGTCGCCCCACTGTCACCCAGAAAAGAAAATGTTTTTATACATATCACCACCCCTATGCAATTGACCTCTGCATTATTGCGTGTGCGTGAGTGTGTGTGTCGGCGCGCGTCTCGCCCGCTCTGTCGGGGAGGTGGAGCATGAGTGTGTGTGGCAGAGTGAGTCAAATCAAGTTTGTCTTGGGCTGTCCTATTAGCGGTATAATGTCAATCTATATCCTTTGAAAGATTTGTTCCCCATCAGGAAAACCCCACCCAGTCATGTAACCGGTACCATTGCTATTGTGTCAGTGTTCTGTATGGGTGCTGGCTGCTGTGCAGTGCCCCTGTGTTGTCATTCTAGTCAGTCCTGGGGTAGTGGTGCTGTCATTTGTTGTGTCTGTACATGTAGTGGTGAGAGTACCTGCATTGGTGCTTGTGGTGTCTGCTGAAATGATCCCATCCTGCCCCATGTATCCTCCCCACATGGGCGGTGCATATTGTGGTGATTGTTGACACTGCTATTGTGATTCTTGTGTGTGTGTGTTGAAGCTGTTTTTAACTGCCCCTCCCATCGCATGCTTGAATTATTTATTTTGTGCCTACTTGTCCTCATCTGCCTTTCTCTGCCCCTGTGTCATCAAATATTACACTCCCGGAGGTTCAGAAGGGTGAGTCCCCTCTTCCCTCTGCTCGTGTTTGTTCAACATCAGCTGACCCCTCGCATTTTCCTTTTCCTTCGTGCACACAGTTCAACTGTAGCCATGTGCTTTTAAAGCTATTCCCATGTAAGTGCTGTGTATGTGTGTCCTTAGCGATTGCTGCACGCTTCTGGAGAAGCCGCCTATGAGCAGCCATGGTCTTTTTAATTTACCTTCAGTACTTTTGAATCTTTGCACACTATGTTTTACTGACTTATTTCAGCATGGAAGCTGTGTGCTACACAACAAGTGAAGGGGAGTCATTTCTGTATTGTGTGATACATTTTACCTCTATTCAATTCGAAAATTTCGATAGTCCGCTGTTCAGGGAGCAAAAGTTAGAAGATAATTGAACAGTTTTTCAACTTCTGTGAGCCTTCTTTGCTCCGCACCTTAGCCAGTGCACTCCAAGTGCAATCCATCTTCACCAAACCATTGCCTTCTCCGGCACACCCCCACAATCTTGCGCATGTGTCTTCCACACACCGCCTCTGGGTCACCTATTCTCCAAATCCAAAACCACACCACTATCTCCTCACCATCAAACTTTGTGTCCTATGCATCAATCTGAAGGTGACGTCACCAAACTAAAAACACAATGCAAATGAAAAGACAAATGTGCATACACAAAACAATAACCCATTTCTCCCAACCCCACAAAAATCCCAAAATAAAACCCCACAATCCCCACAGCTGTCTTCCTGTCTCAACTGGAACAAGGTAAACCACAATAAACTCTTATAATTGGACTGCACACACTGCGTCGCCTAGTGCATGATACGCTCCTCACCAGGGGACCTTAACCAGCCAACTATCTTCCGCACTCGGGAACAATCTAGCTACCTCCTGCGGGAAAACATCATCCACTCACTGAACTAAAACGCTCAATTAGCAGGGAACCTCATCTACTCATTGATCTATAATGTCAATTCATAGGAAATCCAGACCCCGTACATGAAATCACCATCCAGACCAATCAGCGCGGCACACCTGTTCTAGACCAATCTGCGCGGCACTCCTGTTCTATGTGTAGGGAGTCACTACCCCACCCAATATGCTCAAAAACACAAGAAGGGACCACTGCCACCACCCCAGTCCCAACTACAATTCACGTGCCGATCACTACCAATGCGCTGAATTTCTCCCAACCCCACAAAAATCCCAAAATAAAACCCCACAATCCCCACAGCTGTCTTCCTGTCTCAACTGGAACAAGGTAAACCACAATAAACTCTTATAATTGGACTGCACACACTGCGTCGCCTAGTGCATGATACGCTCCTCACCAGGGGACCTTAACCAGCCAACTATCTTCCGCACTCGGGAACAATCTAGCTACCTCCTGCGGGAAAACATCATCCACTCACTGAACTAAAACGCTCAATTAGCAGGGAACCTCATCTACTCATTGATCTATAACGTCAATTCATAGGAAATCCAGACCCCGTACATGAAATCACCATCCAGACCAATCAGCGCGGCACACCTGTTCTAGACCAATCAGCGCGGCACTCCTGTTCTATGTGTAGGGAGTCACTACCCCACCCAATATGCTCAAAAACACAAGAAGGGACCACTGCCACCACCCCAGTCCCAACTACAATTCACGTGCCGATCACTACCAATGCGCTGAATTTTGTGACAATGTACAATCACCCACCACCCAATTTACAATCCCTCCCTAAAAAAAAAAAAATAAAAATAAAAAAAAACACTTTAACATTTCTACTTTAAACATTTCCCCCCCTCAGAGCCCATGTTGCTGGTTTACTTACATTTTCCTATGCTGCACTGGCAGTTGCACCACTGCTGGACACTCCCTCAATGCGCTTCACCGGACCCCTTCTCCTGCAGGGCTCTCACCTGCCCTCAAGCGGGGTATTTCCAAGTGGCCCCCGAAGCCTTTAGCCGGTTACGCGTTTTTCCGGTAGTCTTCAGGTGCAGGCGAGGGTCTCACAGCTTCCTTGAGTCGGCGGCAGGGAGCTCAGTCCATCGCAGAGCTTGCGCAGGCAGAGCTCAATTACCCATGTTACAATGAGCAATGAGCCTCACAGAGGGCACCAACTTGTCGGGGAGAAGCTGGACCCCTCTCCCCCCAGGGCAGTGGGGGGCCAGCAGCCATACCCTCACCAGCTATGGGAGGCCCCAACACCTCCCATATGGCCCCCAGAAATGCAACAGAGTGCCAAGCAGGCAGCAGCATGTTTTCAAACTGCATTTATTTCTAGGCGAAGAAAAGAAAAAAAAAACACACAAAGCATTTTGCACACCGCGAATTCAGGCGCCGTCTCCCCCGGGGCTGTCTTGCAAGTAAGTTTTATAATCACACTGCAGGCTGACCTCACAGAATTGGATCAGCTCCCAGAAACCTATCTTCTCCTGTTATTGGCTGCAGAGTGGTGGGTTACATATGTAGCCCTTATAGAGAGCCTGATAATTGGATATTAACCTCCTGCGTCAGTGGGTTGATTTAGCTGTGCCAGCCCCCATTACCTAATTCTAATCTTGTTGCAATGTGACTTTGTTCCCATAACTTTTTAGCTGAACAAGCAGTTCGCACCTGGGCTCTGGCTTGTTACAAGTTATGTTTCAATGTTGTGCGTGTCCTTGAGAAAATGTCTTTCTTTCCCAGAAAGAAAAAAAAGCACACTGGGTTGCCGTGATTTGTTCGCATTTGTGGATAATTAAAAAATGTCTGTCTGCAGAAAGCAATTTTATCTTGAATTTGCGGCCTTGGCAGGTCGGACTTCTTTTGCGAGGAATGTTGATAAGGCTCCCGCAGCCAGTGTTCAGTGTTCAGTGAGTGAAATGAACTTAGCTGTAATTTTCCTGAAACATAGCTTTACACTGTGCATTTAGACCATGTTAATTCATATAGGCATTTGCAAGCCTTTAAACAGGGATTTTTGTGTTTGTAGATTCTGATATTGCAGCATTGATTCTAATGTAGCATAGAAGTTGCACTGTTGGTGAAGTGGGTGTGTTTCAGCATATTTGTCACCCATGGGTGCGCTGGGGCGCTTGGGGTGCGGGGGCATGGATTTGGTCTCCATTTTCCCTCTTCACATGCATAGAGTAACTAGTGAGATAGCATCAGGTTGCACAAATAGCAGTTCATGCATAGAGTAACTAGTGAGATAGCATCAGGTTGCACAAATAGCAGTTCATGCATAGAGTAACTAGTGAGATAGCATCAGGTTGCACAAATAGCAGTTCATGCATAGAGTAACTAGTGAGATAGCATCAGGTTGCACAAATAGCAGTTCATGCATAGAGTAACTAGTGAGATAGCATCAGGTTGCACAAATAGCAGTTCATGCATAGAGTAACTAGTGAGATAGCATCAGGTTGCACAAATAGCAGTTCATGCATAGAGTAACTAGTGAGATAGCATCAGGTTGGACAAATAGCAGTTCATGCATAGAGTAACTAGTGAGATAGCATCAGGTTGCACAAATAGCAGTTCATGCATAGAGTAACTAGTGAGATAGCATCAGGTTGCAGAAATAGCAGAGTTAAGAAAAGGATGACTGAACCGAAAAGTTGCATTGAGAAACAAGTAATGAAGCATTTTGCATCAATGGGTCTTGAACACGAAGATTGTAAATGTGTAGTACTACAACAAGTAAAAATTAAACACCAGCAGCAAGAAATGAAATGACTGACACGATATGAACAAACAATGATTTTTAGAACACATTGGGCCTCAGTACGACTAGTACGGAATGGGTTTAACGGTACCGGTAATGGTGCCGGCGCCGCTAAACCCACGCCGCACTGTTCCGAGGTCCCCTCGCGGGACCCGATCTGGACGTCTGGTTTTTCCAGATGTCCATAGCGGGTCCTGCGAGGGGACCAGGGAGCTAACAGCGGGCCCGTAATTGACGGGCCCGTTGTAAGCTCCCTCCCCATTCCCATTGAGCCCTATGAGGGATTAAATGGGAATGGGGAAGGAACGGGCCCGGGTTCCCTGAAGGAGGAAATACCGGGCCTTCCAAAGTCGAAATGGCCCAGTATTTCCCCATTCAGGGAACCCGGACACAATTTTGGAGGCAGCCGTGGTGCTAAGAGCACCATGGCTGCCTCCAAAGTCGTAATGAGGCCCATTGTGACAAAGTGGTATTACATGACACTGAGTGCTGTCCCTTAGTCAATTTCTGAATTTCAGGTAGCTAAAATTGAGGATAAGATATGAGTTTATGATTGCGCTTTGGCTACTGATCAATTGGCTTTGCGACCTAGATATGTGCAATTTACCCACCAAGGCTTGCCTGGGGACAGCCCCTGAAGCTACCTAATTAAATATCGCTCTCCTGTGTTCATACACTTTGTACTTTACCTAAGGTTCGATATTTTACCGGTTTTGACTTATACTAGGGCCTGGGCAGGAATGCCTCGAGAGATGAGAACGTGTAGTTTATGTGGAGAAACAATGGAGACCGATTGGCACATGCTGATCTAATGCTCCAGATCCCAATCTATGATATGAAAAGGGGTATGCAATATACAAAAATACAAGATCTGATCAATTCGGCAGCCTTTTGTATGGGTTGGAATCTCTTGTTCTCACTGCTGGGGCGTATCACATTTGGGAAAAGGTGAAAACTAGATTGTGTGATTGAGCTTTCATGTTACAGTTGTTTTTGTTTCATGCACAATGTTTGCAAATAATTGTTTGGTTGTGTTATATTTTACTTTGAAATATGTATTTTATAAAGTTCTCTAACTTGTTCATGTATTTATGTAGTGTGAAAGGTTAATTTAACCATATGTACTTAATAAACAATAAAAAAACAAAAAACAAATCTGTGGCAATATTGGGAATGGAAAGCCAAGGAATAACCTCAAACAGGGTTCAGAAAAAGTTACAGTGCATTACAGTGGGTACACCACCCGTGCACTTAGGGTAGAGGAGTAACATCTTTCCAGTCACTTCCAAGATATCTATATGGCCTCTCGGAAAAAAAATCTGGTACAAAAAGGCTGACATGAGTTATGATCTATAATCCTAAAGTTGTGATATCGAGCAAAACAAATGAAACTTACAACATAGCTGTCCTAACCATGAGATGTGAGGTTTAAAACTCACAGGATCGTCGCTTTTCAACACATTTTAAGAAACTGCTTTCAACTTCTAAAATGCAGATGCCATTTGGAAGCTAAGTGCAATTTGGCTCTGCGAGGTTTCACAGAAGGAATATGTCTATTCCAAATGTGAGCTGCATGCACAACTAAGACATCTTTACGACATATTCAATGAAATGTGCTTGACTGCTGCTGTCAGCAGGCCATATCCATGAGCCCATGTGGTTGCTGAGAGCTATTGTGTATAGCAGTGTCCATCATATTGTCCCACACACAGCTTTCACATGCATATGTGTGTTCCATGGTTATAGCCACTTTAATGTTAGTGTGAGTATTTCGAAAAATGATTCAAACATACAACTCTTTTATCACCAACATGTTTGTCGAATATACATATCTGTCATTATTTTGATATTATTAGAATGTTATGCAAAGCATGAAGGAACCATCTTTGGGGGTCCTACGAACTATTCTGCTAAGTTTTTTTGTTTTTTTTAATAATACAATAGGAGTGTTCCATACTATACATCCTAGATTGACAATCCTCTAAAAGAAAATAATGTGCAGGTTTATTCTAGGCAAATGGTCTTTGCACATTAAGCAAGCAGAACATTCTAATAATGACTATAATATGTACTGGATGTGATCATTAGAAATTACTTGTGAAATATAAAAAGGAACCCATTTAAAATGTTAGTACAAATAAAGAATGCACATTTTGCCTCAAAAACATATTTTCTGTGAATACCTAAAATGTTGCCTAACATAGGCCATCATTCCGAGTTTGTTGGTGTCCCACCGGGAATTCAGGCGTGATGCCACCAAAAAGGAATTAGCATTCCCACCTGCTGATATCCCATTATTACCAGGATATTACAGGCTGTGGGAATGCTGATAACTCCCCGGTCCATGGATCCCATAGGACTACTTGAAGGAGAATTGCTGACATTACTGGTAGGACCGGTGCCGGTAATTGTGGAATCATTTTGTCATTGGGGGCCTGATCTACCGGCAGATCATGCAAACTTGTGTTTCCCCGGTCTGGTAAAAATGCGGGTGCCGGAATTATCGTCAATTTTACTGGCATTTTTTCTGGACTGGAGAAATGTTATAAACCCCATACTGTCCTTCCATTTTGGAAAAGTTTGCACTCAGAATAGAGCCAATTATCTTTTTTTTAAGTGATGATCAAGGTAATGTGTAACTTTGCATTACGGCCACTGATTGGCACTACTGTGGAACCAGCAAATGTATGACAGTAGGTGTGAATAATACAAAAAATACAGCAAATGCACAATAACAAATTCAGTTATAAACCGTGCAATCTTTCTCTGTGGTCCTTTGCAAGTCTGTCTGACCCCAGAATCTACTAGAGAGCCTATCCATGTCCCCATTATCTGCCATGTCAGAGAAATGGCACTCGCTCTGATAACATTCTCGAAGGACACAGGCAATCTCAAAGTGTGTCTCCAAATGACAGGCTAGTCCCCACATCAGGAGGTGAATTTGTTGCTACTGCTATTATGCTAGTTTTAACTATAATAAATCTGCACCAGAGTCTCCACCCCCCTACTGCCCTACAGGAAGTGTCTGTTTTGTCTCTGGTCAATATGCCATCACCAAGGCTGGAGCGGCTCAAGCAAACAGACACCTGGCAACGCAACTTTCTGCCACAGGGATGGAAAATCAGAGACATGTAGTGAGAAAGAAAGAAGGAGAGAGAGTGCAGCTGTTTTTTTTAGAGTAGTGAGTATGTTGCCCTATTTATCATCAATCCTCCTGATGAGAAATGAAATAATTGATCCTTCAGTCACCAGGTGTGTCTCCAAATGACAGGCTAGTCCCCACATCAGGAGGTGAATTTGTTGCTACTGCTATTATGCTAGTTTTAACTATAATAAATCTGCACCAGAGTCTCCACCCCCCTACTGCCCTACAGGAAGTGCCTGTTTTGTCTCTGGTCAATATGCCGTCATCAAGGCTGGAGCGGCTCAAGCAAACAGACACCTGGCAACGCAACTCTCTGCCACAGAGATGGAAAATCAGAGACATGTAGTGAGAAAGAAAGAGGGAGAGAGAGTGCAGCTGTTTTTTTTAGAGTAGTGAGTATGTTGCCCTATTTTCCATCAATCCTCCTGATAAGAAATGAAATAATTGATCCTTCAGTCACCAGGTTTGCAATTTTGTAAATAAATATGGCATTTGCCCTGTGGGATTAAACATGTTATCTGCAGGTGGGACCATTTTATTTATTTATTTATTTTGGCATTTATAAAGCACACCAGGACCGTGGGCATCTGGGCGCTGGTTACAATCAGGAACAAATTTGTAAAACAGGAGGAGCAAGTAAGCACAGGTAGAGAGTGGTGTTTTAGTTGAAGAGGTGGGTTTTGAGCTTTCTTCTGAAGGTACACAACTCGCAGGTGTGCGGGGAGCTTGTTCCAGAGAGTGGTGGCTCGGCACAGGAAGATGGAGCCTCCAGTTCTTTTGCAGATTAATCTGTGGGTGGTGAAGCAATGTTTGTGGGCTGCTCTTATAGGTTTTGCTGGAGCAGGCGTTTTGAGTTTTTTCCGCAAAATTGGGTGGGACGTTGTTAGAAAGACAGTGATGTGTGATGGCGAGAATTTTGAAAGTATTTCTGCCCTTTACGAGGAGCTAATGGGAAGATTTTCTGGCCTCTGTGATGTGGTCACACCCCCCGATGTCTAGTGCTGCTTGCAGTGGGTTGTTTTGTATTGTTTGACGTTTGCTCAAGTTTTTGGTGGAGGTGCACGGAGCAGGGAGTTGCAGTAATCGAGTTTTGAGCATATGAGGGCGAGAGGCACGTCGAGCCAGTATTCTGTAGACAAAAAAAAAACATCTGCTGGCATTGATAAGCTTTGTGGCATATCCTGATGTTGAGGCAATATGATTGACATGGCGTGACATGTTAAGCGAGGAGTCCAGGAAAACACCAAGGATTTTCATTGCCGAGGATACAGGCACGATGTGGTCATCAATAATGAATGCTTTGTACGCCCGATGAAGCTTAGCTAGGTGAGATGGTGGGCCAATGACAAGAAGCTCTGTTTTCTCATCGTTGATGCAGATGCTGTGTGTGGCCATCCATAATTGGTTGATCTCATAGATGATGTTTATTCTGAGGGAGTCCTGCATGTGATCGCCAGAGAGGAGGATGACAATCTGCGTATTATCCGCATAGTTAGAGTGTGAAATTATTAGCGAGTCGAGGTGGTTGAAGAGGGTCTTGGTATATATTTTTTAAAGGGAAGGGGAGACACAGGAGCCTTCTTGAACTCCACAGGTCATAGGGGTGGGGTGTGCAGTTGCTTCTCAGGCAAAGACCTGCAAGGTTCTATATGCAAGGAAAGACACAATCCATTGTGATGCATTGTGGGAGAATTGGGCTGATGTGGTGAGGTGGTGGTAGAGTTTTTGGTGGTTGACCAGGTCAAATGCTGCAGACAAGTCTAGGAGTCTAGCAGGAGGAGGATGGAGATGTTCCCTTGGTCATTGGCATTGTCTAACTGTTTTTTTTATATCCAGTAGGGCTGACTCTGTACCGTGTTTTGGGAGGAACCCTGATTGCTCGGTGCCTCGGATTTGGTGAGCTTCTAGGAATTCCTGGATTTGCAGGTACGCGACTATCAATATTTTTCAGCAAGAAAGGGACTGTAGTGATTGGTCAGTAGTTGATGGGGATGGCTGGGTGAAGGGATGTTTTTTTAGGAGGGGGAAGATCCATGATTCTTTAAGAGCTAGGGGCACAGTCCAGGTCGTGAAGGAGTTGACAATAGCCGCTATGAGTGGATGGAGAGGTTCGGCACATTCTTTTATTAAAGGGGCTGGGTAGGAGTCTACTTTGCACCGTGAGGGTGTAAGGCCTTTGATGATGTTTGGGTGCTGGTAGGTTGGAACTCAAAGGGTGGGATATTTTTATGTTCGGCAGGTGACTTGATGATGGGGGGTCCGCTGATGTGCTGTGTCATTTAGCCGCAATCTTTTCTTGCAATAGTGCCATTCTTTTAATGAGGGTGTCTTGGACAGTATTACACGACGTGCCATCTTTGCCGATGGTAGTGGGGGGAGTGATGAGGTCTCCAGCTGTTGAAGGATGGTGAATATTTTGTGGCAGCTGGAGGTTGCCTTGGAGATTCTGGCATTGTGGGCGGCTGCTTTGGTGTCATGGATGGTTTGCCTCTATTGGCAAGTGATTATGGTGAAACAGGCTTTGTTCGCACTGCTGGGTACTTTGTGCCAAGCAGCGTCTGCTGCTCCTTTTCTAGCATGGTTGTCTCTAAACTCTGGGATGAACCAGGGGTTACGTTTTTGGATATTCTTTAGTTTCTTGGCTTTCATAGGAGCCAGGAGCCTAAGGTATCAGGTGAGCAGGTTGTTGTAGTGTTGTACCAAGGAATCAATGTCCTCCGAAGATGGGAGGGGGTGCCTGAGTAAGGGAATGATGTGTGCACTGGTTAGGTTACGGTGCTGCGGGCCATGATAGTGGCTGGCATACTGGTAGGTAGTGCAGCAGTGAGATTGGGTTGGTTAGGGAGGGGGATTGTGAAGATAATGGTGTTGTGGTCTGACCATGGACAGGGGTAGTTGGAGAGGATTGTGGCTTGCTTTTGTGATCCAGCATCCAGTCAAGACTTCTGCCATGGGCATTTGCTGGTTTTGTCTAGTCAAGGGATGCCATCATGTTAGCCAGTATGGTGGCCTCTGTGTCCAGAGGGTCATTGTGGCTGAGGTTAAGGTCACCCAGGATTAGGGTTTGGGTGGTGATTTCAAGTTAGTTAGAGAAAGCAGAGAGAGGTCTTCTTCAAATGAGGCTGGTGGGCCATGGGGCCGGTAGATAAGGTAGAGAGTGATGGAGACATTGGGGGAGCATGTGAGTTTGGCTGGCAGAGATTCACAGTTGGGGAGTGGGGCAGCAATTAGGGAGTTATAGGAGGATGATGTCTTTGTATATTAGGGCTACCCCACCATCTTCTTTGAGGTTTCTGTCATAGTCGAGTCTGGCATAACGGCTGGGGACCACTATGGAGATAGCAGGGCCAGAGGTGGGTGTGAGCCATGTTTCCGTCAGTGCCAGGATATCCAAGTTGTTTGAGGTGATGAAATCAAGGACCTCGTGTGCATGAGCTGGCAGGGATCTGCTGTTGAGTAGGGCACATAATAGAGGAGGGGCCTGAGGCTTATGGGTTGGCACGAGGGTGTTGGTAGAGGTGTGGGGGGGGCTTAGGAGAGGCGGTCTTGGGCAGTTCAGGGGCAAGGTGGTGCCTTGGCTGGTGGGCCATGTGGAATTTGAAGTGAGTGTTGTACTGTATGTTGGGGGTGGCAGTGAGATTTCGGTAGGTGTGATAGTGCGCACAGCAAGGTGGGTGAATCGATCACAGAGTGGCTGGGGAGTGAGCTTGGTGTAGCCCTGGTCTGCCGAGCTTGCCGAGCTGGCAAGCGGGTGGTGTGGGGCAGGCTGAGGGTACCTGGAGCCACATAAAGCAGGGTTAGTTTGGATGCTTCTTCGTGCTTGTCGGTATAGCGAGGGAGCCTGCAGAGGAGCGGAGGTCGACGAGGCTTGCGCATTTTGGATTGCCGTGCCTGAGGTATGCTGGTCTGCAAAGCTTGGTACTTGAGGGGCTGCTCTATGTGTTCTAGAGCGTTTCGAGAGGATGGCTACTACTGGCATGTTTGTGGGCCTTGAGGTGCAGGGCCGCCTTCTTGAGCATTGTGTTGAAGCTAGTGACAGCGTATGTGCGCACAGGCCACCCCGTGAGGTAGTCTGTGTGGGCTGCTGCTGTGCAGTGATGCTACTGGTGTGGTGATTGGGGTGTGGGTGGGGGTGCTGGATGTTCATGGTGTGTGGCTGGAAGGTGTCATAGTGCACTTCCATGCAGGGTGCAGCGGGAGAACGGGGGAAGGAATGGAGTGGGAGTGGGGAGGAGGACATTGCTGGTGGCTGCAGTGGTAACAGAGCGCTTGCAAGTGTGGCTGCGTAGGTGAGGGGCAGGAGGCAGCAATTTTGGGCCGTGGTTGGCCATGGTTGTTGTGCACTGATTGGGGTGCTTGCGTGCATGGTTGTGGAATTGGACGTAATCGCTCTCTGGGATATTAAAGGTTTATGGTTGTGAGGAACAGGGCCAGCACCATGGCACTGATAGCCAAAGGTGCTGCGTGTGGGGCTGCATGGGCGTGTGCTGGCGATCGAGGTCTAACAGACGGGGTGGACATATTGAAAGGTTGATGGAAGGGGGTGTAGGATGGGGGTGCAAATGTATCTTAATTTGCGAAGTGCTCTCGGCATCCAAAGACCTTTTGCGTGTTTGTGATAAGCGCAAATATATTAAAAACATGCTCTTTTGATACAGTCCAAGGTTGTCACGGTTTGTGATTTCTGCCAGAGAATTATAAAATGTGGCAGTGTGGTGCTCTGTACGTCTCTGCCTGCACTGAACTTTCATGCTGTTCGAGGACGCACATGCACTGGGATTTCTGAAAATGCCACCCGCCAGATGTGGCGGGAGGCATTTCGAAATTGTTTTCATGATTGGATATAAAACAACTTCAACACATGAATCAGCCAGGTTGTGGGCAGAAAAAAATACAATGGCGAAGTGAGGAGAGTAATTGCCCGCAAGTGTAAATATGGTCTATATTAAATTAGTGTTGCAAAGATTAAAAGGTCTAAAGAAAAGGAAAAAGGAAAGCAATGTCATTGTTCTCATTGGGATCTACAGATAGCAGAGGCAGTATGAACTCTGACAGAAGGCCACTCAATTAAAAGCAATTGCTTGTCAATTACCAGTTTACTTCTTTCCTGCTTGGGTCTCTGTTAGAGGTGAACGGAGGGAGGAACTGCAGGCGTTAGCGCAAGGGAGAAACTGCTATTATTTTCTTTTCAACCATGTTCATCGCATTCTTCAGGCATATTAGAGGTCACGCATGACACTCTGCTGCTTTCGTGCAGGAGTCGTGACTCTGGGAAGGAGCTCGCCCAGGTATTGTCAAGCTTGCCATTTATGTCCCTAGAAATATCGCCCTTAAGATTCCAAATACAGAGCGAGCAAAAGCCTTTCTCCGGCGACAGTATTTTCTCTCTCTGATATGCCCATGCATTTTCAGAATCCTTGCCTTCATTCCTTGGTTTTTCATTCAATAGCATTGCATGGCACTCGATTTGAAAGACGTGCATACACATTTCAAAGGAAAGATGTGCTGCACTTGTAATAATAGCCATTCTGTAGCAATTGCCGTTCAGCGAATCCTTGAAACGTCTCTTTACAATCAAGAAATAATACAATCGTGCTGTGAATGGGGCAAGCCTAAAACGCGATAATATGTAACGTGCTGTGAATGGGGCAAGAGAGTGTTTCAGGAGGCGATCATAACCCTTTAGCCAAAGATAACACACACAAAATGTGCCCCTGCCTGCCTGCAACATCACATTTCACAAAAAAGCAGCAGACTCAAAATAAGATGTAGCAACAATGGATTAAAAAAGCATAGCACAGCATGTATTATGCTGCTCCCTAGGTTACAAGTCGCATCCATGTAATGTTTCTTTAAAAAAAATATTGCCGACTGCATGTTATAGCCAGCCTACAAAAGAATATCAAAAGACACTGCTCAAAATCAAGAATGCAACTGCACATTATTAGAGAGATATGTGTACATACAGTGCTTTAATATTGGCAGAATCAGCCATCTCTCCAATACATTTCGGCACTATTCTGGGTCCTTTCCCTCCGATACACACGTTATTTGTGTGGAAAGTCATGCACTTGCGCACCAAACTGCACGCAAATCTGCGTCCGTCGATTCATGGCTTTGAATGCGCAGTACGTTTCCTGGACTTGCGTGGCATTCGTGCAGGCTTGGCACGTCTCTGCGAGCTGTCATGGGCCTTGCGTGAGACTCCATGCAGAGCATGGGTGTGGCTTGCGCAGAGGGCTGGGGGGCGTGTCGGTGGCGTTCCAGGCACGACTTGCCGATACGGTTACTTTGCGCAGTAAATTCCATGACTATGCGGGGTGCACATTTTTTAATCTGCGCGCAGGCTCGTGCAGTGTACTTCTCGGCGCCCGGCCCCTGTGGGATTTCTGCACACTCTTCCACGAATCGGCCCAAAGCGTTTTCCAATGGGGTTTTGCCATTATAAAACACTTTTGTGTATTAGGCCCAAGACGCTGTTCATCATTTAACCACTAGTAGGCTCTTTGTCATTCAATGCAGTCAAACCACCGACATCCTCATGTGCTGACCACAAAAACAGGAACTATGTTTTTTCGACTTTAACTGGCCGGATCTCATTTTGCCCCATTTTTATGTGAGGGAGACCCCAAGCATAAATGCTGAAAAAAACCCTCAACCACCCATCATCCCCCTTCTATCTTTTTTGCAGTAAAAAAAATAATAAAAAGTGGCAAAACGTAATTCAAAGAGCCTGTTGTTCGAATAAGGTAGGGAATACACAAAAGCACAATCTGATGAAGGCATGTATGCGGTTATTCAACATCTGCCTGGTGTACCTGAGATTGAATATGGACCAGGGTTCAAATGCCTCAATAACTGGGAAAACCCCTAAATGCACCGGGTCGCTGATTACATACAACCCATGAATTTAATTTGAATGTGTTCAGTAAAGAGTACCTTGTACAAAAGAGCTGTGCATTTGTATAGTGTTTCAATTTATCTGCAGCTTTTAATTGGATATGTGTTTCTAACTTTATTTTGTGGGTTCACTAAATATGTTTATTATCACATTTTCATTGTTTCTATTTTGTATGTATCCCTCGCACTTTTTAGGGTACATAGTCTTATTAATGAGTTCTTCCTGCAGACATGCATCCTGTGCTTGCAAAGAAGTTGGGAAGTGTGACAATGCCCCCCTGCCACACCTTGGGAACCATCAATGAGGTGGTGAACGAGGATCTATGTGACCACAATCAATTAGATATGCTGGACCTGCAAGAGGTAGATGGGGACTCCCCAGACCACCCCAACTGGGTTCCTGCGCTTAGTAAATGGGAAGTCACACGAATGTTTATACTCCAACATCCCATATGGACAGGCAGCTAGGCAGGACCGGTATAAGCCCCTCACACCTAACCCTATCCGATGGCACCACCTAAGAAGGGAAATAGCCATAACCATTTAGAGGGGTGCCTCCTCATAAAGTAAGCATCCCAAGAGAGCTATTCCAGACCCAATAATCTTGCTTGAGGAAGCAACATCTTCCTTTACAGTAACAATGTTAAAACATACATGTGTGCCTGTAATGTGAGGAAACAAGTTTGTTTTTATGCCATTGGTGGCAGTGGGATCATTTTGCTATAAGACATGCATGTGCATGTCTCCATGAGCCATGCACATGTAGGTCTTTATGCAAAATGTAGGGAAAGAGGAACAGAATCAAATAACAATGGACTTACCTCCATTTCTCCTTCTACTCACTCTTCTTCCCTTTTCTCATAACCTTTAGCCTCAACTTGATGTAACTTCTTCTTTAGTCTTCAAGCTCTACATCGTCCTCCTTTCCCCTGTACCTGCCCCCTCAAATAAGATGCACCCATCCTCCAAGAATCTACAACCTCATCTATCCCCCTTGCCTACCACACAACACCTGCTCCTCTCCCCTCACTCTTTTACTTGGACCTTCGAATGCACAATTCCTTTGCAACATGTATTACCACATCACTGACCAATTAAACTCTTATGACCCCCATCTTTGACTTCTTGCTATCAAAGGCATCGTGATCGATCTGCATGATTCTGCTATGCAAGCATCTATCCACACTGACTCTGCTACCTTCTTCCACTCTCGCTGACTTGTGGGAAGGGCATGGTGTGCGGTCCCCTGTCAATAAGGCCCTCAACACTGCCCCTCTACCCCATCTGACATGAATTCTCCATCTTATGCATATGCCACTAGTCAACTCCTCCCTCTTAATACTCTTGATATTCTGGATCTCTATCGACCCCCTGGAACTCTCAAATCCTTCTTCCCTGATCTGACCATCTCCTTGAGTCACTTCCTACTGACATGCACATTCTCATGCTGGAGTACTTTAACATTTGCAATTCAATTGCAGGCATACGACTTGCACTTAACTCCCTCCTTTCTGACCACCTCTCTACTCCCACTACGGCCAGCCTACTTGTACTCTGTTGGGAATTCTCTTGACCTTGTCTTTCTGTCTAGTTCACACTCTTCGACTAACGTCTCCATTCACCTCTCTCCTTCTGATCACTGCATTGTTCACTTTAATGCCTTGGTCAATCCACTGTCTACTCCTCATCTCCCCCCTTTAATAACTATGACAATATTCAAGCAGGACTAATTTGCCCCTGCGATGATCTGAGGACCTCTATCATGTCACTTTCCCCTAATTATGACTCTGTGCTTTCTCTGACTTTCACTATGCACGTATGACTCCAGTTGACTAACACTATCCTGCTCACACAGGATAGTATCTGTCTGATTGTATCTCAGTTTACTCACCATTGTGTTCATTGCAATCCTCCTCTACACTCAACCTCACCTTCCCATACCTTCCCTGTGCCTCTGCCTGCTTCTTAGTTAGGTTTCACACAAATAGTCAATGTACAATCACAACAGATGCCAGTGATAAAGGGTTGAGGGCGAGTCTTTTACAAGAGAACATTTGCAAAGTGGTGAGAACATTTGCATTCACCTACGTTAAAAGGCAACCAGCATAAGTACTTGTTTATAGAAAAACAGTTTTTGAGCTGTGGGTCACCCAGTTACAAACATTGCTATGGGGCAGGAAGTCCACTAACAAAGTTGCTCACAAACTGCTTGTGGGGATTTTTGCAGCGAGTGTCAATGTAGATATTGAGAGGTTTCACGGCACTGCAAGTTTTTTTGTAGTTTGGGGTGGTACACATGCCCAGCAGGGGGAATGTGGTTGCTGATTTGTTGTCCAGGATGACTGTTGAAGATGTAGATTCAGAGAAGTGGGAGAACAAAATAACAGATGAAGAAATATTTGTGGTGAGAAACATGATTGCAATTGTGGAAGATGGGAGGAAACAACTAGAAGGGGATTCACTACTCAGAGAGGTCATCACATGCAGTAGAATCAGGTTGGATGGGATTCTGTCAGGATGATTCTGATGAATTAAAATCTTACTGAAAAGTTAGACACAAGCTTCGATTGACTGCTGGCATCATTTGCAAGGAAAGTAAACTTGTTCCACATTGAATTGAGAGAAGAGTGAATTGTATATTATTGTTCTGCACACCCCCACTGGCATTGCACTATTGTGCCCTGGAGTTCTTTGACATGAAATGTATGTTAAGTGGAACGAGGAATGTGTGGAAGCGAAGACTGGCCACAAGACGCAGAAGTATGACTTGCCCAAGTGTGGTCAGGAGATAATTCTTAGGCAATTTGATATGGTCAAGCAAAAGAAACTAGGTTTGTGATGGAAGGACGATCAAAGACCTGGTGGCCTCAGAAAGATTATAGGATGCCCCAGATGCAATTTGTTTGGTGACTGGCTGTTGCTGGAACAATTGGGATTCTGCTTTAAAAGTATGTTTCGTGTGATATATGTCTATAATGTCAAGGATGTGCTGTGCTGCATGGGTGTGTTTATTCTGTATCTTGTACGCCATGTACCATTCTAGTATTTAGGTAGAGAGGGCGGGTGGTTTCATTGCTCTAGGGCAGACCGTGCACTGTAGCAGATGAAGATTAAACTTTATTGCAGATATCACACCGTCAAAGATTCGTTCTGAGAGTACAGAACACTGTCGCTATGCAATAAAGTGCTAATCCAAAAAATGTTTTGAGGAGCAGTGGAGAATACGGACATGGCTTGTCCGATTGCTTGTGGGACATTAATAAACCTAACTAGACACATGACGTTACTATTGTGTGTAGTCCTACTGCATGCATATGCTTACTGAAGCTGGGGAACAGTGGTTTTAAAAGCTAGTGGTGCTCCTTGGGAGGGTGCGAACTACAACTCCCACCAGCCCTCTCCACTGATTGCTTGTGGCTACAGGAAAATGAAAAAGGCCTCTCCAATTTACATTAGTAAACATTGCTAAACACAAACTGATTAAATTACTAATAAACAGTATGACCAAAGTTTAGGATTTGATTTGATTTGATTTGAACATTTATAAACATGCACAGAACAAACATAATCGTATAAAGGCACAGCTGGTAGACAAAATAGCAAACAAAACCAACAGACAGCGTCAGGGACCATTCTTCAGACGAGACAACCATAAAAGTCCTAATGCCCCCATCTGCCCTTTATTTAATTGGAAGGTTTTAAGGGCTTTACGAAACTGATAGATGGATTCAAGAGATGTGATTATTCGGGGGAGGCTGTTCCACAGCCTTAGACCGTAGACAGCGAACATTTTATCTCCCTTTGGGACACAAGAAGAGGATGGAATTGTCAACAACAATTGATCCCCTGACGGTAGCATCAAGGTCGGTTGGTAACAGATAAGTTTATCCCCCAGATAGGAGGGGGCCAGACCATTCAAACTCTTGAATATCAGTCAAGCCACCTTAATGTTAATTATGTCTTCCATGACCAGCCAGTGAAGTGTCCAGTGGGAGGTCGAGACATGGAAGGACCTGCCCAATCGACAGACCAGTCTTTCAGCAGCATTGTGTGCTTTTTGCAATCTCTGATGCTGTTTGACCGGAATGCCACCAAGAAGGCTGTTGCACCAGTGAACCCACTACAACAGCACGATCATGATCTAGAACCAATGGCAGGACTTGTAACAAAGGCAATGAGTAAAAAACTGCCTGAACCTTTCCACTAACCTGGCCTTCACTGCCGAGATTGTCCTTCCATATACACCCTACATTTTTGATTTTGGGGTTGAACTTTAGCTCAGCCCCCAAAAATCAGACACATCAATGCCATAGGAAGATGTTTGAGTCCAATCAGAGCGACTTTGGTCTTGGTCGGGTAAACTTGCAATTGATTTTCTGACATCCAAAGACTCATTTCATCGGGTCACTGTTTGACCCTGAAGAATATTTCCTCAATGTTCCCTATTTTAATGAAAACATGAATATAATTGGCATAAGAGTGGAAATTAATCCCATGATTCCTCATGATATCCATTAGCAGCCAAAGGTAAAGATCAAAGAGTGGGGGCGATGATGCAGATCCCTGTTGTACTTCACAGCCCCGGGAGATTGGGTCTGAAAGAACCCCCTGCCCCAAATTTGACCTGCTAGCTTCGGTTAGATAGAAAAGAGCCAAACCATGTGATTGAATGTTCAGAAACATTACCAATCTCTCTCAAAAGGCTACACAGGATATGATGAGCTACCATCTCAAAGGCCGCAGAGAGGTCTAACATTACCAGCAATGAGAGATCTCCTCCATCTGCGACTCCTACTCCACATAATCCTGCAGATGGCAGGTGACCACATTCTCAAGCACTTTACCTGCCAACGGGAGCCCTGCTCCCTTTCGGTAATTCTGCAGTGTAGTTGGATCTAAATTTGTTTTTTTGAACAGTGGCATAACAATGGCTTTCTTATGGTCCAATGGCACTATACCTTGCTCAAGAGATTTTTGTATGAAATCTGTCATACTTGGAGCAATCTCCAGGGCTATTCGCCTTGCGGTACATGCTAGCATTGGCAATAGTGAATCATTGGTAGGTTTAAGTGTTGTTATAAATAAATGAATGTCATCCTATGATGCTGGTGTAAAATGAAACGGACCAGTGTGTAGAGAAATCCCTCTTTGCACAGGTGATAAGTACTCCATCTGTTCAAGAACTCTCTTTAAGGAAGACTGAAGATTCAACAGGCTACTGCCCTGAATTATTTCTATTTTTCCTTAAAAAAAGGTGTTACATATGTTGGCCTGTGATAACAAAGGCTCAATAGCAGAGGAAATGCAAATTGGATGACAAAAATGTGATATAACTGAGAACAGCTCTCTGGAGTGATTTTTCACTGCATCCATTTTTCCGTGAATATATTCGGATTTTTCTTTAAAAATGTCACGCTTGTATTTCTTCAGGGCAAGTTTATTTATGTATTTATTTCATTTATTATTTATAGAGCGCTGAACAAGACCCAAAGGTATAGGAGCGCTGACAAGAGAGACTACATTAAACAGAATACCATCAAAGTGATCAGATTGGAGGGGTAAGCGTGTTTCAAGTGGGAAGCAAGAGTAGTTACTTGAACAGCAGTGTTAGTAAGCCACGCTTAAACCTGGAAAGAGAACGACAAGACCTCAGGTCAGGTGGCAGGGCATTCCAACGTTCAGGTGTGGCATAGGGAAAGGACCCTTGGGCAAGCAGTCATTCTAGCCCTGGGGGCATTCAGAAGGAAGGTGTTGTTAGATCTAAGCACTCTGCGTGCTGGTTGCCAGAGGAGCTTGTCCGATAAGTATACCGGGCTTGTTCCATAGAGGCACATTTACGTGATGGTCTGCACACAGAAGGTAATTCGAGATGCCACTGGGAACTGGTGTAGGGCCTACAAGGCCTCTGAAATGTGATATTTATTTTGTAGGCCCTCTACAGTCCAGACTGTGTGATTGTGGATGGTCTGCAGATGAACCAGCTCTCATTTCCCAATGCCTTGTAACAAGTTAGTTCATGATTCAGGAAAAACCCTAGAGTCTTGACTTTCGGGAGGGTGGCTATGGAACAGCCAGCAATTTGAAATATGAAGTCCGGTCTCAGCTTATTCAGCTGTGGTTGTGTGCCCCTAGTCATAAGCTCTGTTTATTAGTCATTGAGAGCAAAGCCATTCTTTTTCATCCACATCTGGGGATGAGGGAATAGGCTGAGTTGAGGGATTTGGAGTCTTTGGAGTAGTCCCCTGACAAAGATATAAGACATTGAACATCATCTGCATAATCATTGTGAGATCCCTGATTGCCATTGAGCAGCTCGAATAGGGGCCTGGAGAAAAGATTAAACAGGGTAGGGGATAAGCAGACTCCCCAGGGGTCTCCACATGGCACCCGGACGTCCTTGGTCACAGCATCACCTCTGAATACTCTGGCTGACCATCCAGAAAGAAAGGATGTGACCCAGCTGGCGGTAGCTGGCGAGAAAGCGTCAGAGTGTAATAGTCCAGTGGCCAGCTTCTCCTGATCAACCGGGTCGAAAGCCACTGATAAGTCCAGAAGCATTAGTAGAGTTGTTCCGCCTTTCTCAAATATCTGTAGAATGCCAGCTATCAGATCTAATAGTGTTGACTCAGTAGCATGAGCATGACAGTAACCCGACAGCCTCTGACCCAAGATGTTTTATTTGGATAAGAAATACTTCACTTGAATCTAGGATGATTTGTACAGCATTGTTTTAAAGGCTGAGAGTTGCTAATGGGCCTGTAATTCGAAGGGGCATTATGATCTAGTAAAGGTTTCTTGATCAGCAGCCAAATCAATGTCTGCTAAATTCAGTGGTCTTCCAACTTTTTTGGCCTGGACCCCCCTGTGCAAAATGTGGACAGGCCTGGGCCCCAACCTACTTCCATTACAGTCGTTGGGCTCCCTCAGTCCACTCCAACCCAGTTTCTGGGCTCTCTCCAGCCCACCACATACACTGGGCTTTCCCCACCCTGCTCCCACCACTATCCCATGGCTCCCTCCCATCCTGCTCCCACCACAGTCCCTGGACTCCCCCCAACCCATTCCCAGCACAGTCCTAAGGCCAGTGGCAGCTGGTGAATTTTTTTTAAAGTGGAGGAGCATAAATATGTCCCCCAGATATGCCATATCAGCCAAGTGCAGCAAGGGAGCCTGAAGCAATCAAGGCAGGTTTGGGGGGGTTCTCCACCCACAAAATCTTTTCAAATCATTGGTTCAAATGCTGTATTTTAGAGCATAATTATTTTTTAAATTGTGTAAAAAGCAAAAGAGTTTGCAATTGTTGCTTGGGGGACAAGGTGGCAGGCATGGTATTTTTTACTGGAAATCTATGGATGCCCAGTTCAAAGATACCATCCCTGTCCCATGGGCCCCACAGCGCCTAACACACTCACACTATCAACGTGATTATGTCTGTATGCAAGGCGCTGCGGGGCACAGGGGTAACACATGGTATTTTTAATGGGACATCTATGAGAGATGTCCAGTAAAAAAAATACCATTCTTGTCCCCTGGGCTCCACAGTGCCTCAGAATGAGAGCTGATTTTGGCAGGTGGGTAGGGCGATCATGTAACAAAGGCATTTTTAAAAGGCCTTTGATGTACAACCCTCCTCGAACCTCTGCCCAACACACTCACCAAAATCAGCTCAACGGACCAATACAAACACACACACCCATTCAAACAGCAAGCACTCAATCATTCCCACAAGCACCCATCACCATACACTCACTCATAACACAATCAGACATGCATCTATACACATATTTAAATACAAAATAAATTAACATAAATGCCCCTTCTGCCCCATTCATGAAGTTTCCTCCCTAATGCTCCAGCTCCTGCATCATAAACAGGAATCTGGAAGCAAGAGCTTCCTGATTCATGCACGTGAGTGCAGGTGCCTGCGTGTGAGTGCCGAAACACCCCGCTCCAGCCTGCTCTGTCTGCATGTATGAAGGAGGTGCAAGAGCTCCCCCTCGCACATACAGACATGCAGTTCCCCAGCCAGCATTTCCAATGAGCCATGCAAGGCTGGCAAAGCAAAACACCCCCAGCCTTGCATCGCTCATTGAGCCTGTGCAGCTGGGGAACTGAACTGTCAAAGGGAAACAGTGATTCCCTTTGACAGTTCAGCCTGTCCAGGAGCGCTCTCTCAGCTGGAAAGGGAGAGGGAGTGCTCACTGTTTCACTGGTCTGGCTCCTCCATAATAGGTGAGGGGGGCACTATTCAACACCCTCTCACCCATTAGGGATGTGCTGCCCCTGCCCAGGGCTCAACCTTCCCCACTTTTTCATTGCTCCACATAAAAAGAAATATTTGTTTTTGTTATTATTTTTATAAACTTCAGGCTGCAGTCTCACGTCCCACACACCCCTGAAATTCGGCCATGACCCTGGGGTAGGGGGGCGTGCCCCACATTTTGAATACCTCTGCTTAATGCATGGTGGCACAGTGCTTCCCTAAATGAGGCATTGATACATTTAGTGATCAGAGAAATTAGCAGTTTCACACATGCTTTGATGGTTGTGTCAGGGCAGGCATCTCCCTTTCAATGAGTATGTTAAGTTGTTGGAGTATTACTGACACTTCTACTTCCGAGACATGACAGATTCTGGAATGTTGCAACATGTCCCAATCGCCTTTGACCATGGAATTATGAATGCAGCGCGTGGATTAGCAAAATCCTTATGTATATTTTCAATTTGGTTGGCCATTGCATCCTGAATTGATGTGCGCCACCTTTTGTTTTTATTGAAGTCTTTGAGATAGCAGGCATGGATCTTCTAGCTCTTTAGTAACTTTAAAGAGCTCTTTAAAGATAGAGGTGGCATTTCGATCCTATATTTGTACATCATTTTCTTAGCAAGTATGATCGCTGTCTTAGGTTCCTTATCTGCATGATTGCAACTGTTTCTGTCCCCCTCTGTGTTGTATTTGTTCCAAATATTGAATGCTTCACGGTTAATGGTCTTAAGGTTAGGAATTTTGGGAGAATACCAGCTTTTGGACTAACCTAATTTTCTCTGAAGCCACTGTGTCTGCTGCGTGGAGCATCATGTTCTGGTATAACTCAGCCAGCTCCACCGCTGACTCAGTCTGAGCCAGATTGTCCAATGCGCTTTTAAAAAAAGGGTGTTAATACTTCCTTATTCAACCTGCACGTGTTATTCGGCTGGATACGGATCCTTTCTGCTTTGAATTTTTGTTTCTTGTGTGCAATGAAACCTAACCCAATCAAAGCAGCCTCCATGGCTGCTGCGGAGAAGTCAGAGTTGTCCCACAGACGCAGATTGAGATCGCCCAGGACAATACATTTAGATAGTGGTTTGAGCAGGGGCATCAGCATGTCACAGAATTGTGCATGGAAACCTGGGCATTGTAGATGGGGGGGCGGTGATAGACCAAAATGAAATGGATGGTACTTTTATCATTGGCCAACCCTTTAACATGCAAGATCTCTCAGTCGGATGGGCCTGTAATGGCCACTTCACGTATATGCTGTGAGGCCTCTTATATATGTAAGAGGATTCAATTCAACACTACAGCTAAGTCAACGCCTAGTCTAGAATACTGAATGAAACCCTTATTGATATATCTTTATGCCCAGTTCATAAGTTCTGGATGACTACCCCTGTATAACACCCCTCTCTTAGAATCCCCCTGACCCCACTGAGTCAAGAAGTAGGTTTGTTTTGCAAATTTAAAAGATTTATTTGAGAAATTAACAATTTATAGATATATCACACTTTGATAATACATTACTAATTGATAGCACACTTAGGCATATGAGCAGTAATCAGCAATAAGCAATCCTACAATAGCACAGTTCTGGTGACTTATGACTAGGAACAGTGGAATAAAGTATCAGAGAATGCTTTATGGTTTCAATGAATTGCACAGATGAAAAAGAATGCAGCACAGAAATCGACTTGATAGGACTTCACTAAAAGACAATGTAATCACTTTTCTTTGAAAATTCACTCCCCCCTTTATGCAATATAAGGAGATGGAAAGGAGAGCACACAGTTCTCAGGGATGCAATCAATACAATACGAAATTCAGTTCCCCCCAGCAAGCTTAGAGGAAAACAGGTCGGAGTTTTAAACACAGGCCCAAAAAGCTTTGAATGTGGTTTGCAAGGAAGTGAAAAATATGCTAAAATGCTTTTAATTCCATCTAGAGGTTCAGGGTAAGTGATAGATACTTTGAATGAGTTCAGGATCACTTTAGCAATGCTCTATGAATGGTTGTCAGGTTGCAAACAAATTTTTGCAACGGAAGGCAAGCAGCTGCAGATTTTTACACGTGAGCTAACCTTTCAATTCGCGGCAAAATGTCAAATCGCGGCAGATTATTCCGAGTGCGCCGGGCGCGATTACAGAGGAACTACAAGGATTAGCACTATCGTTTTGGGGTCATAGGACAGCCTAGGATCTCAGCTTCCAGATGAGAGTTAAATTTCGTTCCTAACCCAAACGGTTTCGGAGTTATGAACGATTTAGTAAAGGTAGATTTTCGGATTTAAAACAACTCAAAATGACAAGTGACAGCGTGCAACTTTGGATTTACATATGACAGCTCGCAGCTTAAGAATGACAGGTGACAGGATCTCTAGGAGACAGTTCTACTCAAGTTAAAATAGCTTGCATTAGATTATTTTAACTAAGAGATTGGGTTCTGCACAGTTTAGGCGGATACTCACTCCTAATTTTTAGAAGGACTGGGCCTCGTCACGATCTGGTCAGCGGGTTTTCTTCACTGGCCACGGAGGGTCTCTGCACACAGCGTCTGGGTCAGCTCTACTCTGCTGGTCTGGTCTGGGTCTCTGGTTCTGATCAGGTCTGTGAGTCCGGATACAGTGGTCTCCGGTTCAGCTGGTCTCTCTCTGGATACAACACTGCTTTCTGGCAAATGGCAAGAGTTCTTGCAAAGAATTCAACAGCTCGCCTGGCTGTGAATAGTTGCAATGATTTGAGGCCTGCTAAAGAGAGATTTAGCTTGTAGTTGACCTCTCTGCTACAAATTCTGAAGTCAAGTCTTGGTCTCTGAAGGTGGATAGATTGAAGTCTCTGTGTTGGCTCTCTGGAGGTTGATGGAGGTAAAGTATGGATTTTCCCAGCAGAGCGTCCCGCAGCAGATGGAATAGAATGTCTCTATCTGTCCTGACTGTCTGCTTTTATGTGTTTTGAAAGTGGATGGAGAGGCTAGCTTTCTAGGCCCTACCCCTCTCCACTTGTCATTGGCCACTTCCTCCTCTTCCCCTTGATTGGGGGAATGAAATGAAGTGTCATCATGATGAGGTCTGTTTATGATACAGAGAACCCACCCCTGTCAACTTTACACACAATCTATATCTGATCCAAATACATACTTCCCCGATAGACAGTTGTTTGGCATTGCATACACACATCATGCATTTACTGATGGTAGCCCCTGTTCCAATTCTGTCGTTTCTAGGAGCTTGGGTTCAAAAATGGCAACATATTTCACTTTTTGGTCGGGTTACCAATATTGGATTTGTCCCCGCATTTACACAAATGTTCGCAAAGCATGTGGGCATTAGGTGGTGGAGTGTCAGATTTTTAACATACATACATTTAGAGTAATATCCTCTTTTCTGCTAAAACCCCCCTGAACATACCACCGGGTCCTACCACGTCTTCAAATGTGCACAGAAAAATCACAAGAATAATGATATCACTTATAAAATTTTCACAAGTCCGCTCTATGAATGATCCATCTTTTTAGATGTATGTTCTGGCCCCAAAGGGGTGTGGTTTCCCCCCAGCACAAGGTTGAATTTCTGGTTTTTCCAGTTCTGCCAAGCCAGCTTGCTCTCACAGGCAGTGCTCCTCCCCTTTCCTTCCAGGAGGAAGCCACTTTTACGACCACCCCCAATAAAACATTTGCCTGAGTCAGGACAGGGCTTTGTTCAATTTCCTGCAGAGCCCAGGTAATTCAATCAGAGAAGTGTCATATCCCTTTTGGTGGGAACAGCAAAAGGCAGCTAGGCCTGGGAACACAGTTGTTGTGCAAGTCTCAACTCCTGTCGGGGGTAGCTGGTGGGCAAAATTCCCTCTCTTTTTAAGCCAGGGCTCAGCTAAATGTCTCTTTGGCTGCCAGTTTTCCTGTCCAAATCAAACTTCCAATTTTTACGCATGCAGCTAGAATGCTGATTCTAAGTTTAAAACTATGACATTATAACAATTGCAACCTATGTGACACTCAAAAGTAGGTCACTCATTTCTTTTAAACATTTAGATTTTTAGTGTCTTTCAGTCCAAATTTACTTAAACTGCTGAAATCCACAGCTCAGCCAGGTTTGCTATGAACATTATTTTAGGCTCATCCTCTTTCCAGATTTTGTATGCCCACAAGACTTTATTCTGTCAAATGTCTGCTGGTGTTCAGTGAGATTGTTGGATATTCTGCAATGTTTGAAATGGGCATTCTGAGATTGCCTTCAGAGAAACAAAGGGTGATTTTTAAAGTGCTTTCTAGCGAACAGGCACTGCTGTTTTTCTCTTTGGCACCCCATTTCACTCATGGCTCTTCTGACACAGCACACCCGCACCGGGGGGTGGCAAGTCAGGCGACCATTTTGGTGTGCGCACAAACTGCGCGGTTTTCATAGATTCTGGCGCACATGTGGGCTTTTTCGGCCATCTTGGATTTCCTAAGCCCACAGCACCAAATGTTGTAGCATAATAGTCCAAACGTGGGTCAGAACACCCAACATATAATTGCAAGACGTCCACCACGTCCAGTTTTACTGTATGCCCTAAGGATAGGATATCCAGGGGGGAATTGCCAGGGCCGGTCCTGGGCCCGGCCGCCTCATGTAACCATATTTCTGTGCCAAACCTAATATCAATTTCTTTGCTTAAAACATAGTCTGCCACCTCTGTGGCATGCCTTATTAAGGAGTGGGTGCTGAGTTGGAGGCCATTCAGAAATCTGGGTGTCCTTGACTAATGGCAGGTGCGCTGTCAATGCTTGTGGTATTGGCTCTATCCATCTTGGGGGCATTGGGCCTTGGTGTTTCGTCCCTGTTTAATTGAGTGTCTTGGCCATGCTCAGCTGTGATGTTCCGGGGATAGGTGTCTTTGCCATAGGTGTATTTAGCCTTAATATCTCTTTCTACAGTTCGAGACTCTCTCCACTACTGATCCATTACTCTAAAATACTTCCATAGAGTAATTACATTTTGAGTAAACCAGGGTTTTGATTTTTTTGTCTTTATAGGTTTAAGCTGTAGTATTACTGAAAGTGCATCGTAATGGATCACCTACATTGGTTTTGGACAGTAGTTTGGTGGCAGCTGCACTTAAGTTTTGCCTTGGTGCAAGCCATTTTCCTGCAGTGATTGCCCAATGTAGTTTTTTCGTAGCCATTGGGGTACCAATGTATTTTTTTAAATCCTGCTTTTGGCCATTTGTATTTAAGTCTTCCTCTGATTAGGGCAACCATGTGATAGGCTCAGAATGGCTTTTCTCACAATGTGGGCTCTTTGTGAGTCCACATGGCAGCCTCCATATTGGTTCTAGCTGGTTTAGAAGTTTGAGTCCCTGGGCTCTCACTGCCTATGAGGATTGTCTAGGTTGTGTGTCATTTCTTATTACCATAGCAAAACAAAAAGAGGTGATGGTTGTAAGGTGTATAATACATCTTAACCTCTGGAATTGCTCTGGGAAACCCACCAGACCATTGTTGTTCACCTGCCAAGCCATTACAAAAGGGAAAGAACTTATGCAAATCAGGATTGGTCCCACTCCCAAACAGACAGTTCAGCCCGAACTGCTTGGTCACACCCTGCTGCACGAGACCACAAGCATCCCCAGACACGTTTCAGCCTTGCTGGGTGTCATCAGTAAGATGTAGCTTGGGTCCCTAAGCCCAGCAGGCACTGAACCCACGTTTGGGCATACCCGTCCCACTCGGGTTGACAATAGCAAATCCAAAGTGGTGATGGTGGCAGTACCTGGCTGAATTAAATATGGCTAGGCCACTTTTGCAATGGTGCAGACGGGCTTAGAAACGGTGATGCGAAAGGTTGCCCAGAGCACTGCCAGTGGTTCAGATTTATTCAAAACCTTCTACCCAACACTTTTTGTGGTTGTAGTTTGTCTCCCTATGTGAAAGGGGGTATGCCCAGGCGTGGGACCCTTGCTCGCTTAGCCATAGGAAACAAAGCTACATCTCACTGTGGAGGTGTGACTAGGCCAAAACATGTCTGGGGCTGCTTGTGTTTCGGTGCAGGGGGCAACTGGCCTGGCAGTTCGGGCTGGGCTGCAACCATTGGTGGCAGTACTTGACTGAATTGCGTATAGCTGGTACCCTTCTTGCAATGCTGCAGATGGGCTAATAAACAGGGGTGTGGAAGGTTGCCCAGAGCATTGCCAGTAGTTCAGATGTATTCAAAACATTCCACCCATCACTTTTCTGGTTGTAGTTTGTCTCCCTATCTGAGGGAGGGTATGCACAGACATCGGTCCCTTGCTCGCTGCACCATAGGGAATCAAGCTGCATCTCACTGACGTGGCCCAACAAGGCCAAAACATGTCTGGGGTTGCTTGTGTTTCTGTGCAGAGGGGGCCTGGCCTAGTAGCTTAGGCTGCACTGCTACCATTGGTGCCAGTAGCTGACTGATTTTCATTTGGCTGGAACACTTTTGCAGTGGCACAGACAGGTTAAAAATCAGTGGTGTGGAAGGTTGATCAGAGCAGAAGAGCGCAGGAAAAATCTGAAAAATAGGCCGGCATCCACTTTGCCCATGTCAGTGGTAACACAGGAGACCACTGCCAAACCCATCATTTGGCTGCCCACAGAGCAACATGACTGCAAAAGGAACACAGAGCTGTGTGGAAATCCGTTTTTCTTGGTTGTCAAATTTGCAAAAATCATGGCTCACAAACCACCCAAAAGATCCAACCTCCTTGTTGGGTGTTAAACATCATTCTACTTCAAGAATCCACAAAAAATATAATGTCAGCAGAAGTGTATTTTATCAGAACAAAATCCACTTTTAAAGATACTTGCTGGAAAGAAATATTTCTAAATTGGGTGCAATACCGTTATTCGCCTCTGTCAGACGCTGGCGATCTCTAAATCTGACAGGTGAAACTTGTGTCTCAAAAGCTAAATATGCCAAAGAAGGGACTTCCTTCAAATGCAATATAGGGTGCCACACATTGATTTTCATGTTGAAAAAGGCTGGAATTGAAGATATGTCTGCTTATTTTAAATTTGTAACTGTAATTTTTCGCAAGAAACAATGTTACAATTGACCATAAGGTAACCTGATTCAGCTACACTCCAAGAGGTTTCCCACACTGAGCTTCAAACACATTCCACACCTTCTCCCTAAACAAAGGAATATTTTCCCCTGTGCTCTGCCGAGTATCTTACAGGCAAGTTTGAAAGGAAATGGGAGGAGCACTCTGGCATGTTGCTCTGAGTGAAGACAAAGGACTCCCTTGAGCTGAATGAAAATGCTAATTCGGGAGTGACTGAAACTAACTGACCAGGAACACAAGCCCATGTGACTCTCTAGCCTGGCCAAGCCTTGGAGGCGGGCCAGACTGAAAATGTGGATTTGAAATTGAAGAAACTGTATGTTTAAGAAAAAGACTTGTAGACAATTTTACTGAACTGATAAAAATATGGAATTTATAGGTTATTAAAATGAAAAATGTGCTCACAGTTTAAAACTAATCTGGAATCTGTGCGACATTCAGAGACTGAACCACAAAAAAGTTCATGTTCTAGCTATTGTGATTATGTTAGGAACATGAAAAATTACAGGAATATGCCCAGAGGGTATGTGTATGCATGTGTGAAAATTGGTACAGAACTGACACTGAGTAACCGACCAAAAGCGCGAAAAAATATCATTTGTGAACCAAAACTCACAGGAGGATCAGACTTCGACAGTAACGTACCTTAGTGAATCTGTAATGTAAATATGTATTGTTAACAAGTTGTGCATATTGTAAATATGTTTTTATGAAAAATAAGATATACTATACAGAGACAAAGGGGAGGTTTTCTCCCTAAGCCATACACATGACACATCATGACACATCATGACACACTGTTCCCTTCTCAAATCAGGAGAGAAAGAATTCTCTGGCCTATCAGATTCTTAGAGGGTTGGGCATAGACAATCAGCCTCCCCACCCACTTTGGAAAATGAATAAATAGGGACTGTTGAGGACCCACAGACAGACACACATTCACTGATCAACTGATCCACTGGTGAAGCTCCCTGCAGGAAGATCCAGACTCGAGAACCTAGATCCAAACTCCAGAACCAGAATCCAGACGCCAGAACTCTGAAGCAGAAAGGCCCAACCCAAAAAGCTGAACCCTTTTCAGCAGGCCTTTAAAATCTTGCAAACTGATTTTAACTCCTAAACTTCCACAGGGCCTAAACCATTCAACGGCCTGGCTGAGCTGTTTTGCTGCTTCTGGCCAAGAATCCTTGCTAGAACCCAAGATCCAGATCAGTCCAGCAGAGCTGTAACCTAGAACCCATCAGATCCAGTCCAGGAGGCCGTGCAGACCAGAGTGCCTTGCTGAGAGCAGTCCAGGTGTCCTGAATCCTGTCCGGTGGCAAGCAAAGTCCAGTCCAAACCTTTGACCAGATCTTTGACGGGCCCATTCCATTCCAAAGCCATAGTAGTGAGTATTTCGCATAGAACTGTCCATAGTCATCTCTTAGCTTAAGTTATCCCATCCAAAGCATTCCATCACATCAATAACTGTATTATTGAGTCTCTTTTGTCTATCCTAGATCCTTCTCATTCACATAATCCTGTGGTAATTGTAGTGATAAGCATCTTGGCACTAATATATAGTTTCTGGAGAAAGGAAATCGTCTCAGGCAGATACAAACCATACAGAGGCGCCTCTGGATAGGTGGCTGTGCTGTCCGTGTAGTTTGCGGCTCCAGATACCCCCTAGTGTTAAGAAATCTTTGTTCCAAATCTTCAACAGCGTGCCTTCCATTTTGAAATCTTGACCTTTTTGAGAAAAATCTACCTT